>NC_057802.1:306648901-306793243 GCF_018294505.1 Triticum aestivum | reverse complement strand
CTGAAAATCGACTGACCCAAAAGTCGATTCAGTCGACTGAAGCGTAGCTAAATCAGAGTAGAGCAGCAGCACGAGCGAGGGGGAGAGCAGCAGCAGCGCGAGCGAGAGCCGGAGCAGCAGCAGCAGCAGATCTTGCTGGTATGGACGCCGCCGCCGAAGGGGCCTCGCACTGGGGGAGAGCCGCCGTGGAGATGTCGCCCGCGGCGCCGGCTTCGAGGTAGCCACTCCATGGGGGTGCGGGATGGAGCACCGTCGGCACTGGGAGGTCGAGTTAAGGAGAAGGTGCGATGCGATGAGTGTACAACCTCTTTGGTGGCACCGAGTAGGCCTCGGCTTCGTGCGAGGAGTCTGTGAGCATGCTGCGGTTCCTGTGGAGAAGGTTAAGGCGGCGCTGTGGGGATGGAGCAGCCACGATAGACGAGGCGATCGTCGGAGCAGCTCCTTGGAGGTGGAGGACGGGGCGGCTGAACCAGCGGGACGACGGATCCTCATCCGGGGAGGTGGATGAGGGACGTCGAGCTATTGCGGTGGACGACATCATCGGGGAAGAGGCTCCGGCTGGGTAGTGGTGAGGTGGCGGACAGAGGAGGGTGGGGTTTTGCGGCTAGAGCGGAGAAGTTATGGCGGCCTGGGATTTCGAATGGCGAAAAGGAGGCGATGGGAGGGGGAACCATGACTTAGGGACGCGCTTGTCCAAAATGTAGGGTGTGTTACAAAAGTACCCCCACCGATTTGAACTAGTGGCCCTTTAGGCTCAGGGTTAGAAGGGGGATTTCGTGTGTCGGGATTTGGCAGCTGGAGGGAGTTTTCGCGCACGTTGTAATTTCGGGATAGCAAGGCGCGGGTTGTGAAGGCGCCAGTTTTGGGAGCACGATATCTAAATTTTTGGGATATAACAAGGCGCGGGTTGAATTTTAGGGACAAGCCTAATGTGTAATATTGTACTTGGACGTACCAAATCAATTCACACTTCCCTCAACGAAAAAAACAAAAAAATAAAAACTATTCACACCACACCAAGAGAGAGTCTTGTCCCGTTTTACTATACAAATGCTATTCAAAGCTACTCCCTCCTTCCATCTATATAGGGCCTAATGCGTTTTTTGAGGCTAACTTTGACCAAATATTAGAGCAATAATATATGACATGCAACTTACACAAAGCACACCATTAAATTCATGTGTGAAAGGAGCTTTCAATGATATAATTTTCATGTTCTGCATGTCATGTACTATTAATCTTGTCAATAGTCAAAGGCGGTCTTAAAAACGCATTAGGCCCTATGTAGATGGAAGGAGGGAGTATGAATCCATGTTATGTCCAATTAAATTTTTTTCACTGGCTGTATAATGCATGTAACCTACTCATACCAACATTTTAGTGCATTCCAAATGTTTATACTACCGCTGCAATTCAAACTGAATTTGAATTCGTTTCTCTATTTCAATAATAATCTACAATCATGATTGTTGCCAACTTCAACCATCATTCTTGTATTACATTAACAACACACCACATGATTACTATAGAGATAGATATGAAATATGTGCACTATATGAACTCGAATTCAATTTTTTGAATACACTTGATGTTGATTGCAAATAATAGTACATTTGATGTACTAACTATATATTCATAATCTAAACCATGTTCCATACGTACACCATGTTTATCACACAAGGTATAGTGCCCCTCCCCCTACATTATGACAAGTATTTAGCCCTGAGCTGCAAAAGCCACACATTAGCCCAGATTATAATCAATGTTCTATATATTATATGTAGTACTAGCAAGATGCCCATGCGTTCTATGAAACATCAACATGATCAAGGGGATGCCTTATTTGCAAATATGGAGAGGGGTGTGGGTATCTTTTTTCAAAATTGCCATAGTTTCCTTCCTATCCATCAGATATAAATCGGACGGCCTATATTGCAGGATGGCAGGCACACCATCATCAACAACTCTGTTTTTTTATAAGAGTAGAGATAAAATATATTATATGTAGTATAACATGTTCATAACCACACCATGTGTATCACCGTTATATATATTCACGCATGCGTCGGTTTAAAACACTATGATAAATTATTCAAATATCCGAATTCACTTTTTATAATGAATCATGATCTCTATTCGTCTTTTACACCCACACAATCCTCTTATCTTTTTAGCTAGCACTAACTTTCTCTCGTGTATGCACACGCCCGCATCCCTCTCACCCTCTCTCAGCATTCTCTAGCTCCATCGCGCAAATTCATCTTTTCACTTTAGGTCGTTCACCCACGGTGTGTGTTGGCCCCCCAACTCCTTCTTTACGGCACACATCGATCGATATGCCTCTCTAGCCAGGTGTGCCTACCACAAACACAAGCTTCCCCTCTTCTCTTCTCACCGTCCATGCCTCACTCCCACCACTCTTTTCATCGATCTCGTACTCGCACAGTCCTTCCCCCTCGATATAGTATGCCTCTCGCACCACCTCCTAGATGCATCCCTCTCTCTCTCCATCCTTCTCCCCGAGCCTTATTTCCTTCTAACACATACATGCATGTATACCGATTGATCTCCCTACATATACCTAGGTCGACTTTAACTATTTTCCCCCACCCATCGATCGACATACCTCACAAGTTATGTCTCTCCTTTCTCTGACAAAGGACAATTGATCTTCCTATGTAGTTACGTATGCTTACCACAGCCATATCGTCCCCCCTCATCATTCATGCATGCCTCCTGACCTGTCTCTTGCACGCACGTGCACAGAGAGGGCAGCCATCCCCTCTCTTATTGATATTGCAGGCGTGCCCTCTGTTTGTCTAGCAAGCCTCTCCCAGGGTCCCACCATTTGTTAGAAGCAACTCCACTACAACCCCCTCCAACACTCTAGCTTTGTCTCTCTCCCAACCTTATTCCTCTCCTACACATATGCATGGATGCCGATCGATCTCCCTTAATACATAAGGTAGGCCTCTCTCCTCCTCGACACATATACCAGCCATTGTACCTCTATAATTAATTAGGCCTCCCCCACCACACACCGATAGTCGAGCGTTGTAGGTAGGTATCCATGCCACAGAGACAAACTGCACCTGTCCCCTCTCATGTTCCAGTAGGCTAGCCACTCTGTCGGGTGGTAGGTGCGACATATGCCAATGGGTGGCTTATCATTGTGGGAGCCAGTAAGACGTCGCCGGTGCCTGGAAACGGGATGAGGCGAAGACATGCACGCCGACGAATCTTACCCAGGTTCGAGGCTCTCCGTGGAGATAACACCCCTAGTCCTGCTGTGCGGGGTCTCCACATGATCACTAGATCAAAATGAGTAGCTACAAGTGCTCCTTGAGCTGTCGGATTCGAGGGAGAAGAAGAGCAAGGCTAGCTCTCGCTTTCTTCTCTATATGGTGTGTGTGTAACTCTATGAGACCAACCCTTTGCATGGGTGCCCCGGGGGGTTTATATAGGCCTACCCCCCGGGGGTACAATTGTAATCCGGCTGGGCGCGGGTCCCAGCCGTCAGTGTCTGTGTTCGCCGTCTTCTCCGCCGGCCATTGGGGCCCGCCGACTGGTGGGTCCCGCCGGCTGCCGGCCTCTTGGTCGACAGGCCGGCCCCACCGCTTGGGGGTCTTGTCGGCGGCTGGTTACTGTTGCCTTGCCCCTGATGATGAGGGCTTTGTTGAGGTAAGCATGGCTACAGTGTGCCGCCTTGCGGGCCCTCAGTGTAGCCTTACCTCGTCTTGTCTCCTTAATGTGGCACATGTCTCGAGGGAGGGGGTAGCCAGCTCCCGGGTGCCGGCTACGCCCCTGGCCGACTGGGGGAGGCCGGGCCGCCTTCATGCATCTCTCTGGCTAAAGGGGCCCGCCGCTCGCGGGCCGTACTGGCGTCTGTCGTGGGTGATGTTGAGGCCATCATGGCTACAGTGCCGAGCCGGACGGGAGATGGCTGACCCGTACGGCGTCCTGTGGCCATGCCTGCTTCGGGATTCGGGGGTAGTGGGCCGTACTGCGACCACGCCCCGTCTTGTCACCATTATGTGGACACAGTCTTGGTGGGTGCGATCTTGGCCGGCTTCTTGGAGTCGGTGTTCTTCATGGCCGGCTTTTGGGAGTCGGTCCTTTTGGAGCCGGCTTCCTGGAGTCGGCCATTTCGTAGCTTTCTTGGGGAAGGTTTCTGGGACTGGGTCGCCTTCTGAGAGTCGGCCCCTGGGATAGCCGGCCGGGGGAAGGCGGCCCAGTGCTTCGAATGCTTGAAGGCTCAAATGGCCTGATAATTTCTTGAGAAGCCAGGGGGAGTCGGTTAGGCTACCCGTGGCTATTTACTCCGACAGTAGTCCCCGAAGTTGATTGAGCTTCAAGGTGGGGTGGGAGTTGAGAAGCTCGGTCAGCTTCCTATCTTGACAAGCCGGCAGCTGGGAGCCAGCTTCGGCTAGGCGCGCCGTCTTGGCGAAATTTTTTGAAGTCGGAGGGCGGGAGTCTGCCGGCGCGCGCACCGGGCCGCGGGCCGGCCACTGGCCGCCTGCGAACCACGTGGCATCCCTTGGCTAAAAAGCCTGCCAGTCCACGCGCGCGACGAGACGTCGCCGCAGGTCGGGGGCCCACCACTCCTACGCCCGGGCCCAGGCGCGGATTCTCTGTGGCCCAAAGACGCCCGCACGTCTTCCTACGGCGGTTTCGGCACGCCTTTAGGGCGTAATAATCGCGGGGCGTGGGGGGAGTAGGTGCAGTTAATCCCACGTCTCACCCCACGCCTCGCCTCCTCGGCTTCACCGTGCGAAGCTATATGTAGGGGGAGGGGGGAAGCGGCAGGCGCTCGCACGCCCCTCTCCTCTCCGCCATCTTCTTCCTTCTGCTCTTTCTTGCAACAGCGCCTCGCCGCCACACCGTTCTACCACTCGATTCTTCGCCGCCGCGCTCATTCTCGCCAGCCCCACGCCGCGATGCTGTACGGCGGGGATTGGGATGGCTCCAACGTCCATGAGGATCATGTCGAGTTCCTCCACAAGACACGGCGGCTGCCCGGCGCGGACAAGGTGCGGGTCCGTCTCGCGCCGGCGAAGGAGATCACGCCGGAGCCGGAGGAAGGCAAGCGGGTGGTCTTTCGCTCGCATTTCTTGTGGGGCATCGGCTTGCCCGCGAGCGCCTTCTTCCGCTCCTTTCTCGAATTGTACCAACTCCAGCCGCACCACCTCACCCCGAACACGGTGGTGCTGCTGTCCGCCTTCGTCACCTTGTGCGAAGGCTACCTCGGCATCCTCCCCACCCTCAAGCTCTAGGGGGAGTTCTTCCAGTCCAAGCTGGGCATGCGGATGTAGGGCGTGCCGGCTCAGAGTGGCGCCTTCATCGCGATGCGGAGGGTGACAGCCGACAACCCCTTCCCCGTCATCACGCTGATCCAGTCGGTGAAGCTATGGCAGAAGTCATACTTCTATGTGAAGAACGTCGCCCCGCAGGGCGACTACGTCAATCTGCTGGCTTACGAAGCTGGCCCGCCGGCGGGTAGGCGGCCCCAGTGGTCCTATCGGGCCGTGACGCTGACGCCGGCTGGAGCCGCAGCTGTCGCCCGACTGCGGGTGATGATCCAGGCGGAGGGCCTATCGGGGCCCGACCTGCTGGCCGCCTTCGTCACGCGCCGGGTGCTTCCGCTCCAGAGCCGCCCTCATCTGATCTGTCAGATGAGCGGCCAGCTCGAGCCGAGTCGGATGTGCACCAAAGACATGCCGCACAATGAAGTGGCCCATATGGTGAACTACCTTGCGAACTGCAAGCTCTCCGCAGAGTGGCAGTTTGGCAAGGAGCCATATTGCCGAGCTCACCTGCCGCCCACGGTATGTTCTCTTTTTCTCTTTCTCCTCTCTCAGTTTTGTCACCGAGTTCCTTTTGGCCGACTCTGACTAGTCGGCTTGTCTCGACAGAGCCCTCTTCTTCGGCCTGCAGGCGGGTCGGACGCGGAGCGCCGATTCGTCCCCGATCGGGCGGAGCACGATCTGGAGGACCCTGACTTGGGGGCGGCCGCCATGGACGACAACACCGAGGCGGGCGGTGGCCAAGCCGGCGGCGAGGCAGGCGGCTCCGGGCTTGGAGTCAGCTTCGACGACTGGCCGGACGATGACGAGGCGGAAGTCGTCCCGAGCCGCCAGCCGGCGCCTGGCCACGGCGCGGGTTCCTCCGCCGCGCCGCCAGCTCGGGGCGGCAGGCAAAAGCGTCGTGCCGCGCCGGGCTTGTTCGGTAGTCGGCCGAAGAAGACCAGAGGCGGGGCAGCCGCGACCAGGCGGGAGCAGGCGGCCGCGAAGGCGGCCCGCTTCCGCAAGGCGGTGAAGCAGCCGTAGACGGTGTCGGCGTAAGTATATACTCCTTCGTGTATTCTTTTTTCTTTTCTCTGGTAGCTCCTGAGTCCTTGTCCTTTCTCCAAAAAACCAGGGCTCCATTGTCGCTCGAGCGGGCTGCTGCCGCCTTCGTCGTTGGGTCGCCGGGAGGATCTGGGAGCACTACTCGCCGCGTGGACCCCCGTGCCGATCTTCAGGCGGCGATAGAGTGGAACGCGCGGGAGGTGCGGGAGGAGCGGGAGGCGCGGGAGGCGGAGGCATTGAGCGCGGCCACCGCCAAGCCGGCGTAGGAGGAGGAGGCGGCGAAGGCGCGCGCTGATGCCGCGGCCAAGGCCCAAGCGGAGGCTGCGGCTGCGGTGATGGCGGAGGGGGCCTTGCTGGTCACGCAACTGCACGTCGCGGTCCCTGGGGCCCTAGAGCCCTCGCCAGAAGAAGCCGGCGGCGACCAGCCAGGGCTGGAGAGGGAGGACGACGTCGTCATCCTGGAGAGGGTGGCGGCACCGGCCCTGCCGACTGGGGCGACTCAAGGCGACCGGCCTGATCTACCGCCTGTGCAATCGGCCGGGGGCGAGCCGGCCGCGAGGCGATCTGGTGGTCCGGGCACCGTCGCGCCAGCGCACGGGGAAGGCCGCATCAGAGCCGCAGAAGGCTGCATCAGAGCCACAGCCGGCCGCGGGCTCCAGCTCGTCGGCCCAGGATATGGAGGCGGCCAGCGCCAGCTCGGGGTGGACGCCTGGCGGAGGGACGGCCGTGATGAATGTGGCCGCGCAGGACGTCCGGACCCGGCTTCAAGCCCAGGCTACGGCGCTGAGGAAGTACAACGACGAGTTCCTTGCGACGCGGGCGGCCATCCGGGTTAGTCTTCTTGTCTTGCTTTTTGATCTTGGTTTCTTCCGTGGGAGCGCGTCAGCACACCCACTGGGTGTAGTCCCCGAGTTCTGAGTCGGCTGCTGAGCAGGCGGCTTGGAACTTCTTAGCGGATCTGGTTTTGCTATTATTGCTCTTATTTCGCTCTTCTGCCTGTCTTGCAGGACTACCACAACCTCCGCGCGGCTGCCTTCAACTCCCAGGCTCGGGAGCTGACCCAGAAGACCGCTGACCTATCTGAGAGCCGGGGTAAGTGCTTCGTCCTTTATCTCACGTGGGGGCGCGTCAGCGCACCCACTGGGTGTAGTCCCCGAGATTCGGGCCGACTGCTGAGCAGTCGGGTCGGATCTTCCTTGACGACTTCTTCTTATTGCTTCTTCTTTCTCTGCCATCCCTGCAGCGGCCAACGCCAGTCTAAGGGAGTAGCTGGGAGGGTCTCAGGCCGCCCTTCGTGCTAAGGAGGCCAAGTTTGCCGCCTTGGCGCAGGAGCGTGACCGCCTGGCCAAGAGGTTGCCCGACCAGGAGGAGAGCCACAAGGCGGCCCTGAAGGCGGTGCAGGACAGCGAGGCCGCCCTCCAGGCCGAGTACGAGACAGAGGCGGCTAGCTAGGCCGAAGCGAAGCAGACGCTGATCAATGGCTATGGCCAGATCGAAGATTTGGTTGATGGTAAGCCGCCTTCTTCTTCGTCCTTTCTTGCCGCTTGCCGTTTTTGGCTCGTGTTCTGACTTGGTGTTTTCTCTTCTTTTTCTTTCTTTCTTGCGCAGAGTACTTCCCTGGCCACTCTACCGCCGCCAACCAGATCATCGAGGCCCGCCGCGAGGCACGGAGGTAGGCTGGCGCCGAGATTGCGCCAAACGCTCACCGGTCGCTGGAGGAGCAGCTCTTGGCGATCCAGGCCCGCCTCCAGCCGGCTCATCGCCTGCTCCGCCGGCTTCAACGTGTCGGGGCGCAGATGTTGGCCGCCCTCTGGCCTGGCGAAGTGGTTCCCCGCACCCCCAGTCGGACTGCCGACTGGCTGGAGGTGGCGGTCGGCTGTTTCGAAGCCTGGAAGGCTTCGGCGGCTCGGTCCGGCGCCAGGCGGGAGCTGGAGTTCGTCAAGGCCTGGTATCCCGGGCTGAGTCTGGACCAGCTGGCCACCTGGCGGCAGCAGGCCGACACGGAGCTGGAGCCAGCGCGGCCGGCTATCATCCGGCGGGCTTCAGCGATCGCCGACTACACCGACACCAGCGCCTTCGCCCCTGAGGTGGACGGCAACGGTGTTGCCCAGCCGGAGGAATGGTTCGGGCTGAACCCGGCAGACAGCAAAGACTCGGCGGAGGAGATCGACTCCAGCGATGAGGTCGAAGAGGAGGAGGAGGAGGGTGAAGACGCCGGGCCGGATGGTGGAGCGGCCGGCCAGCCTCTTCTTAACCGTGCCTCCAGCAACATGGCACGCGCGGGTGCACCGCCTGCCGCCGGCGATGATCAAGCCGAGACCCGCCAGCCGGCCACTCCTTCAGCTGGTGACGCCGTCGCCACTGACCAACCCGGCTCCCACACCGCGCCTTTAGTCTAGTCTGCTATCTTTATTTTCCTGTCTTATCACTTTTAGAACAATATTTTGTTAAGTTTACACAATTCCACCCACTGGGGGTGTATTCGAACTATGTTGATTGCCGGCCTGTTGGGGGCTTTATATGTAGATATGACTATGCATGTGTTTGGCTATTCCTTGTTCTTTGCTTTTCATCCTTCTGCTGTTTCCTTTGCCGCCCTCCCTTGGTTGCCGCCTCCCCAGTCAGACAGTTGCTCTGCAATCTGTGGCTGGAGAAGTGCTTGGCCAGTTGGGAGGGCAAGTACTCTATCTTTGTTGGATCATAGCGAAGTGTTTGGGAAGCCGGCCAGCCGGCTGTTCTGACAGCCGGCAAGCGTGGTTGGAGGCCGTCTTTTCGCTATACAAGTTCATTAGTCCTTAGCCGTTTTTCGTGTGAGCATCCTTTCTGCCTTGGCTCTTGCTAGTCGGACAGTCGGTTCTTCGAGCTGCGACTTTCAACAAGAGAGGACTCGGGAGCCGGCACACTACTTGTCTGACTTCAGGTAGAACTTTAATATAGCTTAAGGCGGCCAGTCCCCGGGCCGACTAGTCGAACCCGGTGCCAGACAGAAAATCAAATGTAATAATACATTCATGGATATGACACTCGTCACTCATAGATAAATGAAGGCAGTCCCCGAGTGCCCCTCGGGGGGCATGTTGTTTTCGTACTTAATACAAAAGGGTAGCATGATACATACTGCTTTTAACTGTAAAATCTTCTCAGGAGGTTCGCGTTCCATGGTCGCTCCGACTCCTTGCCAGAATCATCCCTCTTGCGTGCTCTTGGTTTTTGCGCGTCGATCAGGTAGTAGGAGTCGTTGCCTAGTGCCTTGCTGATGACGAAAGGGCCTTCCCAAGGGGCCGAGAGCTTGTGCTGGCCGGCTGTTCGCTGGATCAGCCGAAGCACAAGGTCGCCCTCCTGGAAAGATCTTGGCTTGACCTTGCGGTTGTGGTAACGGCGCAACCCCTGCTGGTAGATGGCGGATCGGCTGAGTGCTAACAGCCGGCCTTCTTCCAGCAGGTCGACACCGTCTTGTCTCGCTTCCTTGGCCTCCGCCTCCATGTACATGGTGACCCGAGGCGAGTCGAATTCGATGTCGGTTGGGATGACAGCCTCGGCACCATATACAAGGAAGAACGGAGTGAAGCCGGTTGACTTGTTAGGGGTAGTACGCAAACTCCAGAGGACAGCCAGCAGCTCATCGAGCCAGCAGCCGGCCGATCGCCCCAGTGGTACGACCAGTCGGGGCTTGATGCCGGAGAGGATGAGTCCATTTGCTCGCTCGACCTGGCCGTTTGACTGCAGGTGGGCAACGGACGCTAAGTCCAGTCGGATACCCTGCGTCGCGCAGAAATGTGCCAGTGCTCCTTTGGCAAAGTTTGTGCCGTTGTCGGTGATGATGCTGTGCGGTACGCCATACCGAGTAGTGATGTCGGTGACGAACGTCATGGCAGTCGGCCCATTCAGCTTGTTGATCGGCTTCGCTTCGATCCACTTGGTAAACTTGTCCACGGTGACAAGCAGATGTGTCAAGCTGCCGCGGGCTGTCTTGAATGGGCCCACCATGTCCAGTCCCCAGACGGCAAAGGGCCAGGTGAGGGGAATGGTCTTGAGTGCAGAAGCCGGCAGGTGTTGCTTGGAACTGAAGACTTGGCATCCTCTGCAGCTCTTGACTATCTCTTTGGCATCTTCCAAAGCAGTTGGCCAAAAGAAACCGTGGCGGAAAGCTTTGGCCACAACTGATCTTAAGGCTGCGTGGTGGCCGCATTTGCCTTGATGGATATCCTTGAGGATTGCCACTCCTTTCTCTGGCTCGACGTAGCACTGGAAGACTCCAGTGACACTGCGCTTGACAAGCTCTCTGTTTATTATTGCATATGCTCCGGCTCGTCGTTGCACTAGTCTTGCTGAGATCTCATCAGCCGGCAGCTCTCTGTTGACTAGGAATTTGAGGATGGGCTGGGCCCATGACGGAGCTGTGACTTCTTCTACTGTTAGTACGGCCACCATGACTCTAGTGGGTGGGTCGGGTGGCGTGGAATTGGGGTCGGCCACCGCTTCTTGTGTTGCTGCAGTCCCCGGGCCGACTGCTGCAGTCCCCGGGCCGAGTTCTGAAGTCCCCAAGCCGGGTGCGACTACAGCAGTCCCCGGGCCGGTTGTTGAAGTCCCCATGCCGCCTGCGGGGTTCCTCCAGTCGGATCCAGCTGCGTCGGGGACAGGCGGTACGAAGATAGAGTCCGACTCTGGAGACGGTTTGATGGACGGCTTGAGGAGGCGCTGGAGGGAGACACCGGTTGGTATAGCCTGTCAGGTGGAGCCGATCCATGCCAGGGCATCTGCTTGGTCGTTGTCGGCCCTTGGTACGTGAAGGAACTCGCACCCTTCGAAGTACCCACTGATCTGCTGGACGAGGAATCGATAGCTCGCCATGTTTCATCCTTGGCATCCCAGTCGCCAGATGACTGCTGGACCACCAAGTCCGAGTTGCCATAACACAGGATCCGGCGTATGCCGAGTTCTTTGGCTAGCCGGAGCCCATGTATGAGCGCCTTGTACTCGGCCACGTTGTTGGAGGCGGCGAAGTGGATTTGCAGCATGTATCTGAGTTTGTCGCCTTTGGGAGAGGTGAGGACGATGCCGGCTCCCAAGCCGGTGCGCATCTTGGACCCGTCGAAGTGCATCCGCCAATGGGTAGAGTTGGGAGCCAGCGGTAGGTATTGGGTCATGGCCCAGTTGACGAGGAAGTCGGCCAATGCTTGGGACTTGATGGCGGTGCGGGGTTGGTAGAAGATTGCGTACGGTGCCAATGCAATGGCCCATTTAGCCACCCGACCGGATGCATCCCGGCTGCCTATGATCTCGGCAAGCGGGGCGGTGCACACGACCGTGATGGGATGCTCTTGGAAGTAGGGCTTTAGCTTCTTGGCGGTGAAGTACACCCCATAGCACATCTTCTGGTAGTGCGGGTAGTTTTGCTTTGAGCTGGATAGTACTTCGCTTAGATAATACACCGGCCTCTGGACTAGCTGGGCTCGGCCTTCTTCCAGGCGCTGGGCCACGACAACTGTACTGACCACTCGGCTAGTCGCGACAATGTAGAGGAGCATGGGCTCCTTCTCAGTCGGCGCCGCCAGGACAGGTGGAGTGGTCAGCATCTTCTTCAACTCATGGAAGGCTTGGTCGGCTTGGTCATTCCACTCGAAATGAGTGGACTTCTTCATGAGTCGGTACAGGGGGAGAGCCTTCTCTCCTAGTCGGCTGATAAAGCGGTTTAAGGAGGCCAGGCACCCAGTGAACTTCTGCACATCTCGCAATTTGGTGGGAATCTCCATCCTCTCGATGGCCTTGATCTTCACAGGGTTGCACTCGATGCCGCGTTCGGAGACCAGAAAGCCTAGCAGCTGGCCGGCTGGTACTCCGAACACGCATTTCTCGGGGTTGAGCATGATCTGGAATCGGCGCAAGTTGGCAAATGTTTCTTTGAGGTCCTCCAGCAGGGTGCCGCGCTTCTCTGTCTTCAACACAATGTCGTCTACGTAGACGTGGGCATTTCTGCCGAGTTGCTTGAGGAGGCATTTCTGCATGCAACGCTGAAAAGTGGCACCGGCATTCCTTAAGCCGAATGTCATAGTCAGGTAACAGAAAGCTCCGAATGGTGTGATGAAGGCAGTCTTCAGGCGGTCTGCTGGGTCCAACTTGATTTGATGGTACCCTGACTAGGCATCCAAAAAACTCAACAGCTCGCATCCGGCCGTGGAGTCTATATATTGGTCAATCCGTGGCAAAGCAAACGGATCTTTGGGGCAGGCCTTGTTGAGGCTGGTGTAGTCTATACACATGCGCCACTTGTTGTTCTTCTTCAATATCAAGACTGGGTTGGCAAGCCACTCTGGAAAAAATACTTCCATAATAAAGCCAGCAGCGAGGAGCCGGGCTATCTCTTCTCCTACGATTCTTCGCTTCTCTTCTGACAGTCGGCGGAGGGGCTGCTTGACCAGCTTCGCGTCGGCTCGGACATGTAATTTGTGCTCGGCGAAATCCTTTGGGACACCCGGCATGTCCTTTGGGGACCATGCAAAGACGTCTCGATTCTCATGGAGGAAGTCGACGAGCTCGCCTTTCTATTTACTGTCCAGGTTTGCCCCAATGACAGCAAACCTTTTCGGGTTCTCCGGGTCCAGAGGTATCTTCTTCGTCTCCTGGGCCGGCTGGAAGGAGCCCTGTGCATCATAATCTTTGGGGTTGGGGGACAAGGCCGGTTGCTTGCCGGCCATGGCCACAACCCATTCCAGCATCTTCTTCTCTTCTGCCACTACGAGGGACTCGGCCAGCCGACTGCTGGCCATAGCGCATTCGATGGACTTCTTGTAGTCGCCGGCTACAATGATGATCCCCTTCGAGCTCGGCATCTTCATCTTTAGGTAGGTGTAGTGGGGCACAGCCATGAACTTGGCCAGAGTAGGTCGGCCAAGCAAAGCATGGTAGGGGCTCTCCAGATCCACCACCTCAAACCAGATCGCTTCTCGGCGAAAATGATCCTTGTCTTCGAAGAGAACATCCATCTTGATCTTGCCGATCGTGGAACAAGACAAGCCGGGCACGATGCCATGGAACACGGTCCGGCTTGGCATGAGCTGCTTCGCCTTGATGTTCAGCTTCTCCATGGTATCGCGGTACAGTATATTGATACTGCTTCCGCCATCAATCTGGACGCGGGAGAATCGGGAAGCTCGCCTCTCCGTCGCGAGGGTGACATCCAAGACTAGTGCATAGGAGCCAGGGGATGGCATCACCTCTGGGTGGTCGGCCTGGCTCCAGTTGATGGGCTTCTCGGACCAGTGCATGAACTCGGGGGTGCTAGAGGCGACTACGTTGACCTCTTGGTGCTGACGGCGCCGACTACGCTTGTCTTCAACTTGGCTTGTGAAGACGACGTAGGCGGCGTGCTCTTCAGGGAACTCATCTTGAATGGCTCCGACTGCTGGTCGAGCCGCCGGCTGCTGGGGGGCTGGGGGCGGCGGGCCGGGGAAAAAAGTAGCTGTCTAGAGCATGCAACATTCCGATCATTTTGTGCAGTTCCACTAAAATAGAGCTGAGCGTCCCTGTTCCAAAGATATTAAGTGTGATTATGATAATAGAGGACTGCTGATGAAACAATAAACACACAAATAGAAGACGGTCACCTTTGCAGTCTATCTTAAGACTAACTAGTTGGCGAAGATTAGGCTCGGAGTTGATTGAGGAGGATAGAGCAAAAGCAATCTCCCTTTGTGCAGTCGCACTGAAATGTAGAGACGTTGTCCGTGTGACATTTTAGTACAACTGCACAAAACACTCTTAAGAAAAAAGTGATTTGTGCAGTTCACCAAAAGGTCGCAATAGCAATGAGGTGAAATGGATAGCCCTGTTTGCAAAAAAGAGGTAGAAAGGAAACAATTACTGGCCAATAACAGTTGATGACACATACGACAACAAAAAAGAAGCATATTCCTTGTCCTAAGGGAAGATAACAACACGGTTGTGTTTGTCTAAAACGGTGTGAGTACGAGATTGCAATATGGAAAGTACACCGGATGAGCTACATTTTGGGCAAAGAACTATGGAAGATCCACAAGCAAGATTTTCCACATGCAGCAATGTGGGAAGATGGGCAGTGGAGCAAGGCCGAAGGGGATACCTGGGGGTCGTCGGGATGTAACTAGGTGAGCGGCGGCGGGCGGGGTCTGCCCATACTGCGACAGCGAGCAGGTGGCGTAGGCCCTACCGCGCCGGAGCCTGGTCAGAGAGAACGGCGGGTACCGCGGATCGGGATGTGTTGCCTCGGCGCCGTCAAACGGAGAAACAATGCACATGCTCCCTTTCCGTCGGCGGATGGGATGCGGCCGGATCAGTGACCAACGGTGGGAGAGAGAGAGGCCACCGCTGCCTTGTGTGAGATACTCTGAAGAGAGACAACCCCCGGCAGGCAGAGTCCATTGTATATAGTGGAGCAGACTACCTTTTTCTCCATAAAAATTGTTTTATATTCTATGTACGTGCCATTGAGCGATATAACTTTATTTAAAAATAACGCGCCAACGCATCAAGTCGAACTTTGTTTCGTGCACGCGTGGTACGCGACCTATGTAGGTAAACAACCGCTACACGCGTTCAAATTAGCACGTGGGCTGCCATTTTCGTACAGAAATGAGCTCCACCATGTACCCACGCGAGTATGGCTGGGCACGAAGCGTGAGTACATGCACCTATTCTCTTCATGTACGTACACCACCTACGTGGGGTTGTGTGAGAGAGATACAAACGTAGAGAGATATAGTGTGTGGGTTCGTGAGTGTTTGGGGGGGGGGTTAATCAAAAAATGTAACATATGCAATGTGTGTGAAATAGAGTCCTGGATATATCATATATATATAGAGGGGGCGATCCACGAGAAGAGAGTGGAGGTATCATCGGCTTGAGGTATCCATAGAATCGAAGAGAGGGATGATGTATGTGTGTGCGCGTGCGCGATCGATAAAGAGCTGGGGGACGTTACTGCCAATGAAAGCATGGATCAATTTTAATTTAACACCTTCTCACAACTTTGTCTTCAGTTGTGATGTAAATATTAGCTCTGATCTACTAATCATTGAGATGCATTAGCAAGGAAGTTAGTTTTTTATTGTTTCCAAAAGAGCATCGATGGCAAGACACACGAAACAAAAGCTGAAAACTCAGAGCATTGTACAATTTCATGTCGCTGGAAAATTATTTTTATAGTACGTCAATTATGTAAACAAAATGCTGGAAGCTTGATAGCATTGCCAGAAGCCTCTTCAGCATCTGGGTCCATGTGCCATGCACAAAATTATACTCCTCCGTTCCTAAATATTTGTCTTTTTACAAATTTCAAATGGGCATATTTAGAGTGTAGATTCACTCATTTTCTTCGTATGTAGTCACTCGTTGAAATCTCTAGAAATACAAATACTCCAGAGTATATTTAAAAACCGAGGGAGTAGTGCACAACCGCATGGGAGACTCAGCCCGGTCGTTGCGCCGCATTAATAGTGAGCAATGAGCAGTCAAATCATAAGCCCCACCTTTCCCACAGCAAGTTGCTCGGAAGAAGCAACCATCAATACACTCTTATTTGAATCCGCTCATACTACTCCATCCGTCACTGTTTATAGAGCGCGCTTCAAAAAAATCTGGGACCAAGGCGACTAGCGATCGGCCTAAAAAATAGAATTGGTAGTTATACACGGCATCTATTACTAGAGAAAATAATGCGTACACACATGCATGCAGTGCTTCCACCCCGGGTACACACATGCATGCACTTACTCCACTTCGTAGTACATCGAGAGAAAATTGTGGACTTGATTGCGGTTATCACGCCCTAATTAATTGAGCATTAAACTAAATGTGTCTAAAGTCTCTCTGGTGGTGGAAATGCATTGAGAGAAATGCATCAGAATGAAGTGTGCCCTGTAAACTGTGACAGAGGGAGGAGTAGTATGAAGGTACAAAACCAAGTACGCGTATGGCCAGTCGGTCAAAGCACCTCCTCTTGGCATATCACTGACATGTAGGACTGGAGTGTGAGTAAACCGATCTCAATTGACGGCAAAATGGCCTACCCGCCGTTCCTTGAGAGAGACGAGGAGCAAGAACACATAGACGGGCTCGCACGAAGGCCAAGATATATTCGAGCATGGTTGATCAATATCATCATTGCATGTTCGATGTTTTTTAATACTATACTATTGGGCTGCCGTTTTCCGCCCTTCTCCCGAATAAATGTGTACTTTGTCAGAGATTAAAATAAAATAAGAGTACAGACGCTCCAGCATGCGGTTCTAGTAGTAGTACTACTAATTCCTTGCGCTTGGCTCTTCGCCTCTTCGTGAAGTCGAACAATGATGGTACTCCGCATGTTGGGTACTACAGTGTATGCCTCTAGCAATCTGACACTGAATGAACTGATGCATGTCCACCGCCTCGGCGAGGGTAGGTTGCATTAGTCAAAAGGCGCATGCGAGCTTCACCTTGTCCTGCAAGCTTCTCCTCGTTCTGCGAGTTGACGGGACACACAAAAAAAGTAGTGCTAGCCCATACTCCCTCCTTTCCGGTTAATATGGCTTAATCTATTTTGCGGGTAAATGAGAGAGCTTTATTCATATATAAGCATTCTTAGGACGATCAACCAAGAGACTGGTCACTAGGAAGCGAGGTACCCCACAAAAAAAGAAGAAGGAAGCGAGGTGTTTCATCAAGCCTGCTCTCGGCCACATTCATAGTGCAGCAAGCACGGTTCACACAAAGATGCGCCGCAAGGTTTGCTTACCTGTTTACATGCTGAATAACAAACAGAGGAAATATTACCGAGCGCTCCTATTTGTAACGGGATATGAGCCAGAATTAAGCGTGAATTGTGGCGAGTGTTCTATGCAATCAACTTCCATTATCACATGCGAGAACCCTCGAAGAGAACCAAATGTGTTGAGGATTGCTTTATCACATTATTAAAATATAATAAGAGTGCAGACGCTCCTCCATCCGGTTCCTAGCAGTATAGTACATACCTCTATAGTAGTAGTACTAGTACTAGTAAACTTTGCGCTTGGCTCTTCGCCTCTTCGGGAAGTCGAACAATAATAGTACTAGTATAGTGTATGCTTCTGGCAATCTGACATTGAATTAACTGTTGCACGTCCACCACCTGAGCGAGGGAGAGCTTGCATTAGTCAAAAGTTTCTCCTTGTCCTACGAGCCACCACGCGCAAGCTTTTCCTGTGCTGCAAGCTTCTCCTCGTTCGGCATGTTGACGGGACACAGCAAAGTAATGCTAGTCCATACTGCCTCCTTTCCGGTTAATATGACTTAATTTCAAACGAGATAAATACACTATCTGTCACTGTATATTTGTAAAAATACGGTCAGTGGACTTCATAATACGCTCATTGCGCTCAATATATATACTTTCCTATGTTTATATGGTCACTAGCTCACCCTGGTTGAGTATGTGTGTGCATGCACGTGTAGGTTGAGCACTTGAGCGTGACCGTGTGTGTTCCGTCGTGTGCTCGGACATGCATGCATTAGGGCGTCGCCAACGTTTTTGTGTCCATGTGTACGTGTGACTGTTGCATGCATGCACGAGGTTGTAGTCCCTCACATTCACATGTTCATAAGTCAATGCTTTGTCAAAATGTTGCATGCAAGGTTTAATCATTCGTTGTTCACGCATGCATTCCCGATATTAATACGTTGGTAAAGACAATTTCTTGAGGAAAACGAGCCCATGAATTGAGTACAAAGGGGACCAATAAGACAGGACGGAGGGAGTACCAGTAGTGAACCAGAAGGAGGGAGTAGGTACTAGTAGTACAGTACTACGTAACAACGTGTAGTAAAATTCCTCTATGCACATCATGTCTACGTGTCATGCAAGAAAATAGAGATAAGTACAAGTGAGACTCAGGAACAGTCATACACGTAGGGGGAGTACGTGTAGGGGCCACTAAGGAGCAGTCAAATCACACAGTAAGTTAGTCGAAAGAAGCAACCATCATTTCACTCTTCAATGACATGTACGCAATATAAAACAGTTGGTATGGAGAGAAAAAGAAAACCACTATATATAAACTAGCAGGAGCCTAAGCTACAAGCCTGCTTGCTTGGGTTGCTCTCTTCACAAGCATAGAACGACGGTGGCCACACCGCTGGTCACATATCCGGCCTGCTCCCGCCACTGGGGGAAGGGAACAATGTTCTGCGTAGACACGGTCAACATCGGCGAGGGAGAAAACCACAGTCGGTGCGTCCCAACCGCCCTTCTAGCTACAGCCCGACGTCCCAGGTAGTAGTACATCTTCCTTTTGGAGCCGACTTGCTCCACTGCCGCAGCTCCCCATGTAGCTCCATCTCCATGTCGATCTTTCTCTACTTCTACCGGCTTCTATTTGTGATGAGTTTATGTCTCATGAACTAGTGCCAGTACTATTATTCTAATCACACTTCTTCAATATCTTTGCCATCAGGGATGCTTAGCTCGATTTTAGTGGAACTGCACAAAAGCGTCGTATGATCCGAGGGTGCCAGCCGTCTTTCCTTCGACAGGTTCTACCTAGCCAGGAAATTAAATCATGTTTAGGGTTTAGGGTTTAAGTCGTTGTGACCCCATCAGTAGTTTTTCTTTTGTACATGCTCTCGCAACTTTCGTCTTTAGTTGTGAAGTAAAAATTGGTTATGATCTGTGAATCATTGAGATGCATCAGCATGCATGTTAGTTTTCCTTTGTATTTGATGGAATGTTGTAACGGGGCAACCTTGTAGTAGGAATGAAAATGGAGTGGAAAGTTTCCGTTTTTCCATAGAAAAATGGAAACAGAGAGAAAATGGAGTGCCATCGAGCAAGAACAATGTTTAAATCACGTCTGTCGCGTTCGTGTCTCACCCTCCTCCATGGCTCAGCCCCACACGGTCGCTCGGCATGCCACTCACCGCAAACCGAGTATACGATAACTTTCCCGCCTGCTTGTCGATGGATCGTGCCATGGAGTACTAGCACTACTGGAAGAGATTAACGAGTTGGGGGAGGACAGCTAGTTGTAGCACGGACTCCCAATAACTTTTTACATGCATGTTGTGGCCGGCTATTGCGACCTTTGAACGCGGAGCAGTCGCGTGCACCGGGAAGCGGCGCAGGCGATGCTCTCTCGGCAGGCGCGCCGCTTCAATGTCGGCGCCAGTGAGAGGTCGCGTCCGCTCTGGCCGGGCATGAATGCGACACTGACCATTTCGGGTGGGAAGCACGCGCGGGTGATGAAGAGGGTTTGGGTTGGTCAGGAGCGGGCGTGGCAGCGGTCCGGACGCCCGCAAACAAGAGATGTTGTACGTTAATATTGCTGCGTATATAATTAACAATGTAAATAATGTGCCAGTTGGACAAATATGATTGGAGATGGAGATGGAGATGGAATTTTACATAAACACGGATATGCATGTCTATGTCTATGTGTGTGTGTGCGACGACTCTCGCGACCTGGAAGCGGGGGCGTGTTTTTGATCGAGTTTTCTTTCTTGGCCAGTTTTCGTTTATTTTTTCCGGGAACGCGCGTATTCTATTTAAAACCACTGCTATGGAGAGACTTTTTTTACTCCATTGTATATATAGCCTCTTGTTTGATAGGGTTTCTCGCATCTCGCTCTCTCACCTTCTCCATATCAAAACAATATGACAGTGTCCACTCTATCTCTCTCCTCACCAGTGGTCACAGTTCCGGCCGAACCCCGTCCGCTGCGGGAGGTGAGGAGGTGCAGCGTTGACATTGTCGCCGTCGGCGATGGAGGAAGCCGATGGGCACCGTCCTCTCGGAGCCGGCGCTGGCGCAGACGAAGGTCCTCCGCGCCCTTGTTCTCTGCTGTCGTGTGGGCAGACCCCGCCCGCCCGCCTAAGAGACATCTCGCCCACCTGAGGTATAACTTCTTGTACTGGTCCAGCTCCCCAGGTCGCTGCATGAAGAGGGAGAATGCCGGCAACTGGAATTCTGGACTGGAAAAGGAGCAAATATTAGAGACCTATTCTGCACAACTCCAATAGTCCTGAAACTTCACGGAGATTATTTTTGGAATATATAAAAAATATTGGGCGACGAAAGTACCACAGGGGGGCCACCAGGCAGCCACAAGGGTGGAGGGCACGCTCTACCCCCATGTGCGCGCCCCCTGTCCTTGTGGGCCCCCTGGCAGGCCTCCGACGCCCATGTTCTTCTATATGGTGTGTTTTGACCTGGAAAAAGGAAGAAGGAAGCTTTCGGGATGAAGCGGCGCTGTCTCGAGGCGGAACCTGGGCATAACCAATCTAGGGCTCCGCGGAGCTGTTCTGTCGGGGAACATCCCTTCAGGAGGGGGAAATCGAAGCCATCGTCATCACCCACGATCCTCTCATCGAGAGGGGCTCAATCTCCATCAACATCTTCACCAGCATCATCTCCTCTCAAACCCTAGTTCATCTCTTGTATCCGATCTTTGTCTCAAAACCTCAGATTGGTACCTGTGGGTTGCTAGTAGTGTTGATTACTCCTTGTAGTTGATGCTAGTTGGTTTGTCCGGTGGAAGATTATGTTTTTAGATCCTTAATGATAATTAATACTCCTATGATCTTGATCATGAATATGCTTTGTGAGTAGTTAAGTTTGTTCCTGAGGACATGGGAGAAGTCTTGTTATAAGTAATCATGTGAATTTGGTATTTGTTCGATATTTTGATGAGATGTATGTTGTCTTTCCTCTAGTGGTGTTATGTGAACGTCGACTACAGGACACTTCACCATTATTTGGGCCTAGGGGAAGGCATTGGGAAGTAATAAGTAGATGATGGGTTGCTAGAGTGACAGAAGCATAGACCCTAGTTTATGCGTTGCTTCGTAAGGGGCTGATTTGGATCCATATGTTTCATGCTATGGTTAGGTTTACCTTAATTCTTCTTTTGTAGTTGCGGATGCTTGCGAGAGGGGTTAATCATAAGTGGGAGGCTTGTCCAAGGAAGGGCAGCACCCAAGCACCGGTCCACCCACATATCAAATTATCAAAGTAACGAATGTGAATCATCTGAGCATGATGAAAACTAAGTTGACAACAATTCACATGCGTCCTCGGAAGCGCTTTGCAATATATAAGAGTTCGTCCAGGCTTGTCCTTTGCTACAAAAAGGATTGGGCCATCTTTCTGCACCTTAGTTACTTTTGTTACTTGTTACCCGCTACGATTTATCTTATGACAAAACTATCTGTCACCGATAATTTCAGTGCTTACAGAGAATACCTTACTGAAAACTGCTTGTCATTTCCTTTTGCTCCTCGTTGGGTTCGAAACTCTTACTTATCGAAAGTACTACAGTAGATCCCCTATACTTGTGGGTCATCAAGACTCTTTTCTAGCACCATTGCCTAGGAGTGAAGCGCCTTTGGTAAGTGGAATTTGGTAAGGAAACATTTATATAGTGTGCTGAAATTTACTGTCACTTGTTACTATGGAAAATAAGCCTTTGAGGGGCTTGTTAGGGGCATCTTCACCTCGACCGGAAGAGAAAATAGTTGCTCCTCAACCTACTGTGCCTACTGAAAATATTTATTATGAAATTCCTTCGGGTATGATAGAGAAACTGCTAGCTAATCCTTATGCAGGAGATGGAACATTACATCGTGATATGCACCTAATCTATGTGGATGAAGTTTGTGGATTATTTAAGCTTGCAGGTATGCCTGAGGATGTTGTCAAGAAGAAGGTCTTCCCTTTATCTTTGAAGGGAAAGGCATTGACATGGTATAGCCTATGTGATGATATTGGATCATGGAACTACAACCGATTGAAATTGGAATTTCATCAGAAGTTTTATCCTATGCATCTGGTTCATCGTGATCGGAATTATATATAATTTTTGTTCTCGTGAAGGAGAAAGTATCGCTCAAGCTTGGGGGAGGCTTAACTCAATGTTATATTCATGCCCCAATCATGAGCTCTCAAGAGAAATTATTATTCAAAAAAATTATGCTCGTCTTTCTCATAATGATCGATCCATGCTCGATACTTCTTGTACTGATTCTTTTATGAAGAAGGATATTGAATTCAAATGGGATTTATTGGAAAGAATTAAACGCAACTTGAAGATTGGGATCCCGAGGAAGGTAAGGAGTCAGGTATAAACCTTAAGTTTGATTGTGTTAAATCTTTTATGCATACCGATGCTTTTCGTGATTTCAGCACTAAATATGGACTTGACTCTGAGATAGTAGCTTCTTTCTATGACTCATTTGCTACTCATGTTGATCTCCCTAAGGAGAGGCAGAGGAGGAGGAGCCTACCGACGAGCTAGATAACTACAATACGGTGACTGCCGCCGCTGCAGCTTCAGCGACGCTCACCTCGAACGCCCTCTGCCGCTCCAGATGACCCCTCTCGAAGCGGTGGTTCTCCATGTAGATCTCCTAATTCCTCGCCTCTGAGGCGGCCTGTGCCGCGGCCACGACGGCAGTAAGGCTCTTTGCATGCTCGACGAGGTGCTCCTCCTCCTCCCGCAGGAACTTGGTGTAGCGCGCAAGGTCGCTGACGCATGTGCGGGCCTCCACCTCCGCCTCCCGCCTTCGAGTGATGGTGGCGGAGGGGGTGATGACCCCGATGGTAGATGGTGGGCTAGCGGCCACGGTGGCCATCGACGGGGTGGCGGCCACGACCACCAGCTCCCGCCTTCGGGCTGCAGTGGCGGAGCGGTGATGGCGGCAGTAGGGTGGCGGCCACGATGGCCACCTCCCACCTTCGGGCCGCGGTGGCGGAGTGGGCGATGGCCCTGGCTTTCGATGGTGGTGTGCCGGCAACGGCTGCCGGCAATAGCTGCCGACGGGCAACGGCGGCATAGCATGTGGCGGGTGTTCCGCGCACAGCCAACAGGGACGCCACACGCACTACACTACGCCGGGGACTGCGCCGCCGCCGTGGTGTAGCCTCCCAGCTGGAGCTGTCCTCTGATGATGGTGGAGTGCTTGAGCAACGACGACGGACCGTTGCCATTGGCTATTGTGGGAGAAGGAGACGAGGTAAGCAACAGGGAGGGAGGGGAAATGTGACGCAGGACTCGTCGGCTGTGAGGGTTTATATAGCAGGCCGGTAAGCATTCGGATTTTGGGGGATTTCACTGAGTCGGGCGGGAAGCTTGCGTGGGTACCTGCGAGGTTGCACGGGAACGTGATCACCGATGATTCATTGGCGCCACTTCGAGCCATCGTTTGGCCAAAAGAACGCCCCCGCGCACTGCGCAAGCTTGCGCTGTAAGCCGTCTGCGACAACGGGGTGACAAGATGTGCGAGAGGAGGACGAAAGGCCATGTACATATACGGTTAATAAAAAAACGTTTGCGGTTTAATTACCTACTATACCCTCGTCCTGGTTTATAAGTAGGATTTAACTAATAAAATACGAATGCATGTTGCCAAAGATTATATAGTTGGATTCGCATTTGAACATAATTTCCAATTATATATTTTTTATAACATGCATCAACATTTTGTTGGCTAAATTTAAGGGCAAAGTATGGCACATAATATAAAGTGGAGTATAGACCAAGATGGAGGTAGTAGCACACGGCCGCTCTCTACGCAGTGACGCAACTGTCGGCCGGCTTGTAGGCGACCATCTCCTGTGTGTTCAACTGCTCTATGCGTGTGGTTGCTTGCGGTTGAGGCGGCCGTGGCGCGCTCTGCTCGTGTCCCGCCGTGCGCGCTCTGCTCTCGCGCCCCCGGGTGCTCTGCCCTTGTCCCTCCACACGTGCTGCCAGTGTTTGGGGCCGGGGCACGAACACGCACGTTCGTGTTCATGCGGTTGCGCCGGGCGTGGCGCGACGATGCAGTTACCCGCTGCAAAAACTGCCATGCGGACGCGCCGACAATCTAGGCCGCCCGGGCCCCATTTATTCCTGCGGCCATTTACCTTCATCTCTCGCGTCACATGATACAATAAGCACACCCATGACGACACATACAGAGAGGACATCCAGCCGTTCCAATGGCGCTCCCCGTGGCTCCAATGGCGCTCCCAGCGATCGACAATGACAACGGCGGGCAGTTCACCATGCATCACGTCGTGGACACCCACGTGAGGGGGAAGGCTCTCTCGGTGGCGTATACGAATGATCCGGTCTCGATGGAGAGCTCCATCCAAACTATGGAGCAGTTCCTTGCCGAGGACAAGTACCAAGTGGTCGGCTTCGACCTCGAGTACACCATCGGTTGTGTCGGGCCTGATCAAAAGGTTGTTGTCACCCAGTTGTGCATGCGACATGACATCCTCGTCTACCACTACCACCTGGCCACAAGGCCTTGCGAGCGTTTCTCCAGGTTTATCAACAGCTCCGACTACAGTTTCACTAAGGTGGACACCACCAACAATCTAAAAGCGCTCAAGGTTTCGGGCTTGAAATTCCCGAATCTTGTCAACATCCAGCACCACTACAAGGTCTGGGGCAGCGACAACAACAAACTGAACTCCCTAGTTGACCTCGCCTCGGCCATCATCGACCCCTACTACATGAAGATGAAGGATGAGAGCAAGAAGGACAAGAACGCCTGGCACAGTGTATGGCATGAGAGACTGGATGAACAACATGTCAAGTACGCGGCCAAGGACGCGTACACAAGCTACGATATGTACAGGCAGATCGTTGACATGAGGAAGTGTCTTTTTCCTGCCTCATACGAGGGATCGAGCCACAGAGCAGTGGAGGGAGCGTCACAAGAAGTAGATGACTAGATGATCGTTTCTCCTACTTTAGAATACATGCAATTTTTTATTGAGGTGTGTGCGAATGATCTGTATAGTCACTTATGTAATTGGATGTTTATTTCAGTTATATATATATACATGTTATTCTTCTGTAGAAAGAGCAAATCACACGGCTTATTAGCAGCAATTGTCTGTGTTATTATTGGTCTTCGCACACATTTCTAATTACGGACCTGTTTGCTGCATATCACACACATCTTGTTCAGTTGAACCATTTCCATTGTGTTGCCTAATCACACACAGTTCATCCTAGTGAACTGTATGCCGTATATTGCACACACCCTCATCTGGCTGCCTGTTTCTGTTGTTCAGCATCATCGTAAACGGTTCTTCTGGATTAACCATTTGCCACTCATCGCACATGCAAATATAATGTGAACCGTGTTTGATGTCACCGCCATCGCAAACATTTTTCATCTTTTTGACGGTTTTATTACATCACCATTTGTGATTGATGCATCGCAAACAGTTTCGTCGAAGGGTCTCTCAGTCGACTGTCGCATTTGGACCATCCCGCAGTAGTGTCAGGTACCCAATCACAAATCTCATCTCCTTGCAATTACTTTATTTACCATTTGCCTCTCGTTTTCATCTCCCCCACTTCCAAAACGTTTTTGCAAAAATACAGAAATATTTTTGTTTTCCTTTTTCTTGTTTTCCTCTTTGCTTGTGTTGACATGTGTCTTCTATTTGCTTCCATCTTCGCTTTCTAAAAATCTATGATATGGATCCTCATCCACTTGCTAATCTTTCAAAAGATCCAATTATGATGAACCAATTGCTAGTGAATTGAGTTCACTAGATTATCTTTATGAAGTTTGGCTTGAGATTCGTGAATTTGAAAATTGTGATGAAGTGTTGAAAGAAGAAACTTATAAAGTGATTCATGATAGCCCCTTGAATGAAAAGCATGATTGCAATGATATTGTTATAAATTCTATTAATGTCAATTGTGCTAATAATATGCAAAACCGCAAGCTTGGGGATGCTAATATTGCTATGTCCACTACTTATTGCAATGATCATGATTGGGGTGATAATGATTCTTATGATCTTGAAAACTTATTTAAACCTCATGATGAATATGCTTGCGATAATATTGAAAGTGCGTTTGGAAGAGCGTCAACTTTAAGTAAAAATAATCCCACATATTTTGAGAGTGTTCAATCTTATGAAATTTTTGATAAATGCCGGTTTGGAGAGGTCATGAATTTACTTGATGCTAATCCCACTATCTTGGAAGATTATAAAACTTTTATGCATGTGGATCATGAAGAGAAAATTTTATATGATAGCTATATTGTTGAATTTGATTATGATCCCACATATAATTATTATGAGAGAGGAAAATGTGGTTTCAGAATTTTTCATGTTACTAAACTACCTCTCATTATGTTGAGATTGCTATTGTAGCTTTCTTCTTCCTTGCGTATGCTAGTTTTTGCTTGCCTCTATAATTTGTTTTCTTATAAAATGCCTATGCATGGGAAGTATGTTAGATTTAAATGTGATTTCACATGCTTTATGATGCTCTCTTTGTGCTTAAATTCTTGACTTTTATGTGAACATCATTAAAATTATCAAAGCCTATCCTAATGGCTATAAAGAAAGAGCTTGTTGGGAGACAACCCAATGAATAAAATTTATTTTTGCTTTTTTCTTTCTGTTCTTGAGTGTTCACACAATTATGCTACTGTTATGATTGCGTTTTTTATGTTTTAATTAGTGTTTGTGCCAAGTGAAGCCTTTGGGATCATGTTTGGTGATAGTTGATTTGATCTTGTTGAAAAATAGAAACTTTTGCGCCAAGTAGCAGAATTGTTAAAAATCATAGAAGCGTGATAAAATTCTGAATTTTTATTACACAAGATTGATATACAAATTGCCTACATTGTCCTAATTTTTAAGAATTTTTTGAGTTACATAAGTATGGTTATAGTTCAGATTTCTACAGATTGTTTTGTTTTTGATAGATTCTGTTTTCATTGCATTGTGTGCTTATTTTGATGAATCTATGGATTGTATTGGAGGGTATAAGCCAGGGAGAAGTCGGAATACAATAGATATAATAATAAAATATGAATGGGTTTGCAACAGTACTTATAGTAGTGATTTGATTTGTTATACTAACGGATCTAACGAAGGTTTTGTTGAGCTATGTGTGATTGAAGTTTTCAAGTTTTGGGTGAGATCACGATGGATGAAGGAAAAACAAGTGAAAAGAGCCTAAGCTTGGGGATGCCCATGGCACCCCAAATTAATATTCAAGGAGAACAAAGCAACTAAGCTTGGGGATGCCTTGGCAATGCCCCAGAAGGCATCCCCTCTTTCTTCTAACGACCATCGGTAATTTTACTTGGAGCTATATTTTTATTCGTCACATATCATGAGTTTTGCTCGGAAGGCATCCCCAAGCAACTAAGCTTGGAGCGTCTTGAAGCCTTTGAAACACTCAAGAAAGCCTTAATATCTGCACCTATTGTTCAACCACCTGATTGGAACTTGCCTTTTGAAATTATGTGTGATGCTAGTGATTATGCTGTTGGTGTTGTTCTAGGGCAAAGAGTTGATAAGAAATTGAATGTTATTCATTATGCTAGTAAAACTCTAGACAGTGCTCAAAGAAATTATGCTACTACTGAAAAAGAATTCTTAGCAGTGGTGTTTGCTTGTGATAAATTTAGATCTTGTATTGTTGATTCCAAAGTAACTGTTCACACAGACCATGCTGCTATTAAATATCTTATGGAAAAGAAAGATGATAAACCTATACTTATTCGTTGGGTTCTCTTGTTACAAGAATTTGATTTACATATCATTGATAGAAAAGGAGCTAAGCACCCCGTAGCTGATAACTTGTCTAGGCTTGAAAATGTGCTTGATGACCCACTACCTATTGATGATAGTTTTCCTGAGGAGCAGTTAGCTGCAATAGATGTTTCTCATAGTACTGCTTGGTATGCTGACTATGCTAATTACATTGTTGCTAAATATTTACCACCTAGCTTTACATACCAGCAAAAGAAAAAATTATGATTTAAGCCATTACATTTGGGATGACCCACATCTTTATAAAGAAGGAGTAGATGGTATTATTAGACGTTGTGTACCTGAGCATGAACAGGGATAAATCCTATGAAAATGTCACTCCGAAGCTTATGGAGGGCATCATGCTTGAGATAGAACTGCTCACAAGGTATTGCAATCTGGATTTTATTGGCCTACTCTCTTCAAGGATGCCCGTAAGTTTGTCTCTTACTGTGATGAATGTCAAAGAATAGGTAATATCGGTAAGCGTCATTAAATTCCTATGAATTATTCACTTGTTGATGAACCATTTGATGTTTGGGGATCTGATTACATGGGACCTTTTCCTTCCTCTAATGGGTATACACATATTTTGGTTGCTATTGATTATGTTACTAAATGGGTAGAAGCTATTCCAACTAGTAGTGTTAATCACAACACCTCTATTAAAATGCTTAAGGAAGTTATTTTCCCAAGGTTTGGAGTCCCTAGATATTTAATGACTAATGGTGGTTCACACTTTATTCATGGTGCTTTCCGTAAGATGCTTGCTAAGTATGATGTTAACCATAGAATTGCATCACCCTATCATCCTCAGTCTAGTGGTCAAGTTGAACTTAGCAATAGAGAAAGAAAATTAATTTTGCAAAAGATTGTTAATAGGTCCAGGAAGAATTGGTCTAAGAAATTAGATGATGCACTTTAGGCTTATAGAACAACTTATAAAAATCCTATGGGTATGTCCCCTTATAAAATGGTTTATGGAAAAGCTTGTCATTTGCCTCTTGAGTTAGAACATAAAGCATATTGGGCAGTTAAAGAACTCAACTATGATTTCAAACTTGCTAGTGAAAAGAGGTTATTTTATATAAGCTCTTTAGATGAATGGAGAACCCAAGCTTATGAAAATGCAAAGATATTCAAAGAAAAAGTTAAAAGATGGCATGACAAAAGAATCCAAAAGCGTGAGTTTAAAGTTGGAGAATATGTTCTTTTGTACAACTCTCATTTTAGATTTTTTGCAGGAATGATCCTCTCGAAATGGGAAGGCCCATACATCATCGAGGAGGTTTACCGGTCTGGAGCCATCAAAATAAATAACTCCGAAGGTACTAACCTGAAGGTTGTCAATGGGCAACAAATAAAGCATTATATCTCAGGTACGACTATCAATGTTGAAAGTAATATTATCCAAACTTTGCCACCGGAAGAGCACATAAAAGAGTCCTTCCGGAACACTCCAGAATCGTGAAAATAAAGAGGTACGTGATACGGTAAGTAAACGGACTCCGAAAAATCCGCAAAATATTTTTTATCAGTTTTGGAATATTTTAAAAATTTGGAAATAAAGAAACTTCCAGGAAGCGTCCCCTGGTGGGCACAAGGCACCAGGGTGCGCGCCTGGCGCGCCCAGGTGGGTTGTGCCCACCTGGGACACCTTCCGTACTCCGTTTTTCTTCCTTATACTTGTCTCCCAAGATAAAAAAATTTATATATACTTCCTGAACCTGTTAACCACCATGTCGTGAAGAAATCCTCTGTCCTCTTTTTCCCTTGCTGTTTTCTGTCAGATCCCATCTACCATGGCCTCTTCAAGCTCCTCCAAGGACAAGTTCTTCAAGAACATCATCAACCCTTATCTACGGGAGGTGGTGCAGCACCCTCAAACCATCCAGATGTAGGAGGGGGCGCTGTACATCCGCGATGAGCAAGGTCCCAAGGGCACGGGAACTGTGGAGTCCAAACTTGAAGCCATGGAACAGGAAGTCTTCCGGTGCAAGGGGATGGTGGAGCATGGGCTCAATGCTAATCACCTTATGATCGCGGACCTTTCCTGTGATCTCAAGGTGGATGGCAAGCCCATGAAGGACATCGTCTTCACCCTCAACGAGCAAATCAACTTCCTCCAAAGCCAGATCAATGACCTCCAAAACCAAGTCTTTGAATATGAGGCAAGGCTCAAAGGTATGAGTTTGGCTTCTAGTTGCAGGACCCGTGAGACTCACTCCTCCTCTTATGATGGTGGACCACTACCATGGAAATCCGAGGACAAGATCTCTTCTTCTTCACCGCCATCATCTTCGTCACCACCAAAGGAGAATTGAGTATCAGGTATGGGCACTCCCCTTGGCTTCCGCCAAGCTTGGGGGAGGTGCCCCGGTATCGTATCATCCCACTATCTTTTTGCTTTTACTTATCCTAGTTCGATCATTTTCTTTTAGATGAAATTAGTTTAGTTCGATCCTTTCTTCTTTGAGAGTTTGCTTAGTGATCTATCCTTGTAATCGTGTGCAAGTTATATAATAAAGTTAGTTTGAGTTTTTGCTTTCTTTACTTTCATGTTGCAAATAAAGAAAAGAAATAAAAGTAAGAAAAAGAGAGAAAGGAAATAAATCAATAAGATTATATACTAATCCTATGGTAGGTGATGGCACCGCATAAGGAAAAGTATAAGTAGAAATTTTTATTAGAGATTGACAAACATAGCATTAGTCAATGATGCAACTCATGAAAGAATTAATAAGGGAAGAGAAGATTCACATATAGATATACTATCCTAGAAATCTTTTGTGATTGTGAGCCCTCATCAAAATATTATATGCCAAAATTGTTGACGTTGGACAAGGAAGACAACTTAATGGTTTATGTTTGTTTATATTCACATAGAAGTCATATTGTCATAGATCCTTTAACATGTGATGCTTGCCCCCTATCTTTGCTAGCCAAAAATTCCTCACTAAGTAGAGATACTACTTGTGCATCCAAAAACCCTTAAACCCAAATCTTTTTCAAGTGTCCACCATAACTACCTAGGGATTGAGCAAGATCCCTCAAGTTGTCATCGGTGCAAAAAGGCAATAAAAATTGCTTCTAAAAGTGTGAGATCATTTAGTGTAAGAGAAAATTGAGCGTTGTATGAACTTGGATGACAAAGAATAAAAGCGACAGACTGCATAATAAAGGTTGTCATCTTAAGGGGCAATACAACGTGACGTTCTCTTGCACTAAGGGATTGAGCATACAAACAAACAAGCACATGGCAACCTCTGCTTCCCTTTCCGAAGGGCCTTTCCTTTATTTTTATGCACTTACTTTTATGCAGACAGTCAAAGTTTCCCTTCTATTCCTTTTATTTTTCTCCTTTGGCAAGCATCATGTGGTGAGGAAAGATCTAGGCACATATGTCCAGTTGAATATAGATAGCATGAGTTATTATTGTTAACATCACCCTCGAGGTGAGTATGTTGGGAGGCGAAACTATAAGCCCCTATCTTTCTATGTGTCCGGTTGAAACGTTTTGCTCATGGGTACGAGGTGAGTGTTAGCAATCACAGAAGACTATATGATGGTTGAGTATGTGGACTTGCCTAAAGGCTCCAACAGGTGACCCTTCCTGAAAAGATGATGAATTGTAGTTGCAAAGTTGACTGAGAACATAGTTTGCTGGTTTCTAATAGAGTTTTTGCTTTATACTTCGCTTGTGTGATGAACTATTACTTATTCATGAGAAGTATATGACAAAAGTTCTGTGATAGAAGTCCTATGTTTAATTTTGTTGTTGTTATAACAATCAACATGATACTTCTATGTCCGCATTTTGTTTTTATCGACACCTCTCTCTCAAAGCATGTGGACATGTTTTTCGATTTCGGTTTTCGCTTGAGGACAAGCGAGGTCTAAGCTTGGGGGAGTTGATACGTCCATTTTGCATCATGTTTCCTTACTGTTATTTATAATGTGATTATCCACAATAATGCTTTTTGGAGTAATTCAAATGCCTTCTCTCTCATAATTAACAAGGAACACACCAAGAGGGAGAATTCCGGCAGCTAGAAATCTGGACCTGGAAAAGCAACATCATGCCACCTATTCTGCACAACTCCAAATGAGCTAAAACTTTACATAGATTTTTTATGGATTATTTGAGAAATATTGGAGCCAATAAACACTAGAGGGAGGCACCAGGTGGGCACAACCCACCTGGGCGCGCCAGGCGCGCCCTGGTGGGTTGTGGCCTCCTCGGCCCACCTCCGGTGCCCGTCTTCTGGTATATAAGTCATTTTGACCTAGAAAAAATAAAGAGGAGATTTTAGGGACGGAGCGCCACCGCCTCGAGGCGGAACTTGGGCAGGAGCACTTTTGCCCTCTGGCGGAGCGATTCCGCCGGGGGAACTTCCCTCCCGGAGGGAGAAATCATCGTCATCACCATCACCAACAACTCTCCCATCTTGGGGAGGGCAATCTCCATCAACATCTTCAACATCACCATCTCATCTCAAACCCTAGTTCATCTCTTGTGTTCAATCTTGTTACCGGAACTATAGATTGGTGCTTGTGGGTGACTAGTACTGTTGATTACATCTTGTAGTTGATCACTATATGGTTTATTTGGTGGAAGATTATATGTTTTGATCCATTATGCTATTTAATACTCCTATGAGCATGAGCATGTTTATTATTTGTGATTAGTTACTTTTGTTCTTGAGGTCACGGGAGAAATCATGTTGCAAGTAATCATGTGAACTTGATATGTGTTCGATATTTCGATAGTATGTATGTTGTTATTCCCTTAGTGGTGTCATGTGAACGTCGACTACATGACACTTCACCATGTTTGGGCCTAAGGGAATGCATTGTGGAGTAGCAATTAGATGGTGGGTTGCGAGAGTGACAGAAGCTTAAACCCCAGTTTATGCGCTATTTCGTAAGGGACCGATTGGATCCAAAAGTTTAATGCTATGGTTAGAATTTATTCTTAATACTTTTCTCGTAGTTGCGGATGCTTGCGGGAGGGTTAATTATAAGTAGGAGGTTTGTTCAAGTAAGAATAGCACCTAAGGACCGGTCCACCCACATATCAAATTATCAAAGTAGCGAACACAAATAAAACCAACATGATGAAAGTGACTAGATGAAATTCCTGTATACCCTCAAGAACGCTATTCTTATCATAAGAGACCGTTTTGGCCTGTCCTTTGCCTCAAAAGGATTGGGCTACCTTGCTGCACTTGTGTTACTATTATCGTTACTTTATTGTTACAAATTATCTTGCTATCAAACTACTCCTCTACTTACAATTTCAGCACTTGCAGACATTACCTTACTGAAAACTACTTGGCATTTCCTTCTGCTCCTCGTTGGGTTCGACACTCTTACTTATTGAAAAGAGCTACAATTAATCCCCTATACTTGTGGGTCATCAGGGTAGGGCGCGCCCCCACCCTTGTGGGCCCCTCGTGCACTCCCTGGCCTAATTTATGCACCTATATATTCCCATATATCCCCAAACCAATAGAGAAGCCACGAAAACACTTTTCCACCGTCGCAACCTTCTGTACCCGTGAGATCCCATCTAGGGACCTTTTCTGGCATCCTGCCGGAGCGAGATTCGATCACGGAGGGCTTCTACATCAACTCTATTGCCCTTCCGATGAAGCGTGAGTAGTTTACCATAGACCTACGGGTCCATAGCTAGTAGCTAGATGGCTTATTCTCTCTCTTTGATTCTCAATACCATGTTCTCCTCGTTGTTCTTGGAGATCTATTCGATGTAACACTCTTTTGCAGTGTGTTTGCTGAGATCTGATGAATTGTGGATTTATGATCAACTTATCTATGAATATCATTTGAATCTTCTCTGAATTCTTTTATGCATGATTTGATATCTTTGTAATTCTCTTCGAACTATCAGTTTGGTTTGGCCAACTAGATTGGTTTTTCTTGTAATGGCAGAAGTGCTTAGCTTTGGGTTCAATCTTGCGGTGTCCTTTCTCAGTGACAGTAGGGGCAGCAAGGCACGTATTGTATTGTTTCCACTGTGGATAAAAGATGGGGTTTTCATCATATTGCTTGAGTTAATTCCTCTACATCATGTCATCTTGCCCAATGTGTTACTCCATTCTTTATGAACTTAATACTCTAGATGCGTCCTGGACAGCGGTCGATGTGTGGAGTGATAGTAGTAGATGCAGAATCGTTTTGGCCTACTTGACACGGATGTGATGCCTATATTCATGATCATTGCCTTACATATCATCATAACTTTTTGCGCTTTTCTATCAATTGCTCGGCAGTAATTTGTTCACCCACCGTAATATTTTCTATCTTGAGAGAAGCCTCTAGTGAAACCTATGGCCCCCGGGTCTATTTTCCATCATATTGTTTCCGATCTACAATTTTTGTTTCCGATCTACTATTTTGCAATCTTTTACTTTCCGATCTATAAACCAAAAATACCAAAAAATATTTACTTTACTATTTATCTATCTCTATCAGATCTCACTTTTGCAAGTAACTGTGAAGGGATTGACAACCCCTTTATCACATTGGGTGCAAGTTGTTTGATTGTTTGTGCAGGTATTCGGTGACTTGTGCGTTATCTCCTACTGTATTGATACCCTGGTTCTCGAACTTAGGGAAATACGTATCTCTAGTTTGCTGCATCACCCTTTCCTCTTGAAGGGAAAAAACAACGCAAGCTTAAGAAGTAGCAGGAAGAATTTCTTCCGCCGTTGCCGGGGAGATCTATGCCAAGTCAAGCCATACCAAGTACCCATCATAAACTCTCATCTCTTGCATTACACTATTCGCCATTCGCCTCTCGTTTTCCTCTCCCCCCACTTCTAAAGTGATTTTCCAAAAGATTTGCCCTTTTATTTGCCCTTCCTTCGTTCGTCTTTTCGTTTGCCTTTATGTCTTACTTGGCTCGTTTGCTTGTTTGGTTGGAATAATTGTGTATTTATTGAAAATCAGAAACCAAAAAGTTTATGGATCCTCATCCACTTGATAATCTTTTTAAGATATCCAACTATGATGAACCAATTGCTAGTGAGTTGTGTGCACTAGATTATCTTTATGAAGTTTTGCTTGAAATTCGTGAATCTGAAAATTGTGATGAAGAAATTTGTGAAGAGATTCACGATAGCTCCTTGAATAAAAAGCATGATTGCAATGATGTTATTATAAATTATATTAATGTCAATGATATGCAAAACCCTAAGCTTGGGGATGATAATTTTGCTATGTCTACTACTTGTTGCAATGATCATGATTGGGGTGATGATGCTTGTTATGATATTGAAAATTTAGTTAAGCCTCATGATGAATATGTTTGCAATAGTATTGAAAGTGGGTTTGGAAGAGTATCAACTTTAGGAAATAATTATCCCACTACTTTGGAGATTGATAAATCTTATGAATTTTTTGATAAAAGTGGGCTTGGAGAGGTCATGACTTTATTTTATGACAATCCCACTATTTTGGAAGAGTGTCAACTCTGCATGCATGTGGAGAATATTTTATGTGATATTTATATTGTTGAATTTGATTATGATCCTACATGTAATTATTATGAGAGAGGAAAATATGGTTGTAGAAATTTTCAAGTTACAAAATTACCTCTCGTTATGTTGAGATTGCCTTTGTTTCTTTCTTCTTCCTTGCATATGCTAGTTTTTGCTTTTCTTGATAATTTGTTTGCTTATAAGATGCCTATGCATAGGAAGTATGTTATACTTAGATGTGTTTTTCACATGCTATATGATGCTATCTTTGTGCTTCAATTCTTGTCTTTCATGTGAGCATCATATAAATTATCAATGCCTAGCTTAAAGGCTTTAAACAAAAGCGCTTACTGGGAGACAACCCAATATTTTCCCTTGCTGTTTTGCAATAAATGTCATCTAGACTCTGGTTAGATGTGGTTTTGTGTTTTAATTAGTGTTTGTGCCAAGTAAGACCTTTGGGATAGCTTACGGTGATAGTTGATTTGATCTTGCTGAAAAACAGAAACTTTTGCGCCCAGGAAAATAATTTTCGTTTTTAACAGAAGCGTGATAAAATATTGATTATTTTTGCAAAAGATTAATAAAAAAATTTCTTAGGTTGTCATAATGTTTCAGAATTTTTGGAGTCACACAAGTATTCGAAATATCCAGATTGCTACAGACTGTTCTGTTTTCGACAGATTCTGTTTTTCTATGTGTTGTTTGCTTATTTTGATGAATCTATGGGTAGTATCGGGGGGTATGAAGAATGGAAAAGTTGGAATACAGTGCATATTACACCAATATAAATAAAGAATGAGTTCACAACAGTATCAAAAATGGTGATTTATTTTGTTAGATTAGATTTTCTGTTGAGCTTTGTGTTGTGAAGTTTTCAAGTTTTGGGTAAGGATTTGATGGACTATGGAATAAGGACTGGCAAGAGCCTAAGATTGGGGATGCCCAAGGCACCCAAGGTAATATTCAAGGACAACCAAGAGCCTAAGCTTGGGGATGCCCCAGAAGGCATCCCCTCTTTCGTCTCCATCTATCGGTAACTTTACTTGAGGCTATATTTTTATTCACCACATGATATGTGTTTTGCTTGGAGAGTCTTGTATGATTGGAGGCTTTGCTTTTTAGTTTGCCACAATAATCCTTGCTGTACACACCTTTAGGGACAGACACGCATGAATCGTGATTTATTAGAATACTCTATGTGCTTCACTTATATCTTTTGAGCTAGGCAATTTTGCTCTAGTGCTTCACTTATATCTTTTTAGAGCACGGTGGTGGTTTTATTTTATAGAAGATGATGAATGCTCGTGCTTCACTTATATTATTCTGAGAGTCTTTAAACAGCATGGTAATTTGCTTTGGTTATAAATTTAGTCCTATTATGATAGGCATCCAAGATGGATATAATAAAAACTTTCATATAAAGTGCATTGAATACTATGAGAAGTTTGATTCCTTATGATTGTTTTCAGATATGAAGATGGTGATATTAGAGTCATGCTAGTGAGTAGTTGTGAATTTGAGAAATACTTGTGTTAAGGTTTGTGAGTCCCGTAGCATGCACGCACTACAAAAAAAATACACTTCCGTTATGATACGTGTTTGTCACAGTACGTCGTGTTTTCTGTCATGCATGTACATCCATGATGATTTTATGAAAGAATCAAGATAGTCATACCTATGCTGTCGTAGAAGTGTCCCATGACATTACCAAAATTATCATCACGGAAGTGTCCACTTCCATGACGATAAATCACGCGTCATAGAAGTGCTTTCGTTAAGGGTGACCGACACGTGGCATCCACCGTAACAGGTCGCCATTAAGCTATCGGGTTCCGATTTGGATCCAATAACCTGTTAACAGCATGGACCAATGGGATTTTCCACGTGTAAAATTCTCATTGGCCAGCAGATCCACGTGTCGGCTTGGCGTTCGGACAGTTGTCATCCAGCGAATGGACGGAATGCGCCTATGATACGTCGACACGTGTCTCGGCCCAACAGTGGCCCATTCAGGTTAAAAGGCCGGGCCTGTAAAAATAAGCAGGCCGGCCCATTAGCGGCTTACTTGAGTCAGGCCCATTTACAAGCACGGCCCATACAAGTTAAACAGAATCAGCCCATCAAAGGCCCATTCTAGATTTGACAATTTCCAGCCCATCGTCAGTTTTAGCCCGTTAACGGCCTGCTATGTCTTTGGGCCCAATTGCGGCCCGAGCTTCTTTCGGCCTGTTAGCAGCCCATCATTAGTTCCAGCCCGTTAACGGCCCGGAACGTCTTTCCGCCTTTTCTCGGCCCATTCTGCACTTGGGCCAATAGCCCACTGTGACTTTAGGCCTATCCTCGGCCCATTCGGTAAATGGGCCAACTCCTAGCCCATTTTGTCTCTTGGCCTGATAATGGCCTGCACAACAGTTTGGCCTTTGACTTTAGGTCCATTAGGGGCCCACGTTCTGCAGGGCATCATTTCAGCCCAACACGACTTTCGGCCTGTTAAAAGCCTAGTTTGCAAATTGGGCCTCCTCTGGCCCATAACACTTTCGGCCTCTTACTGGACCGTAAAGTAAAAGGGCCGAGACAAAATTGACATGTATTTCGACCTGCTAGAGGCCCGCGGGCCATTTCCATTTATACGACCCTATCGATCTTTTGGCCTGTTAACGACCTGCTAAGAGCCGTTGTTACAGTGGGCCACATCATTTGGGATCCACTTAATATTTTTTTGACCAGCCCAATTAAGGCCCGCTTTGACTACACATGTTTGTTCGTTTGTATGGCATCCAGGAAATGTTTGGGCATGTTGGCCCCCGTTTCAACGATATAGCATATTCAAGAATTAACCTACTCTATACTATCGCCTCTAAAAACATACACTATACAATAAAAAGACTAAGGCATAGAAACGTAGAATAATCCTACACTATACAATAAAGAAATTACAGCCGAATATACCCACTGGGCATTATAGTTCGGCACAAGTGATAATAAAGCGTACACAAATAACAAATTACATACACTGGACAAATAAAGCTCATACATCATGGAGACGCATCAACAGAACTTACCATTTGAACTATAATCTCTTCAGAAAATAGGATTGGCCGGATTCAGATAGCATAAATTTCAGTCTGCAAAATCTCCAATTCCTTCGTGGTTACCTCAGTGTCTTGTTTCATTTTTTGACTCCTGCATGTCCACTCTCAACTTGTTGATTGTACGTTGAGAATCATGTACACGTTGTCTTGCCACCTCTAGTTGATGCTCGAGAACATCAGCACATTCCAATTCCAATCCATAATCATTCGGTAACGGCCATGCCGCACTGCTCGTAGATCTTTGTGTCGATGTCACTTCATCCTGAAATGTTTCTGTAAGTACACATGACTAGGGCAAAAATATAGTTACAATAGTGAACCGAGCAAGACAAACTATTTTCTACATGGCAAAACATGACTAACAATAATGTGACATGTCATGAAGCATAAGCAGGTGATATTTTAAAAATTATAAAAATGGTAGTCTGTGCAACCTGCATACAGAAATCTCTCTTAGCTCACCAGAGGAGCATGATGTTGGGGCCAAATCCAAAACACAGACAAATTACAAATTTAGACATCACGTTGCGTATAAGTAAGCAAGCAGTTGGCCATTCTGTAGCTCAATTAAAGTCTTAGGGAGCATAATGAACAGCAGGGGGATTCATACAAACCTACTACAGCAAGCAAAACTATGCAATCATTAGCCTAGTATAAACTAGATTGTGAGCCTCATGCAGTAATAGTTGGTTAATAGACTTCAAAGCTTCAGGCACACTTCGCCAGTGTAATTAAATGGTAAGGCCTGTAATTATGTCAACTAATAGTTATACAAGTACCCAACATCAGGCATAATTGTTTGGGCATCTCATTAACTGAGGACAAATAAAGCAATTGAAAAGAGCAAATTAACTATGCCTGAAACAAACAAGGAATTGAACTGTTGAGTTGGATACAGTGACTTACCTTAACTGGTTGAACAGGCTCAGCGCTGCTCCTACTTCTCTTGCAAGGCTCCTTCCTAACATCTTGTACATGGAAATCCTCAATCTTATCTTCATTGCACCCCTCTGCAAGGTGCAACAAACTAGTTACTCGTCTCCTTGGAAGATAAATATGCATACTTTCCAGTCTGTGAACAACACAAAAGGATGAGATTATATCAAAACAACACCACATAATGAAACATGCCACATCTCTTGCACTTGCACACAATGAAATGAGCATTTACTATGTGTGCACTATGTAAAAACTAGGCATACCTTCAAACTGGATCTCCAGGTACTCTTGGAGAGCCTACTTTAGTGTACAACCAAACCTTTATGTCACCTATGAGTTAGACAAGCCCCCACTACAGCAGCCCTTAGTGTTTAAATCGTTGACAAGCTCTGTTAGAGTGTTAGGTCATGAATAGTAAGTAATCAAAGCAAACAGTCCTGGTATGGCTGGCTGATGCAAACAAGCAATTGAACAAACGTGTGAGCAAATCTTACATATCAAGAAAAGAAGCAAAGAAGGAGGCTTAAAGACCATCACTTGACTGACGAGATTTAAGGGGCATTTAAACAACATGTGCAACGTATGAACTAACATAAACATTGCATATTCCAGATTCTACAATGGAATGCACATGTATTAGGTTATGCCATGTATGATGATGCCTAAATGTACACCATAGCAGGCAGGAGTGATTCACCATTGCACGCACAATTGAATTGCAGGTTAAGGGCCAGTTCTATTCCGCCTTTTCAGAGCTTATTGACAAAATAAGCCATAAAAGATGTAAAGAAGTCATTTTTGAGTTATGGGCTTGGGCTTAACTTATTTCGCTTTGGAGGGGGGTGTTTCGGGTAGAAGCTCACTAAAAATTGAAGGGAAGGGGAATAGTGAAATGACACTGTTGTCTGCCTATATTACACTCAAAATGTAACTGCTCACGCCCGCGTCACACCTGATCCTCAACTAAAAACAAGCGTGCAAGCGTTCATTGCCCTGCCCGCTTGCATCTCCTCTCCCATTTCCCTCTACCTCGATCCCCTGCCAGCAGCGCTAGGTTTCCTCCAGCGAGCAGTCGCCACTGGTCCCATCTGGCCTGGTCCTCGACGATGCTTTGTCCAGCTAGGCTACATGGCCGGCGGGTAGGGCCAAATCTCCCCGGCTGCTCCTCCCTCTGGCGCCGCCCCTCATTCTCATGGTCTCTAGCAGCTGCTCCACTGTGGTCCGTCCAACGCACTACTCCAGCGGGCGCCGCACAACTATGGTTGATGCCACACTGCGGCAGAAGGCACCTTATTCCCCCTCCCCTCCTCCCAGGCCATGGCCTTGAGGTGCTGTTGAAGGATGAGCTCATCCAACAAGGTGAGGATCTCCTTTGATTTTTTTGCCAAATTTTCATTCTGATCCATTATACGATGAATTGCTAAGAGCTGTTTCTGCTGCTGCTATATGATGCATTGCTATGAGCTGCTCCTCCCGCTGTTATATGATGAATTGCTATGATCTGCAACTGCTATATGATGAATTGCTATGAGCTGCTGTTGCTGCTATATGATGAGTTGCTATAAGCTGCTCCTGCTGCTGCTATATGATGAATTGCTATGAGCTGCTCCTGCTGTTGCTATATGATGAATTGCTATGAGCTGCTCCTGCTGCTGCTATATGATGAATTGCTATGAGTTGCTGCTAGTATATGATGAATTGCACACTGCTGCTGCTGTATGATGAGTTGCTATGAGCTGCTGCTGCTATATGATGCTTTCAGGTGGTGCTCCTATATGATGGTAACCAGCCACTTGGACCATCGAATTCCAATAAATAATTGTTCTTCATTTAAATGTGGGTCATGCATTCTTCGTTTAAATTAGGCAATGGGATCTCTATGGAAGACATTAACCAAAGTAGATTGTGCCAAGTAGATGGTATCTTTGTATCTGCATTTTGAACAAATAGTGATGGTATGTTTTCCTATGATATTAATTACTGCACTGGGTTCAATTTATGATGTTTGCAAGTCAAATTAATTTTCATATGGGCAGCAAAATGACAAAATATAATGCAATCTAGACTTTTCACTGATCAGACCAAAGATAAGTTGAAAAGAAAGGCAATGAAAAGAACTGGTTGGCTTATTACCTAGAGCTTATATTCATAGGTGCTTATTTTCTTAGGATAACTCATAATAACTATCCCTAAGAAACTTGGCCAATAGAACTGACATACAAATAACATGTCCCAATGATTGCAATGGAGGAGCGACCTACCATAGCACATTGTATAGGCTCACCGCCGCCTCTCCTTTTTTTGCGATGTTCCATGAAATTGCCACATACATCTTGTACTTTTTCATTGTGTAACCCTATCTGCAAGTTGACACGGCTAATTTCGGAGATCTCTACATGATAATACATTGCATATCCCTTGCGCATATTTAAACCACCAAGTAACGATTGTGTGCGTAGCATAAACTAGCCATGACTCTGTGTGCTGGACTAGCAGGCACTCTAAGGGAGCCTAATGTAGTGCACTGGAATTCCTACATGCACCTATGATTTTGTGTAATGTACTACCTCTGTTCATAAATATATGTCTTTGTAGAGATTCTAGTATGGACCACATACAGATGTATATAGATGCATTTTTGAGTGTAGATTCACTCATTTTGCTCCGTATGTAGCCTATAGTGGAATCTCTAGAAAGACATATATTTAGGAACGGAGGTACGAGGTAGTATCATGTATGACATATACATATCTAATTTAGTAGCCAGTAGTAGAAATCATTGTCTGCACAAAGGGATTACTGGTCGAAAATCCTAGCAAAGCATGATGGCAGGCACACAACAATACAAGAGAGAGAGAGAGACGCACTTACAAGATCGTAGCAATGCCTCAGTCCAGGTCTTGGTTGGCCAAGCTGTTAGATCCAGAAGAAGCATTGTCCCTGTAGTTTTTGCCAGCTGCATAACAGGTTACAGCGACCTATTAGTATATTTGAAGTACATCGGACAGGTGATGCTGGACGGGTTTAAAGGTGACAAGTACCTAGGCCGTGGCGGGTGCTTGGCATCTTGCCAGACGGTGGGAATTAGGTTAGAAACGTCAAGGGTGATGACGCTGCGCTGGCTGTCGGGGTCTGGTAAGGAGATCTAGAACCATCGAGTAGGGTGTTTGTGGAGCGGCTCCGATAGGGTGGACTACGGTGTGGGCAAAGTAGATCTGTGGCCGTGGACAAGGGCGACGGTGAAGCTGCTCCAGTGGTTGGGTTAAGGATGGTGTCGACAATGCGAATCTGCGGCCGTGGACGAGGCGTCAGAAGCTTCTCGGGTAGGTTGGATGAGGGTGCGACGAAGCGGATCTGAGGCCATGGACTTGTGAGTTGGCAAAGCGGCCACGGTAGGGTTGAGAATGGTATAGGCGAAGATACTCTAGTAGGGTTGACGATGGTGTCGGCAAAGCGGCTCCAGTAGGGTTGAGGAAGGTGTCGGCGAAGAGGATCAGAGGCCGTCGACGGGGGCGTCGGTGGGGTGGCTCCAGGGGGTGTGGACGAAGCGTCTCCGATAGGGAGTATGAATGAGCCGCTGCAGATGCCCTGCAGTTGACGAGAGTACAGGCAAAGCAGATCTGGCGCCGTGGACAAGGCCGACACTGAATGGGCTGTGGTATAGTGGTGAATGAGCAGTCTACTTGTTTCTAGGGGAGGTGCGAGGGGTAGATGCGGCCGCAGAAGCAGATCCGGTGAGGTGGACGCCGCTGGCACTTAATGAGCTCTGGTACGTCAGTGGATGAGCAGTTTAGGGTTTCCAGAGGGGAGGGGTAGAAAGGCCGATGAAGTACGAACGACGTGATGTAAGATGCTCTGGTGCTTTAGAGTTAGTCATTTTTGTGGGAGGCGGAGAGGAAATGGGGGTGTCGTGTGGTGGAGGAAACCGGAAGTTACCAAAGCAGCCCCGACCTATTATGTAGATGAGGGCGGTATTGTAACTGTTGTTCTCCGTGCACCAAGGACAAAAGGGGAATTTCGCATGCTAAAGACTAGGTGGTAGAAATTTTAGAAGGAGGCGGGAGATTTTGCCGACCGCGGGATAGTTCGTATCTAGTTTCAACTAATTTTGGACCATGCTAGCGGGAAGGTCATGCGAGACTGTGTACACGGGGCACGCTTCAGCAGTTAATAACTGGTGTGAAGTCCACCCCAGAAAAAAAGAAAATAACTCGGGATGATGCGCCGATAACTTGGACGTTCACACGGGCGTGGCCAGTCGTACGGGTGTAGAGGCACGTTCACAAAAATGGGATCAAACGCTCAACCTATGTATTTCTCGTGTAAATAGATAATTTAGTGCCATTGGTTATTTACTTTAAACATAATGCATTGACGTGTTAGTGTAGAGGCGCACAAAAAGAAATGGATATTGTAGTCCCACCAAAGAAATGGATATTGTAGTCCGCTACTTAAAAGTGTTACCTCATATGATTATATAGCCTCCGTTTCATAAATTGCGTACCCCTTGAATTCATATATGAATATTACATATCTTACTTCATAATAGAACCTTAACTCATCCAAGACTAATGAATTTGAATGCAAGACTAACAATGGTGCATGTACATGATAGCTACATTGGTTGTTTGAAGAAACATCACTGTAACTTTGGCATGCACAATTGAAAAGGTTTACTTAGATAAAAAATTGTGAGATGTGAGTGTCCAATCTTTATAGCGTTGAATCGATATTGTACCTTTGGCCACTATATGAAGTAGATATTGATTTATGTTCAAGCGATGCACGTCCACGATCGCTAGATAGTGATACGTGAATGAATTGTGCAATCTCTCTCACACACAGACATACCTCATTTCCCCGTGGGCATCGGAATCACACACACGCACTTCGTGTATTTCTCTCCCTCCGTGAAGGTTAGAATTCGTCTTTCTGCCCTGTCCTACAAGTCTCTCACACAGAAACACACACGCTCTCCCTGTCGAACACGCCCACCCCTTTAATTCCGCCCACCCACAACCACTAATGTCTCATAGTATGATTATGTCTCTCACACATATGCCTAAGGTTAACTCGAGTTCCGGAACCATATGAATGCATACAATGGGATCCCAGCAGAGCACCTTTTGTTTTGAGATTTTGCTCTCTCTCTCTCTCTCTCTCTCACACACACACACACGTGCGCGCGCATGTGCAGACATTGCTTCCCACTTCATTTTTTCCGGCACTTGCATGCACACCGTTTGTTTATCTCCGTGATGCTTTAAGTATGCCTCGCACACATGCCATCTACCTATCCCTTAATATAGATATGTGTCACACAAACTCCTTCTCCCTACTAGCAAGATGCCGATGCGTTGCACAGAACATCAAGATGCATTTGTATGAGTAGTTTATCTTGTGGGAGAAAAGGATGAACGAGGGAATGCCATATTTGCCAATGTGGAGAGGGGTGTGGGTATCTTTTTGTAAAATTGCCATAGTTTCTTTCCTATCCGTCGGATATTAATCGGATGGCCTATATTGCAGGATGGCAGGCACACCATCATCACCAACTCTATTTTTTATAAGAGTAGAGATATGTAAGTCACTGCCCCCCCACCCACACACACACACACTTCCCGACACCGAAGGAGTAGGGTGACACCTCGATCTTGATACTAATCTGTCAACCGGCTTCTCTCTCAAACACACACACACACTACCCAACAGTGAAGGAGTAGGGTGGCACCTCGATCTTGATAGTAATCTATCTACTCCTCTTTCAAACGCACACACACATACACACACGCACTGCTAGTTGTGCCTCTGTTCCTACCACGCACACTCTTGATACGTCTTTCTCTCCCTCCCCCTCCCCACCCCCACCCCAACAATGACAGCAGAAGGGTGACAACTCGATCTGATCTTAATCTATCAATTGGTTTCTCTCTCAAACATTGTGTCTTTGTGCCTCGCTCAGACACACTCGATACGTCTTTTTCTTCGTAGCCCCCTTGATATGTAGACTTCTCGCGCGCACACAGCTGTAGTGACGATGACGCTGAACCCAGTGTGCCTTGTTTTTACCGGCCTCATGTGATAGTTTTCACTCTGTTTTCTTTTAGTTAACAAGGCAACCTTTTCTTTGTTACTACTAGTGAATCTGAAATCATTCGGGGAAGACATAAAATATATCACTTCAACTCAATTATCGCAGTAACTATTTTAAAAGAAACTAGATAGATGCTCGTGCGTTGCACGGAACATCAAGATGCATTTGTATGAGTAGTTTATCTTGTGAGAGAAAAGGATGAACGAGGGAAGGCCTTATTTGCAAACGTGGAGAGGGTTGTGGGTATCTTTTTGCAAAATTGCCATAGTTTCCTTCCTATTCGTTAGATATAAATCCGACGGCCTATATTGCAGGATGCCACGCACACCATCATCACCAACTCTGTCTTCTACTCCCTCCGTTCCTAAATATTTGTCTTTTTAGAGATTTCAACAAGTGACTACATACGAAGCAAAATGAGTGAATCTACACTCTAAAATATGTCTACATACACATCTGTATGTGGTAGTCCATTTGAAACCTGAAAAAGACAAGTATTTAGGAACGGAGGGAGTATAAGAGTAGACATGGAGATATATATCCAGCATGGTCCACAACAAAAATGTGCTGGACTGGTTAGCGTCGGATGCTCGCAACGCGATGACCTGAGTTCAAATTATGTCTTTAACTTTAGATTTTTATACTATATATTACTTATTTAATATATACTTCTTTCGCTACTATACTGGCAGTGGAACCCACGGAGTACTTAGAATACAAGATTAAGGATGAACTTGTTTCTTTTAAACTTTCTGTACGAAGTTGTAGCCACCCTGCAAGTCACGTGTACACTGTACATGCAATTAACTTTTTATAGAGGGAGAATCATACACGCAACTAACTCAAATGGATTGGATGTGACTCTATTATTTCTAGCATAAGAGCATCTCCAACGGCAGCCGGCAAATTTCCTCCAGCTTCCTTCCACGGAGGACGACATCAAACGCCAGCGGCATACATTTTCACAACTCTACCCAACCAGATGAAATTCGTGCAAACACGGACTGATTTCATATAAGCATGAAGGATTTCGTATAAAAAAGCCAGATCTTCATATAAACATGATAGATTTTGTTACATTTACATGAACTAAGTGGTGCTAATCCGGCTCTCTTGGTATAATTAATACTCCCTCCGTCCGGAAATACTTCTCCTAGATGTATGTATCTAGACTTCTTTTAGTTATGGATACATCCAATTTATCCATTCTTAGAACAAATATTTCCCGCCAGCCGGAGAGGGAGTACCTACTCTAAATGGTCGCCCGCGGATCCCTTTGTCTTCCTCATGTCCGGCAGACACTTGCGGGGTCGACTAAGGTCCTCAGAAGAGGCGAAGCAGCAAAGAAACCACCTGAATGCGCAGTCATCGCCTCGGCGGTGGCCTCCATATGACCCAAGTGGCAGCGGCCTCCCATGTTCTACTTCTCCTCGATGATGGCGGCGGACACAGAGAAGCTAGCCACCGACTCATCGCTCTCCACGCACCCGGCTTCTGTCTCTGCCTGCATGGCGCTGCCGCACGCACGGGAGGCACGCCCACAGACACAGGAGGCGCTGCCACTGCAGACACTGGTGGCGCGATACGACGCGGCAGTGATGACGCCCGTACCGGCGTGGTCGACGCCGTGCCGGCGTGGAGAAACTCGCCACTACTCATCGAGCTGAACTGGAGTGGCGAGTTGCTGAACCACACGCCGGCTTGGGGCGGCAACTAGCTCCGTCGTGCCAAGCGAGGTTGGTGAATCACCGAGCGGCCTCGCCCGTATCCGGAAGGCTCGGCGGGCCACCCAGCCGGGTAGTATGCCGAAGAACGGCTCCTCGGAAGCCATCGGAAGAGTGGAGACAGTGGTGAAGGAGGAGATGGGGGAGCGGCGGAGGTGTGCGATTCTTGCTCGCTGTCTGTCTGGCCTCGTTTAAATAGAGGGTGGACGGTAGGAGCTTGGCAGGCGTCTGCCCTCATTTAAACTGAGGGTGGACAGGAGGAGCTCGGTCGGTGTTGCATTTAATTCCGGCCCGCTCATGAGCAGACGTGTGGCCGGAGTAGGTTTCTCGGTTTGCATGCTGGTTTGACGGAGGGGTTTGATGGCGGCGAGTAGGTGTATTCAGCCGAGCGTGCAGTGGGCGACGCAGTACTATTTGATTTGACAACGGGCGGTGCAGTTCCTGATATGGCTTTAATGCAGACGAGGGAGGGTGTAGTGGTTCCCGAAATGTTGGACGGCCAATTATGCATCCTCCTTCAATTAGCATCGTGAATGCAAGAGGGAAGTAATGGGAGGAGGACCGGGAAAAGAGGCTGCACGATGTGAATGCAACGCAATTTGCACTCATATGAAGGCGCCCCTCCATTCCAATGCATCTACCACATCGAATGCACCAAAGCATTTGCCTAAGCACCTACACCAAGCGCAAAAGTGCTCCCTCCAGACCCATGGCGGCGATGCGCACGAGCCACCAGCGGCTGTGCCAGATGGTCCATGACGCCGGCCTGCGGCATGGCGTCAAGGATCGTCTTGAGACGGTGTTGGCGACCGGCTGGTGGATGGCGGCCGTTGACGCCAACTACGACTCTTAGTTGAACCAGATGATGGTTGCCACCACCAACAAGTTCACCGTCCTCAAGAAGCTTGCGGACGACATCGCCGTACTCCTCCAGCCCGCGCGCCCAGGCTCCTCATTGCCTGCCACCCTAATCGGCCTCCATGGCTGGAACCTCTTTCAAGCACTGGTGGCCCTGCGACTGCCCGCCGATGCAACAAAGAATGTCCACCTGGAGGTCACGCTCGCCGCGAGGCGCCTCGCCCTGCAAGAATTCCTCGACCTACACATCCACGTGTATGAGCAAATCATGTACATAGGTATCTACAAGGCCAGTGAGGACACTACGACGTTGGCCTTCCTCAACCAGCTGGAAGCCTTGGATGCCTTTGCTGAGAAGCACCTTGACCTCGCCACAAAAGTCGCCGCTCCTTACCCACCGGTCGGTGGCCCGGCGCACTAAGTTGAGGAGGAGGAGGTCATATGTTGATGGATGCATCTTTCTTCTTGCCTCCTGTAACCACCACTGCGATCGCATCATCGTGGCCTTAATTCTTATTGTGCTATTGCATTCTCGTTCCAGTCAATACCGACATGTGCGATCCCTTTGCTTAATTATATGCATCACTGTAACTAGTACTCCATCCTTCAATTTATAACTTGTGCTTACCTTTTCCATCAACTTCGTGCACCGCACGGGCATCTTGCCAGAAACACTAGAACATGTCGGACCGCATGTCATCAAACCGACAATGCACCAACCTAGCTACTACGTACCCTGCTTATCTGGTGGAAATAGCCCCACCCTAGCGTTTCCAATAGTTATTTCTATCTATCGATCGTGCCAAGGAGCAGAACCAAATGTTACAATTTATGCATGTTTCTCTACTCCTACTCCTATAAAAGACTCAGTTGGTGATGGTGGTGTGTCTGCATCTAACGACCGTGAGATAAGTTGTGGCATTTTTGCAACAAATAGCCCACTTCTCTGCCGCAATTTGCAAAAAACCCGTTATTATCTTGAAACCAACCACATCCCTCCCCCACCTCATCAAAACAGCCTAAGAAATATATTTTGAGTGAAACATAATATATTAGGAGTGTATCAGAACAAGAGTGATTTGTTTCAAGTTTGTGAACAATTACTACTATTCTACTACTTTGGATCCATCGCAACGCACGGGCACATTGCTAGTAAAAGGAAAAGGCCTGCCGCGTTCGCGTCGCACCCCCACACTCCCAGGAATCGAGAGTACTCCATTGCCCGTCTGGCACGCCACATAGCTAGGGAAGGCGTGTTGCCCAGCATTTTCACTTTCATGTGGGACCGCTGTTGAGCAAACTGACTATTGGCAAACCGCACCCCGCCCGCCGCCGGGTTGGAAAACGGAAACGAGGGGAGGATCTAGCTATAGCACGGAAGCCAAGAAATTTGGTGTCAGATGGGGCTCGTTGATAGAGTAGGAGCATTCCGTACTACTACTCCTACTAGTACGAAGTTTGTACTACAACTAGTACTACCACTATACAACTAGGTACATGCACGGCACATCATCATAGGAACAAAAAACGGGAAGATCATGTTTTGGGTGATTTATCTTTTTTTCAGTCAACATAGTATGAATAATATGATGTGGGGGGCACCCATGAAGCTTATGTGGCTTGGTTGCATGGCTACGAAAGGTTAGAGAAAAATAAATAGATAATGTGTATAGAGTGCACTCCACTAAATAGATATACTTTGGATCCATTGCAACGCACGGGCCGGCACATCTATACCCCTATATAGTGTGTGAATAACTTTGAAAGTTGGTCGTTGGATGAAGCCAATCCGACGGTACAAAGATGGCAAATCCGAGCACTACCGGTCGTTGGATATCATCTACATTCCACCAGATTCTGCCACATGTAGAATCTAGAAGACTCCATGGTTGAACTTAAGCATAATGCACAAACCTCAAAACACAAGCACTTCTCCTTTGTTCTAGAATCTTCCATATCTTAATTGCCCAATTTTGTTTTTCAAAATGAATTGTCACTATTTGTTTTTACTTTATGCTTTACAATGCACAATTCCATGAATCTTAAAATAGATTTTTTTATAAAACTAAGTGATTTTGAACTAGATGAACTATAAGAATTAAACGAACATCTACATCATGCATATATGACTCAAAGCTTACATGCTATAGTGTGTTATTTATTCATAATTTGGTTACCAAATCTCATGCGTGCAATGCACGCGTACCTTACTAGTTCGTAGTAGTAAGAAACAAATTCCGGGTTTGGCACGAGCTCGTATTGCGGACGCACCACAAGGCCTGCCGCAGGAGTTACATTTCTCTCTCGGGGCCCATGGGACCGAGCTTCAGTGGCTTAGTGCACCGGCCTATGAGTCAATGACATGCGGACCTTAAATGCGGCTGGCCCACATGTCATTCTCATGGTGGTGGCGTGGTTCGCGACTCACTCGTTTGAGATGAACCGGCCGGTGGTGGCGTGGTCGTGGCGAGGGTGCCACAGCTGGGCGTCGGGGCGTTACGAGGCGTAGATGGCCACACCGGTGGGTACTACCTGTAGTACAGAAGTACTCTAGCCGAGGATTGATGCCCGGGACGAAATGTGTCACTGCCGCTGGATGAAAATTCGATGGTGCGGGAGTACGGATCGGAGCACCGGAGCGGAGCTGGCAAACCGCGTCCAATCGGGTGTGGATGTGGTAGAAAGTTGATGGTCACTGCAGTTCAGCTGGCCTGCATGTCATGCACACAAAGGCATAGGAGCGGTGGGGCCGAAAGGGATGAGGCGCACGTCGGGGGACATCGTGTCGTGGTTGGAGCGGCGTCGTGGGAATCGCGTGTGGGTGTGGCAGTGGTAGAAACAAGAAACGTGATGGTCGTCGTGGTTCAACTTCCATGGGCAAGTTGTCATGTCTGCTGACACATGCATTACATATCGCTCACTGCAAGGAGCAGTAGTAGAGAAAACTTGTTCCAAAGATACCATTTTTCCGATAAAATTCTTGAGATATCATTAGTTTTTACACATGGGATTACTCCTGCAAGGGTCAATCACAACAGGTGTTTTGTAAAAAATGCATCTTGATGTTCCCTGCAATGCACGGGCATCTTGCTAGTTATAGAAGAAGCCCACACGGGCATCTTGCCGCAGGATGTGCCACCGACCCAAACTCAATTTTTTTTCGATGCTTAGGTGCACCGGATGCCGTGCCACGCTACAAAATGTGAAGAAAAAACAGCTCCAATTTTTTTAAAACCTGTGATCTTCAAACCGGCCACACCCGTCCCTCACCTCATCAAACAGCCAGAGGAATATATTTTGAGTGAAGCATGATTTTTTACTGATATATGTATATCAAAACTAGAGTGTTTATATTTCAAGCCCGTGAACAAGTATTACTCTACTACTTTGGATCCATTGCAACGCACGGGCCAGCACATTGGTAGTAGTAGTCTCTATCTCGATCTCTACTCTACTCTTATAAAAAAAGAGTTGTTGTTGATGGTGTGCCTGCCATCCTGCAGTATAGGCCGTCCGATTTATATCTGATGGATAGGAAGGAAACTATGGCAATTTTGCAAAAACAATACCCACACTCCTCTCCACATTTGCAAATAAGGCCTTCCCTCGTTCATCCTTTTCTCCCACAAGATAAACTACTCATACAAATGCATCTTGATGTTCCATGCAACGCACGGGCATCTTGCTAGTCTACTACTCTCTTATATCTATCTACTCTTATAAAAAGCAGAGTTGGCGATGATGGTCTGCCTGCCATCGTGCAATATAGGCCGTCCGATCTATATGTTACGGATAGGAAGGAAACTATGACAATTTACCCGCACTCGTCTCCACATTTGCAGATAAGGCCTTCCCTCGTTCATCCTTTTCTCCCACAAGATTTTGATGTTCCGTGCAACGCACGGGCATCTTGCTAGTCTTATAAAAAAACAAAGTTGGTGATGATGGTGTGCCTGCCATCCTGCAATATAGGCCGTCCGATTTATATCTGACGGATAGGAAGAAAACTATGGTAGTTTTGCAAAAAGATACCTACACCCCTCTCCACAATTGCAAATACCTTCCCTCATTCATCCTTTTCTCTCACAAGATAAACTACTCATACAAATGCATCTTGATGTTCCGTGCAACGCACGAGGATGTTTCCTTGGGGGTCTCTCCAGCGCGGCGTGGTCATAGTTGCAAGTTGACGCCCCTTGAGATGCCGACGTTGAGGGGCACTCAAATTTTGTCCGATGAGCAGGTAAGATGAGTTTGATCACGTAGTAAATGCATTCTAAAGAATACTTCCGTGTCCATTTCCAAATTCCCCCCTACCCACTGTTTCACATGTTAGGCTCGGTGCGAGTGGAGATTGGCTTGCATATGTACGGGAGGGTACCAACATCAATTTGCACAACATTTACAACGGTGACACCGTTCCCGTAGAACCTTTGTCCAACATTGGGGTCAACCATGCAATGTGCCACCGCCTGAATTGTTACAATGGAACCACGGTGAGATTCAATAAGATAGCATGAACCTTGCACATGGCGGTCAAAGGTGGACCATGATGTCTGCGGCCGATTTGTTGCCGTACGAGTACGAAGACGTTGTGCTCCTTTCTAACCACATCTTCGCGGTGACAAACCAGGGGACTTGTTTCGTATGGGACACATCCTATGGTATACTCCCTCTCTCCCAGTTTATTTGTTTTGAATTTTTTCGTTTTATAAGTTTCAAATTCAAATTTATAGCTCCCCATCACATGTTGAGATTACAATGTCCATTAAATCGTTGCGTGCATGTATAGTAAAGAAACAAATCTCGAGTTTGGCACGAGTTCGTGCAGCGGTAGCACCACAAGGCCTGGCGCAGGAGTTACATTTCCCTCTCAGGGCCCTCGGGACTGAGCTTCAGCGCCTTTCTACACCTGCCTTTGAGTCAATAACATGTGGACCCGATAGGTGGCTGGTCCACATGTAATGCTCCTGAAGGCAAAGGGGCAGTGGGGCCGAGAGGGGTGAGCCGCATGTCGGGGGACGTGTGCTGTCATGGGTTCGAGCGGCATCATCGTAATCATGTGTGGCTGTGGTAGAAACTTGATGCTCGCCGCATTTCAGGTGGCCCACATGTCATGCACACAAAGGCAGAGGGGCGGTGCGGCCGAGAGGGGTGAAGGCGCACGTCGGGGGACGTGGTGCCGTGGGTTGGAGCGGCGTCGTGGGAATCGCGAGTGGCAGTGGGTGAAATGTGATGGTCGCCGTAGTTAAACTTCCATGGACAAGCTGTCATGTCTACGGACACATGCATTGCATACCGATCACTGGAAGGAGTAGTAGAGAAAGCTAGGCGGATAATTAGTTCCTTATAGTCAAGCGGACCCACGCTACTACTTGTTCCAAAGACATGCACACCATCGAAATAGTCCATCTATATCAATATACACAGACAGGGAATAATTTTTTTACAAGAGAGGAAATAGTTCATCCATCCATAATGCCCTGCTGCTGGTGTAGCTTCTTTTTCTTCTTCTTCTTCTTGTTCTCATTTTCTGTGGGAGACGGCTTCACAACAAGCTCTCTAGACCTTGCAGCTATCTTGAAACTCACACAGGCATCGAGGGCAGCATATTTTATCTGCTCATACATCAAGGGATAATTCTCCTATCCAGACGACCTTAATGTCAGCGTCTCGTCACCCTTCTGAAGAATTTTTCCGAGCACAAAATTTTCTACGTAGAATAGGGATGGTGTCGGTTTATCACAATCTTCTATAGGAATTTTTATTTTGGTTTGTACGTCAGCGATACTTTTCAAATCAAGGTTGTACGGCTCCAACTTTTGTTTGTCCCCTGCGATGGCTGCCCCACAGAAGTTATGTCCTCCCGAGACAAGAAATCGTGAAGCTCACCTGGTATGGAGGGTGCGTGTATGATGTGGTACACAAAAACATCATCTTCGAGGCACAACTGAAGGACGGCGGCGCGTTGGATCTTCCTAGTGGCACCCTCCGTGTACTCTGCATCGAGACCGATGACCTTCATCTCCAACTTTTGGAGGGTGTTGGATACATTGTTGATCCACTTCCGAACAACCCTTGGGTGGTTGGTGACTGTGAAAACTATGCTCAACGAGCCTTCGACGAGGACATGTTGGACGCTAAAAACTTGCGTCTGGATCTCTTTCGCCATTTGGAACCACTGGACCGGAGGGCTGTGGTTTGTAGAATTAGGATTAGATGGCTAGTCTAACTGAAGAAGATGATTATTTAAAGGGGCTTCAGAATTACTCTAGGAGGATGTGAAGAGGTTAAAACAATGGGAATGCAGTGTGGTTTGGATGCAAATGAAGATGAAGGAGTAGTGAAGAAGCCGAGGAAAATCAGTTCCTGATGGAGAACTAAATGGGAGAAGTGGCCTGCAGGCAGTTGATTAGACGGCTAGGTAGACTAAACGAAAAGGCTATGCGGGTAGACTGAGGAGTGGTACCTTTCCCTTTACGTGCCCATCCTTCTAGCGCGACATGTGCCACTCGTAGTTCAGGTCACTCTTTTGAATCACCGCGGCGAGACATTTTATGATTCCTTTTTATTTCTACACCCCTCCTAACAGGTGGGACCTATGCAAATGGATAAAAAATGTGTCGTAGCTAGTTCGGATGGATATTGGTGCGTGCGTGGGAGACACAACATTCTCTAGTTAAGGAATATGCGGTTATCCTCAAAAAGAAAAGGCCTTCTTCGCGCTATCGCATGCACGAGAATTTGGTTCTGCTCGCAATATGGATGATACCTGGAGGATGAAGTGAACCCAGAAGCATGCTAGCACGGGAGACCTATTTTTGCTATACAATACTACTCATGTTCCTACTACTCACTGGTGCGCCTCGGTCCTAAACAAACGGTTTTTACCCCTTTCCGCAATGGAATTTGGAACCGTCGCCAAGTGAGTGTGTGCGATAGGGTGTGTCGGTTCAATATCCGACGTATCTCGTAGTAGGGGTCCTAAGCTAGGCGTCTTGGAGCGATGGTAACATGGACACGGGGTTTTACCCAGCTTCGGGCTCTCTTGATGAGATAATACCATACATGCTGCTTTTGCTTGTATTCATATGGGTGTAGTACAGAGTACGCGTATCTACCACGAGATTGTAGTAATGAATGAGATTGTCTATTGACTAGCCTGGCCCCGGTTTATATAAGACACCGGAGGCCTAGGGTTTAAGAGAGTCCTTGTCTTGGGCGCCAAGTCTTGTGGAGTCTTCCTTGTATGCGGCAGGGGTTGTCCGTACTGGCCCATGAGTATACGGCCATGGGGGTCCTCGGCCCAATCCAACTGATCGGGAGACGACGTGGTGAGTACCCCTAGTCCAGGACACCGTCAGTAGCCCCCTGAACCGCTCTTCAAGTTGGGGACGCTCCTCGATTCTTCCGAACTGTTCTTCACCTTTGGTCGTTGGTCTTGAAAACTGGTTCAACAAATCTTCTCGTCTTTGATCTTGAGGATCGCCGAGGTGACTCCGAAGAGTTTACATGTCGGGTATCCGAGGAGCCCCTTTAAGTTTCCGGCCTTTATCAATGCCTTGTTATTTTTATGCCATACCTCGGGTTTGAAGTTGTTCCCGAGCGGCAACGTCCTCTTGTGTCCGAGCTCCAATGCCGGACTGCATTCGAGGTATCTTCAGCAACCGAGCACCAAAGCCGGACCGCTTCGGAGCTCCAAGGTCGAATGTATCCGAGCTCCAATGCCGGACCATGTCCAATCTCCAACACTGGACTATGTCCAAGCTCCAACGCCGGACTGTATCCGAGCTCCAACACCGGACTATGTCAAAGCTCCAACGCCGGGCTATATTCGAGGTGTCATAGATCACCTTGGATTAAATAAGTTGAAGGAGTTTAGCCGAGCTTAATGTCGGAAATGCCCTCTACGGAGCCAGCCACTAGCGTCCGAGCTTTATGCCGGACTGCTTCTGGGGTGTCTATTGTGGTCGAGCACCAACGCCGGACTGTATCCGAGGTGGTGCACCACCTCGACCATGGGCTGATTTTTATGAATTTAAATCCGAATTGTGCAATGTAATCTCTGCCGAGATGTATAGCCAATAACCCTCAAGGTGCGTGTTGGCCTAATATCCGGGATGCACCTGAAGGAAAAAAACAAACCGCTGACCCTAGTAGCCCCTGAGACACAGGTCAATTCATAAAATCAGCCTGAGGATCAATCCCCAGCTTGGCAGCATACTTAGGAATAGAAACACGGTGTGCAAAGTCCTCGAGACTCAGGTTGGGTGCGGCCGACCAACCTGAGGATAATAATCTCCTCGAAAACTATATTGCGCTTTAAATTTTCTGCATTGGATTGCCAATGCAGTAGTCCCCGAGACACTGGTCGGGTGGCAACACCAGATCAGGGGATCGATGTGCCCTTTTAATATTTGTAAATAATAAGCCCGAAGCCTAGTAGCCCCCGAGCCTTAATGCGGGCACGGGAGGCCGAATTAAGGATCTATATCCATAGTAAAATCACAAATTATGTGTAATGACTCTATGTATCCAAGTACTTACATCATTAATGCTCGGATCCGCATTGTACAAAACTTTGTTGACCGACCATCGGCTTCAACCTCCTCGGCTGCTTGTTTGTCCTACTTTATAAAGACTTTATGAGGGCAAAGATTTACGGCAAACAAGGCAATCCGGCCATACGGTTTTATAAACAAAGGTACGCAGGGAGACATGTTATATTATTGTTTAACATAAGAAACGTCATCCAAAGAAAATAGTCCCGTTATCCGTTCCTTTCTTTGGGTTTTCATGCCAAGCATGATCATGAAACCTCAGCTCCGATCAACGTGGGAGGAAAATATTGAGGATTTAGTTCGGGGAAAGCTTCCAAACTCTGTGGTCTAAATGAACCCAAATTTTCACTTCCGTTGTGACCGTTTATAATCTGAAAGTGACCCATCATCGGCTTCTACCCCCTTGTAGATACTACGCAGGGTGTTTCCGAAATAACAAAACAACCCTTAGCCGACATCTCGGTGCCCGAAGGCGGTTGTGTTGGCGGAAGCGAGGCAATCAGATATGCAGGCTTTATAACTTTCACTTAGTCATAGGAGCTTAAAGTTGGGAGGCCAGCAAGTAGCCCCCCGGTTAGTGTTCGGCGACAGCCGAGGTCAAGCCGTGAACACTTCGGCCAATGTTATGAACGGCCCGTCATTTAATATAGTCATCGGACCGCTGACCGGTTTACGCTTATTGTGACAGTCAGTTTTCGGCTTTCTCCACTGCGGTGCTTAACCATGCGAGCTGGAAGCACAATCGCAGTGGTTCTCCCTTTGAACACCTAGCCGAACAAAGCGGAACATAGGAGGCAAGCACAGGAGCCGGGCAACCCAACTATTGACCGAAGACACAATTCAAAACTGATGCATATATAGCAATATCCGAGAATTATTGCCGAATCTCTAAAGGTGTCCGGCGTTGCACTGCGAGACTTATGCGGAAAACACACAAATAGTTGAAAAAGTGTCGTAGGATTGGAAAACCAAAAAACGTCAGGAAAAACTCGACGTCCGAACTAGATCAAGTGTTCGGTGCCAATCCGAAAATTGGTCTTAGAAAAAAGTGCATATGTCGTGTTTTATTATGACACATCCTATCTCAAGACTTCAAGCGGGTCAGCCTACGGCTTCAACCTCCTGTCACTAAGGCGGGGTACTTCTCATTAGGCCAATTTAGCAAACTAAACTCTAGCGGCTTTGAGAGAGAAATTAGGCTCCCCGACTATTGACCACACACTCGTGTCGAAAAAGGAGTGATAGAAAAAGACTTTGCAACGACTAGGAAGAAATCATTTATTATAAAATGGCTCATATAAATTTAAGAGCCCCCAAGTGACTTGGGTAGAAGAATTTTTATTTATAATGATCGTATGTACCGAAGTACTTGTATCATATCTGTGTTCACCCGAACTTTAAACGCGTCTTAACCGACCATCGGCTTCTCCCTCTTCAGTCAAGGACCGAAAAGTGTTATGTACTCCACCCGTCGAGAATATCAATGGTGTTTCCGATAACCAGGCAATCAGGCCATAAGGCTGTAACAGACAAAGCGCGCTCAGGGAACTTATGCTATATTACTGACAAAGTGTAAGAAGCATCTTCGAAGAAAATAGTACCCCCACCGATACCTTTCTTCGGTGCTCATTGTTACTATGAGACTTGTGCAATAGATTTTTTGTACTCATGAGTTCCGTTGTGTGCCGACCATAATTGAAAAAATAAGAGCGCTAGCTTTCGGCTTCACCCAGTCTGAGGTCCGGCTCGGATGATCCGATCATGACAATCACAGAGGTGCTCCCTTTACACCCTAGCCGAACAATCGGGAACGTAGGGGTAAACACAGGAGCGAGGCAAACCAGCTTGCAAATCGCTTAAGTCAACATGGTGCATATTGTGGCGTAATACACGAACAAGGAACGAAGCCGTACAAGTATAATCATTTGCAAGAGAAAAGGCTTCATAAAGGAAGCCCCCAATTAAACGGGGTATTTGAATTTGTGTGCCACAAGCAAGGTTTTGACCTGGAAGTTTTCACAAACAACTTTTGCCAAAAAGGTATAATACTTGGTCGAATCGGACAAAATTTTAAAACTGGTAGTTTTTGAGCATGAAAGCGACTTAGCTGGTTAATGTGTTCGGCATCGATGACGCAGTCCGAGCTTGGTGCGGGACAAGGTCTCAGCCACCAAGCCCAATCTGGCCGAGCGAAGAGCTCGGCACTTCGAAGAGGTGAAGCCTCCAAGCCTGATGTGGCCGAGCGAAGAGCTCGGCACTCCGAAGAGGTGAAGCCCCCAGTCTAGCCGAGGTGATGGAGCAGGTCGGCGGGTGACACAGGGGTCTCCGGCTGAGTAGCTAGGTTGACGAAGAGACAACGCGGGGTTGCCAACAAAGGGCAGCGCGCCAAGGTGACAACACAATTTGGTCGACGGAGGCGACAGCGCGGCTCAGTCTAAGTCGATTGGCTGCACAGATAAAATAGTGCCAACCAAAAGTAATGACAGATAATAATGTATATAAAAAAATCTTCTACTTAATTGTTATAAGTGAAGTAAAAAATAAAAGGAATATGGACGGAGCGCCGAGGTTGCGGCGGAGCGGAGATGTCGATGCAGGGCGGTCATCCGCGGGGCGACGGCATCAAGCGGATGATATTGTGACCTAGTTAGTCGCGAAACTTCAAGCCGCCAGCAGACGATGCTGACCTAGGGTGGTAACGGCGAGGCCAGGTTGTACGCGATAGTGACCAACCTGTGGAAAAACATAGGCGACCGAAGTAATAAATTCTAAAAATTGTTCGGACAACATTAATACTAGGAAAATATCACCTGGATGTTTAACGTGAGGATAACATGGACAAGACAAAGCCCCCTTTTTTCTTAATCATCCTCGATTTAAGTGCCACAACTAGCAGCTCTGGTTAATTGCTCCACGATTTAGAAAGATAGAAAAAGCATTAAGGAAACGTGGGCCATCTAGCTGCTGGATTTATGAAGAAAAAGACAAGAAATCTTCACTGGATTCACGCCGCTTTGAGCTAGATTATTCTCCGCTTCGAGTAGCACTAGTTGCCGTGTCTACTAGCCTTTTGCTAGTTGTTCGTACAGACAGATCATGGTTTGCCGAACTTTCCGTGGTACGCCGAACCAACGGAGCTCGATCGCCGGGCACGGCCACTGCCGCAAAATCTCTTCTTAATCTTGATCTGATACTGCAGCCATAGTACGAAATCCACAGTAATAACTTCAAAGAAATTAACTACTGCAAGATAATCTAATTGAAAAAATAGCACCTGATCGGGTGTTGGTTGAAGATCTAATCGCGCCATGATGACACCTTAGCAGGCTCCCAATGAAAGAACCAATGTCGGTTCAATATCCGGCGTATCTCGTAGTAGGGGTCCTAAGCTAGGCGTCTTGGAGCGATGGTTACATGGACATGGGGTTGCCGTACGAGTACGAAGATGTTGTGCTCCTTTCTAACCGCATCTCCGCGGTGACAAACAAGGGGACTTCTTTCGTATGGGACACATCCTATGGTATACTCCCTCTCTCCCAGTTTATTTGTTTTGAATTTTTTCGTTTTATAAGTTTCAAATTCAAATTTATAGCTCCCCATCACATGTTGAGATTACAATGTCCATTAAATCGTTGCGTGCATGTATAGTAAAGAAACAAATCTCGAGTTTGGCACGAGTTCGTGCAGCGGTAGCACCACAAGGCCTGGCGCAGGAGTTACATTTCCCTCTCGGGGCACTCGGGACTGAGCTTCAGCGCCTTTCTACACGTGCCATTGAGTCAATAACATGTGGACCCGATAGGTGGCTGGTCCACATGTAATGCTCCCGAAGGCAAAGGGGCAGTGGGGCCGAGAGGGGTGAGCCGCATGTCGGGGGACATGTGGTGTCATGGGTTCGAGCGGCGTCATCGTAATCGTGTGTGGCTGTGGTAGAAACTTGAAGCTCGCCGCATTTCAGGTGGCCCACATGTCATGCACACAAAGGAAGAGGGGCGGTGCGGCCGAGAGGGGTGAGGCGCGCGTCGGGGGACGTGGTGCCGTGGGTTGGAGCGGCGTCGTGGGAATCGCGAGTGGCAGTGGGTGAAACGTGATGGTCGCCGTAGTTAAACTTCCATGGACAAGCTGTCATGTCTACGGACACATGCATTGCATACCGATCACTAGAAGGAGTAGTAGAGAAAGCTAGGCGGATAATTAGTTCCTTATAGTCAAGCGGACCCACGCTACTACTTGTTCCAAAGACATGCACACCATCGAAATAGTCCATCTATATCAATATACACAGACAGGGAATAATTTTTTTACAAGAGAGGAAATAGTTCATCCATCCATAATGCCCTGCTGCTGGTGTAGCTTCTTCTTCTTCTTCTTCTTGTTCTCATTTTCTGTGGGAGATGGCTTCACAACAAGCTCTCTAGACCTTGCAGCTATCTTGAAACTCACACAGGCATCGAGGGCAGCATATTTTATCTGCTCATACATCAAGGGATAATTCTGCTATCCAGACGACCTTAATGTCAGCATCTCGTCACCCTTCTGAAGAATTTTTCCGAGCACAAAATTTTCTACGTAGAATAGGGATGGTGTCGGTTTATCACAATCTTCTATAGGAATTTTTATTTTGGTTTGTACGTCAGCGATACTTTTCAAATCAAGGTTGTACGGCTCCAACTTTTGTTTGTCCCCTGCGATGGCTGCCCCACAGAAGTATATGTCGTCCCGAGACAAGAAATCGTGAAGCACACCTGGTATGGAGGGTGCGTGTATGATGTGGTACACAAAAACATCATCTTCGAGGCACAACTGAAGGACGGCGGCGCGTTGGATCTTCCTAGTGGCACGCTCCGTGTACTCTGCATCGAGACCGATGACCTTCATCTCCAACTTTTGGAGGGAGTTGGATACATTGTTGATCCACTTCCGAACAACCCTTGGGTGGTCGGTGACTGTGAAAACTATGCTCAACGAGCCTTCGACGAGGACATGTTGGACGCTAAAAACTTGCGTCTGGATCTCTTTCGCCATTTGGAACCACTGGACCGGAGGGCTATGGTTTGTAGAATTAGGATTAGATGGCTAGTCTAACTGAAGAAGATGATTATTTAAAGGGGCTTCAGAATTACTCCAGCAGGATGTGAAGAGGTTAAAACAATGGGAATGCTGTGTGGTTTGGATGCAAATGAAGATGAAGGAGTAGTGAAGAAGCCGAGGAAAATCAGTTCCTGATGGAGAACTAAATGGGAGAAGTGGCCTGCAGGCAGTTGATTAGACGGCTAGGTAGACTAAACGAAAAGGCTATGCGGGTAGACTGAGGAGTGGTACCTTTCCCTTTACGTGCCCATCCTTCTAGCGCTACATGTGCCACTCGCTAGTTGAGGTCACTCTTTTGAATCACCGCGGCGAGACATTTTATGATTCCTTTTTATTTCTACACCCCTCCTAACAGGTGGGACCTATGCAAACGGATAAAAAATGTGTCGTAGCTAGTTCGGATGGATATTGGTGCGTGCGTGGGAGACACAACATTCTCTAGTTAAGGAATATGCGGTTATCCTCAAAAAGAAAAGGCCTTCTTCGCGCTATCGCATGCACGAGAATTTGGTTCTGCTCACAATATGGATGATACCTGGAGGATGAAGTGAACCCAGAAGCATGCTAGCACGGGAGACCTATTTTTGCTATACAATACTACTCATGTTCCTACTACTCACTGGTGCGCCTCGGTCCTAAACAAACGGTTTTTACCCCTTTCCGCAATGGCATTTGGAACCGTCGCCAAGTGAGTGTGTGCGATAGGGTGTGTCGGTTCAATATCCGGCGTATCTCGTAGTAGGGGTCCTAAGCTAGGCGTCTTGGAGCGATGGTAACATGGACACGGGGTTTTACCCAGCTTCGGGCTCTCTTGATGAGATAATACCATACATGCTGCTTTTGATTGTATTCATATGGGTGTAGTATAGAGTACATGTATCTACCACGAGATTGTAGTAATGAATGAGATTGTCTATTGACCAGCCTGGCCCCGGTTTATATAAGACACCGGAGGCCTAGGGATTAAGAGAGTCCTTGTCTTAGGCGCCAAGTCTTGTGGAGTCTTCCTTGTATGCGGCAGGGGTTGTCCATACTGGCCCATGAGTATACGGCCATGGGGGTCGTCGGCCCAATCCAATTGATCGGGAGACGACGTGGTGAGTACCCCCTAGTCCAGGACACCGTCAGTAGCCCCGTGAACCGCTCTTCAAGTTGGGGACGCTCCTCGATTCTTCCGAACTGTTCTTCACCTTCGGTCGTTGGTCTTGAAAACTGGTTCAACAAATCTTCTCGTCTTTGATCTTGAGGATCGCCGAGGTGACTCCAAAGAGTTTACATGTCGGGTATCCGAGGAGCCCCTTTAAGTTTCCGGCCTTTATCAATGCCTTGTTATTTTTATGCCATACCTCGGGTTTGAAGTTGTTCCCGAGCGGCAACGTCCTCTTGCGTCCGAGATCCAATGCCGGACTGCATTCGAGGTATCTTCAGAAGCCGAGCACCAAAGCCGGACCGCTTCCGAGCTCCAACGTCGGAATGTATCCGAGCTCCAACGCCGGACCATGGGCAAGCTCCAACGCTGGACTATGTCGAAGCTCCAACGCCGGACTGTATCCGAGCTCCAACACCGGACAATGTCCAAGCTCCAATGCCGGACTATGTCCAAGCTCCAATGCCGGGCTATATTCGAGGTGTCATAGATCACCTTGGATCAAATAAGTTGAAGGAGTTTAGCCGAGCTTAATGTCGGAACTGCCCTCTATGGAGCCAGCCACTAGCGTCCGAGCTTTGTGCCGGACTGCTTCTGGGGTGTCTATTGTAGTCGAGCACCAACGCCGGACTGTATCCGAGGTGGTGCACCACCTCGACCATGGGCTGATTTTTATGAATTTAAATCCGAATTGTGCAATGTAATCTCTGCCGAGATGTATAGCCAATAACCCTCAAGGTGCGTGTTGGCCTAATATCCGGGATGCACCTGAAGGAAAAAACAAACCGCTGACCCTAGTAGCCCCTGAGACACAGGTCGATTCATAAAATCAGCCTGAGGATCAATCCCCAGCTCGGCAGCATACTTAGGAATAGAAACACGGTGTGCAAAGTCCTTGAGACTCAGGTTGGGTGCGGCCGACCAACCTGAGGATAATAATCTCCTCGAAAACTATATTGCGCTTTAAATTTTCTGCATTGGATTGCCAATGCAGTAGTCCCCGAGACACTGGTCGGGTGGCAACACCAGATCAGGGGATCGATGTGCCCTTTTAATATTTGTAAATAATAAGCCCGAAGCCTAGTAGCCCCCGAGCCTTAATGCGGGCACGGGAGGCCGAATTAAGGATCGATATCCATAGTAAAATCACAAATTATGTGTAATGACTCTATGTATCCAAGTACTTTACATCATTAATGCTCGGATCCGCATTGTACAAAACTTTGTTCACCGACCATCGGCTTCACCTTCCTCGGCCAGCAGCCGAGGAGTGTTTGTCCTACTTTATAAAGCCTTTATGAGGGCAAAGATTTACGGCAAACAAGGCAATCCGGGCATACGGTTTTATAAACAAAGGTACGCAGGGAGACATGTTATATTATTGTTTAACATAAGAAACGTCATCCAAAGAAAATAGTCCCGTTATCCGTTCCTTTCTTTGGGTTGTCATGCCAAGCATGATCATGAAACCTCAGCTCCGATCAACGTGGGAGGAAAATATTGAGGATTTAGTTCGGGGAAAGCTTCCAAACTCTGTGGTCTAAATGAACCCAAATTTTCACTTCCGTTGTGACCGTTTATAATCTGAAAGTGACCCATCGTCGGCTTCTACCCCCTTGTAGATACTACGCGGGGTGTTTCCGAAATAACAAAACAACCCTTAGCCGACATCTCGGTGCCCGAAGGCGGTTGTGTTGGCGGAAGCGAGGCAATCAGATATGCAGGCTTTATAACTTTCACTTAGTCATAGGAGCTTAAAGTTGGGAGGCCAGCAAGTAGCCCCCCGGTTAGTGTTCGGCGACAGCCGAGGTCAAGCCGTGAACACTTCGGCCAATGTTATGAACGGCCCGTCATTTAATATAGTCATCGGACCGCTGACCAGTTTAAGCTTATTGTGACAGTCAGTTTTCGGCTTTCTCCACTGCGGTGCTTAACCATGCGAGCTGGAAGCACAATCGCAGTGGTTCTCCCTTTGAACACCTAGCCGAACAAAGCGGAACATAGGAGGCAAGCACAGGAATCGGGCAACCCAACTATTGACCGAAGACACAATTCAAAACTGATGCATATATAGCAATATCCGAGAATTTTTGCCGAATCTCTAAAGGTGTCCGGCGTTGCACTGCGAGACTTATGCGGAAAACACACAAATAGTTGAAAAAGTGTCGTAGGATTGGAAAACCAAAAAACGTCAGGAAAAACTCGACGTCCGAACTAGATCAAGTGTTCGGTGCCAATCCGAAAATTGGTCTTAGAAAAAAGTGCATATGTCGTGTTTTAATATGACACATCCTATCTCAAGACTTCAAGCGGGTCAGCCTACGGCTTCAACCTCCTGTCACTAAGGCGGGGTACTTCTCATTAGGCCAATTTAGCAAACTAAACTCTAGCGGCTTTGAGAGAGAAATTAGGCTCCCCGACTATTGACCACACACTCGCGTCGAAAAAGGAGTGATAGAAAAAGACTTTGCAACGACTAGGAAGAAATCATTTATTATAAAATGGCTCATATAAATTTAAGAGCCCCCAAGTGACTTGGGTAGAAGAATTTTTATTTATAATGATCGTATGTACCGAAGTACTTGTATCATATCTGTGTTCACCCGAACTTTAAACGCGTCTTAACCGACCATCGGCTTCTCCCTCTTCAGTCAAGGACCGAAAAGTGCTATGTACTCCACCCGTCGAGAATATCAATGGTGTTTCCGATAACCAGGAAATCAGGCCATAAGGCAGTAACAGACAAAGCGCGCTCAGGGAACTTATGCTATATTACTGACAAAGTGTAAGAAGCATCTTCGAAGAAAATAGTACACCCACCGATATCTTTCTTCGGTGCTAATTGTTACTATGAGACTTGTGCAATAGATTTTTTGTACTCATGAGTTCCGTTGTATGCCGACCATAATTGAAAAAATAAGGGCGCTAGCTTTCGGCTTCACCCAGTCTGAGGTCCGGCTCGGATGATCCGATCGTGACAATCACAGAGGTGCTCCCTTTACTCCCTAGCCGAACAATCGGGAACGTAGGGGTAAACACAGGAGCGAGGCAAACCAGCTTGCAAATCGCTTAAGTCAACATGGTGCATATTGTGGCGTAATACACGAACAAGGAACGAAGCCGTACAAGTATAATCATTTGCAAGAGAAAAGGCTTCATAAAGGAAGACCCCAATTAAACGGGGTATTTGAATTTGTGTGCCACAAGCAAGGTTTTGACCAGGAAGTTTTCACAAACAACTTTTGCCAAAAAGGTATAATACTTGGTCGAATCGGACAAAATTTTAAAACTGGTAGTTTTTGAGCATGAAAGCGACTTAGCTGGTTAATGTGTTCGGCATCGATGACGCGGTCCGAGCTTGGTGCGGGACAAGGTCTCAGCCCCCAAGCCCAATCTGGCCGAGCGAAGAGCTCGGCACTTCGAAGAGGTGAAGCCTCCAAGCCCGATGTGGCCGAGCGAAGAGCTCGGCACTCCGAAGAGGTGAAGCCCCCAGTCTAGCCGAGGTGATGGAGCAGGTCGGCGGGTGACACCGGGGTCTCCGGCTGAGTAGCTAGGTTGACGAAGCGACGACGTGGGGTTGCCAACAAAGGGCAGCGCGCCAAGGTGACAACACAATTTGGTCGACGGAGGCGACAGCGCGGCTCAGTCTAAGTCGATTGGCTGCACAGATAAAATAGTGCCAACCAAAAGTAATGACAGATAATAATGTATATAAAAAAATCTTCTACTTAATTGTTATAAGTGAAGTAAAAAATAAAAGGAATATGGACGGAGCGCCGAGGTTGCGGCGGAGCGGAGATGTCGATGCAGGGCGGTCATCCACGGGGCGACGGCATCAAGCGGATGATATTGTGACCTAGTTAGTCGCGAAACTTCAAGCCGCTAGCAGACGATGTTGACCTAGGGCGGTAACGGCGAGGCCAGGTTGTACGCGAAAGTGACCAACCTGTGGAAAAACATAGGCGACCGAAGTACTAAATTCTAAAAATTGTTCGTACAACATTAATACTAGGAAAATATCACCTGGATGTTTAACGTGAGGATAACATGGACAAGACAAAGCCCCTTTTTTCTTAATCATCCTCGATTTAAGTGCCACAACTAGCAGCTCTGGTTAATTGCTCCACGATTTAGAAAGGTAGAAAAAGCATTAAGGAAACATGGGCCATCGAGCTGCTGGATTTATGAAGAAAAAGACAAGAAATCTTCACTGGATTCACGCCGCTTTGAGCTGGATTATTCTCCGCTTCAAGTAGCACTAGTTGCCGTGTCTACTAGCCTTTTGCTAGTTGTTCGTACAGATCTATCATGGTTTGCCGAACTTTCCGTGGTATGCGGAACCAACGGAGCTCGATCGCCGGGCACGGCCACTGCCGCAAATATCTTCTTAATCTTGATCTGATACTGCGGCCATAGTACGAAATCCACAGTAATAACTTCAAAGAAATTAACTACTGCAAGATAATCTAATTGAAAAAATAGCACCTGATCGGGTGTTGGTTGAAGATCCCATCGCGCCATGATGACACCTTAGCAGGCTCCCAATGAAAGCACCAATGTCGGTTCAATATCTGGCGTATCTCGTAGTAGGGGTCCTAAGCTAGGCGTCTTGGAGCGATGGTAACATGGACATGGGGTTGCCGTACGAGTACGAAGATGTTGTGCTCCTTTCTAACCGCATCTTCGCGGTGACAAACCAGGAGACTTGTTTCGTATGGGACACATCCTATGGTATACTCCCTCTCTCCCAGTTTATTTGTTTTGAATTTTTTCGTTTTATAAGTTTCAAATTCAAATTTATAGCTCCCCATCACATGTTGAGATTACAAAGTCCATTAAATCGTTGCGTGCATGTATAGTAAAGAAACAAATCTCGAGTTTAGCACGAGTTCGTGCAGCGGTAGCACCACAAGGTCTGGCACAGGAGTTACATTTCCCTCTCGGGGCCCTCGGGACTGAGCTTCAGCGCCTTTCTACACCTGCCTTTGAGTCAATAACATGTGGACCCGATAGGTGGCTGGTCCACATGTAATGCTCCCGAAGGCAAAGGGGCAGTGGGGCCGAGAGGGGTGAGCCGCATGTCGGGGGACGTGTGGTGTCATGGGTTCGAGCGGCGTCATCATAATCGTGTGTGGCTGTGGTAGAAACTTGATGCTCGCCGCATTTCAGGTGGCCCACATGTCATGCACACAAAGGCAGAGGGGCGGTGCGGCCGAGAGGGGTGAGGCGCACGTCGGGGGACGTGGTGCCGTGGGTTGGAGCGGCGTCGTGGGAATCGCGAGTGGCAGTGGGTGAAACGTGATGGTCGCCGTAGTTAAACTTCCATGGACAAGCTGTTATGTCTACGGACACATGCATTGCATACCGATCACTGGAAGGAGTAGTAGAGAAAGCTAGGCGGATAATTAGTTCCTTATAGTCAAGCGGACCCACGCTACTACTTGTTCCAAAGACATGCACACCATCGAAATAGTCCATCTATATCAATATACACAGAGAGGGAATATTTTTTTTACAAGAGAGGAAATAGTTCATCCATCCATAATGCCCTGCTGCTGGTGTAGCTTCTTCTTCTTCTTCTTCTTGTTCTCATTTTCATTGGGAGACGGCTTCACAACAAGCTCTCTGGACCTTGCAGCTATCTCGAAACTCACACAGGCATCGAGGGCAGCATATTTTATCCGCTCATACGTCAAGGGATAATTCTCCTATCCAGATGACCTTAATGTCAGCGTCTCGTCACCCTTCTGAAGATTTTTTCCGAGCACAAAATTTTCTACGTCGAATAGGGATGGTGTCGGTTTATCACAATCTTCTATAGGAATTTTTATTTTGCTTTGTATGTCAGCGATACTTTTCAAATCAAGGTTGTACGGCTCCAACTTTTGTTTGTCCCCTGTGATGGCTGCCCCACAGAAGTATATGTCCTCCCGAGACAAGAAATCGTGAAGCTCACCTGGTATGGAGGGTGCGTGTATGATGTGGTACACAAAAACATCATCTTCGAGGCACAACTGAAGGACGGCGGCGCGTTGGATCTTCCTAGTGGCACGCTCCGTGTACTCTGCATCGAGACCGATGACCTTCATCTCCAACTTTTGGAGGGAGTTGGATACATTGTTGATCCACTTCCGAACAAACCTTGGGTGGTCGGTGACTGTGAAAACTATGCTCAACGGGCCTTCGACGAGGACATGTTGGACGCTAAAAACTTGCGTCTGGATCTCTTTCGCCATTCGGAACCACTGGACCGGAGGGCTGTGGTTTGTAGAATTAGGATTAGATGGCTAGTCTAACTGAAGAAGATGATTATTTAAAGGGGCTTCAGAATTACTCCAGGAGGATGTGAAGAGGTTAAAACAATGGGAATGCAGTGTGGTTTGGATGCAAATGAAGATGAAGGAGTAGTGAAGAAGCCGAGGAAAATCAGTTCCTGATGGAGAACTAAATGGGAGAAGTGGCCTGCAGGCAGTTGATTAGACGGCTAGGTAGACTAAACGAAAAGGCTATGCTGGTAGACTGAGGAGTGGTACCTTTCCCTTTACGTGCCCATCCTTCTAGCGCTACATGTGCCACTCGCTAGTTGAGGTCACTCTTTTGAATCACCGCGGCGAGACATTTTATGATTCCTTTTTATTTCTACACCCCTCCTAACAGGTGGGACCTATGCAAACGGATAAAAAATGTGTCGTAGCTAGTTCGGATGGATATTGGTGCGTGCGTGGGAGACACAACATTCTCTAGTTAAGGAATATGCGGTTATCCTCAAAAAGAAAAGGCCTTCTTCGCGCTATCGCATGCACGAGAATTTGGTTCTGCTCGCAATATGGATGATACCTGGAAGATGAAGTGAACCCAGAAGCATGCTAGCACGGGAGACCTATTTTTGCTATACAATACTACTCATGTCCCTACTACTCACTGGTGCGCCTTGGTCCTAAACAAACGGTTTTTACCCCTTTCCGCAATGGAATTTGGAACCGTCGCCAAGTGAGTGTGTGCGATAGGGTGTGTCGGTTCAATATCCGGCGTATCTCGTAGTAGGGGTCCTAAGCTAGGCGTCTTGGAGCGATGGTAACATGGACACGGGGTTTTACCCAGCTTCGGGCTCTCTTGATGAGATAAGACCATACATGCTGCTTTTGATTGTATTCATATGGGTGTAGTACAGAGTACACGTATCTACCACGAGATTGTAGTAATGAATGAGATTGTCTATTGACTAGCCTGGCAACGGTTTATATAAGACACCGGAGGCCTAGGGTTTAAGAGAGTCCTTGTCTTGGGCGCCAAGTCTTGTGGAGTCTTCCTTGTATGCGGCAGGGATTGTCTGTACTGGCCCATGAGTATACGGCCATGGGGGTCCTCGGCCCAATCCAACTAATCGGGAGACGACGTGGTGAGTACCCCTAGTCCAGGACACCGTCAGTAGCCCCCTGAACCGCTCTTCAAGTTGGGGACGCTCCTCGATTCTTCCGAACTGTTCTTCACCTTCGGTCGTTGGTCTTGAAAACTGGTTCAACAAATCTTCTCGTCTTTGATCTTGAGGATCGCCGAGGTGACTCCGAAGAGTTTACATGTCGGGTATCCGAGGAGCCCCTTTAAGTTTCCGGCCTTTATCAATGCCTTGTTATTTTTATGCCATACCTCGGGTTTGAAGTTGTTCCCGAGCGGCAACGTCCTCTTGTGTTCGAGATCCAATGCCGGACTGCATTCGAGGTATCTTCAGCAACCGAGCACCAAAGCCGGACCGCTTCCGAGCTCCAAGGTCGAATGTATCCGAGCTCCAATGCTGGACCATGTCCAAGCTCCAACGCTGGACTATGTCCAAGCTCCAACGCCGGACTGTATCCGAGCTCCAACACCGAACAATGTCCAAGCTCCAACGCCGGACTATGTCCAAGCTCCAATGCCGGGCTATATTCGTGGTGTCATAGATCACCTTGGATCAAATAAGTTGAAGGAGTTTAGCCGAGCTTAATGTCGGAAATGCCCTCTACGGAGCCAGCCACTAGCGTCCGAGCTTTTATGCCAGACTGCTTCTGGGGTGTCTATTGTAGTCGAGCACCAATGCCGGACTGTATCCGAGGTGGTGCACCACCTCGACCATGGGCTGATTTTTATGAATTTAAATCCGAATTGTGCAATGTAATCTCTGCCGAGATGTATAGCCAATAACCCTCAAGGTGCGTGTTGGCCTAATATCCGGGATGCACCTGAAGGGAAAAACAAACCGCTGACCCTAGTAGGCCCTGAGACACAGGTCAATTCATAAAATCAGCCTGAGGATCAATCCCCAGCTCGGCAGCATACTTAGGAATAGAAACACGGTGTGCAAAGTCCTCGTGACTCAGGTTGGGTGCGGCCGACCAACCTGAGGATAATAATCTCCTCGAAAACTATATTGCACTTTAAATTTTCTGCATTGGATTGCCAATGCAGTAGTCCCCGAGACACTGGTCGGGTGGCAACACCAGATCAGGGGATCGATGTGCCCTTTTAATATTTGTAAATAATAAGCCCGAAGCCTAGTAGCCCCCGAGCCTTAATGCGGGCACGGGAGGCCGAATTAAGGATCTATATCCATAGTAAAATCACAAATTATGTGTAATGACTCTATGTATGCAAGTACTTTACATCATTAATGCTCGGATCCGCATTGTACAAAACTTTGTTGACCGACCATCGGCTTCAACCTCCTCGGCCAGCAGCCGAGGAGTGTTTGTCCTACTTTATAAAGCCTTTATGAGGGCAAAGATTTACGGCAAACAAGGCAATCCGGCCATACGGTTTTATAAACAAAGGTACGCAGGGAGACATGTTATATTATTGTTTAACATAAGAAACGTCATCCAAAGAAAATAGTCCCGTTATCCGTTCCTTTCTTTGGGTTGTCATGCCAAGCATGATCATGAAACCTCAGCTCCGATCAACGTGGGAGGAAAATATTGAGGATTTAGTTCGGGGAAAGCTTCCACACTCTGTGGTCTAAATGAACCCAAATTTTCACTTCCGTTGTGACCGTTTATAATCTGAAAGTGACCCATCGTCGGCTTCTACCCCCTTGTAGATACTACGCAGGGTGTTTCCGAAATAATAAAACAACCCTTAGCCGACATCTCGGTGCCCGAAGGCGGTTGTGTTGGCGGAAGCGAGGCAATCAGATATGCAGGCTTTATAACTTTCACTTAGTCATAGGAGCTTAAAGTTTGGAGGCCAGCAAGTAGCCCCCCGGTTAGTGTTCGGCGACAGCCGAGGTCAAGCCGTGAACACTTCGGCCAATGTTATGAACGGCCCGTCATTTAATATAGTCATCGGACCGCTGACCAGTTTACGCTTATTGTGACAGTCAGTTTTCGGCTTTCTCCACTGCGGTGCTTAACCATGCGAGCTGGAAGCACAATCGCAGTGGTTCTCCCTTTGAACACCTAGCCGAACAAAGCGGAACATAGGAGGCAAGCACAGGAGCCGAGCAACCCAACTATTGACCGAAGACACAATTCAAAACTGATGCATATATAGCAATATCCGAGAATTTTTGCCGAATCTCTAAAGGTGTCCAGCGTTGCACTGCGAGACTTATGCGGAAAACACACAAATAGTTGAAAAAGTGTCGTAGGATTGGAAAACCAAAAAACGTCAGGAAAAACTCGACGTCCGAACTAGATCAAGTGTTTGGTGCCAATCCGAAAATTGGTCTTAGAAAAAAGTGCATATGTCGTGTTTTAATATGACACATCCTATCTCAAGACTTCAAGCGGGTCAGCCTACGGCTTCAACCTCCTGTCACTAAGGCGGGGTACTTCTCATTAGGCCAATTTAGCAAACTAAACTCTAGCAGCTTTGAGAGAGAAATTAGGCTCCCCGACTATTGACCACACACTCGCGTCGAAAAAGGAGTGATAGAAAAAGACTTTGCAACGACTAGGAAGAAATCATTTATTATAAAACGGCTCATATAAATTTAAGAGCCCCCAAGTGACTTGGGTAGAAGAATTTTTATTTATAATGATCATATGTACCCAGTACTTTTATCATATCTGTGTTCACTCGAACTTTAAACGCGTCTTAACCGACCATCGGCTTCTCCCTCTTCAGTCAAGGACCGAAAAGTGTTATGTACTCCACCCGTCGAGAATATCAATGGTGTTTCCGATAACCAGGCAATCAGGCCATAAGGCTGTAACAGACAAAGCGCGCTTAGGGAACTTATGCTATATTACTGACAAAGTGTAAGAAGCATCTTCGAAGAAAATAGTACCCCCACCGATACCTTTCTTCGGTGCTCATTGTTACTATGAGACTTGTGCAATAGATTTTTTGTACTCATGAGTTCCGTTGTGTGCCGACCATAATTGAAAAAAATAAGAGCGCTAGCTTTCGGCTTCACCCAGTCTGAGGTCCGGCTCGGATGATCCGATCGTGACAATCACAGAGGTGCTCCCTTTACTCCCTAGCCGAACAATCGGGAACGTAGGGGTAAACACAGGAGCGAGGCAAACCAGCTTGCAAATCGCTTAAGTCAACATGGTGCATATTGTGGCGTAATACACGAACAAGGAATGAAGCCGTACAAGTATAATCATTTGCAAGAGAAAAGGCTTCATAAAGGAAGCCCCCAATTAAACGGGGTATTTGAATTTGTGTGCCACAAGCAAGGTTTTGACCTGGAAGTTTTCACAAACAACTTTTGCCAAAAAGGTATAATACTTGGTCGAATCGGACAAAATTTTAAAACTGGTAGTTTTTGAGCATGAAAGCGACTTAGCTGGTTAATGTGTTCGGCATCGATGACGCAGTCCGAGCTTGGTGCGGGACAAGGTCTCAGCCCCCAAGCCCAATCTGGCCGAGCGAAGAGCTCGGCACTTCGAAGAGGTGAAGCCTCCAAGCCTGATGTGGCCGAGCGAAGAGCTCGGCACTCCGAAGAGGTGAAGCCCCCAGTCTAGCCGAGGTGATGGAGCAGGTCGGCGGGTGACACCGGGGTCTCCGGCTGAGTAGCTAGGTTGACGAAGCGACGACGCGGGGTTGCCAACAAAGGGCAGCGCGCCAAGGTGACAACACAATTTGGTCGACGGAGGCGACAGCGCGGCTCAGTCTAAGTCGATTGGCTGCACAGATAAAATAGTGCGAACCAAAAGTAATGACAGATAATAATGTATATAAAAAATCTTCTACTTAATTGTTATAAGTGAAGTAAAAAATAAAAGGAATATGGACGGAGCGCCGAGGTTGCGGCGGAGCGGAGATGTCGATGCAGGGCGGTCATCCGCGGGGCGACGGCATCAAGCGGATGATATTGTGACCTAGTTAGTCGCGAAACTTCAAGCCGCCAGCAGACGATGCTGACCTAGGGCGGTAACGGCGAGGCCAGGTTGTACGCGATAGTGACCAACCTGTGGAAAAACATAGGCGACCGAAGTAATAAATTCTAAAAATTGTTCGGACAACATTAATACTAGGAAAATACCACCTGGATGTTTTACGTGAGGATAACATGGACAAGACAAAGCCCCCTTTTTTCTTAATCATCCTCGATTTAAGTGCCACAACTAGCAGCTCTGGTTAATTGCTCCACGATTTAGAAAGATAGAAAAAGCATTAAGGAAACGTGGGCCATCTAGCTGCTGGATTTATGAAGAAAAAGACAAGAAATCTTCACTGGATTCACGCCGCTTTGAGCTAGATTATTCTCCGCTTCGAGTAGCACTAGTTGCCGTGTCTACTAGCCTTTTGCTAGTTGTTCGTACAGACAGATCATGGTTTGCCGAACTTTCCGTGGTACGCCGAACCAACGGAGCTCGATCGCCGGGCACGACCACTGCCGCAAAATCTCTTCTTAATCTTGATCTGATACTGCGGCCATAGTACGAAATCCACAGTAATAACTTCAAAGAAATTAACTACTGCAAGATAATCTAATTGAAAAAATAGCACCTGATCGGGTGTTGGTTGAAGATCTAATCGCGCCATGATGACACCTTAGCAGGCTCCCAATGAAAGAACCAATGTCGGTTCAATATCCGGCGTATCTCGTAGTAGGGGTCCTAAGCTAGGCGTCTTGGAGCGATGGTAACATGGACATGGGGTTGCCGTACAAGTACGAAGATGTTGTGCTCCTTTCTAACCGCATCTTCGCGGTGACAAACCAGGGGACTTGTTTCGTATGGGACACATCCTATGGTATACTCCCTCTCTCCCAGTTTATTTGTTTTGAATTTTTTCGTTTTATAAGTTTCAAATTCAAATTTATAGCTCCCCATCACATGTTGAGATTACAGTGTCCATTAAATCGTTGCGTGCATGTATAGTAAAGAAACAAATCTCGAGTTTGGCACGAGTTCGTGCAGCGGTAGCACCAATAAGGCCTGGCGCAGGAGTTACATTTCCCTCTCGGGGCCCTCAGGACTGAGCTTCAGCGCCTTTCTACACCTGCCATTGAGTCAATAAAATGTGGACCCGATAGGTGGCTGGTCCACATGTAATGCTCCCGAAGGCAAAGGGGAAGTGGGGCCGAGAGGGGTGAGCCGCATGTCGGGGGACATGTGGTGTCATGGGTTCGAGCGGCGTCATCGTAATCGTGTGTGGCTGTGGTAGAAACTTGATGCTCGCCGCATTTCAGGTGGCCCACATGTCATGCACACAAAGGCAGAGGGGCGGTGCGGCCGAGAGGGGTGAGGCGCACGTCGGGGGATGTGGTGCCGTGGGTTGGAGCGGCGTCGTGGGAATCGCGAGTGGCAGTGGGTGAAATGTGATGGTCGCCGTAGTTAAACTTCCATGGACAAGCTGTCATGTCTACGGACACATGCATTGCATACCGATCACTGGAAGGAGTAGTAGAGAAAGCTAGGCGGATAATTAGTTCCTTATAGTCAAGCGGACCCACGCTACTACTTGTTCCAAAGACATGCACACCATCGAAATAGTCCATCTATATCAATATACATAGAGAGGGAATAATTTTTTTACAAGAGAGGAAATAGTTCATCCATCCATAATGCCCTGCTGCTGGTGCAGCTTCTTCTTCTTCTTCTTCTTCTTGTTCTCATTTTCTGTGGGAGACGGCTTCACAACAAGCTCTCTAGACCTTGCAGCTATCTTGAAACTCACACAGGCATCGAGGGCAGCATATTTTATCTGCTCATACATCAAGGGATAATTCTCCTATCCAGATGACCTTAATGTCCGCGTCTTGTCACCCTTCTGAAGAATTTTTCCGAGCACAAAATTTTCTACGTCGAATAGGGACGGTGTCGGTTTATCACAATCTTCTATAGGAATTTTTATTTGGGTTTGTACGTTAGCGATACTTTTCAAATCAAGGTTGTACGGCTCCAACTTTTGTTTGTCCCCTGCGATGGCTGCCCCACAGAAGTATATGTCCTCCCGAGACAAGAAATCGTGAAGCTCACCTGGTATGGAGGGTGCGTGTATGATGTGGTACACAAAAACATCATCTTCGAGGCACAACTGAAGGACGGCGGCGCGTTGGATCTTCCTAGTGGCACGCTCCGTGTACTCTGCATCGAGACCGATGACCTTCATCTCCAACTTTTGGAGGGAGTTGGATACATTGTTGATCCACTTCCGAACAACCCTTGGGTGGTCGGTGACTGTGAAAACTATGCTCAACGAGCCTTCGATGAGGACATGTTGGACGCTAAAAACTTGCGTCTGGATCTCTTTCGCCATTTGGAACCACTGGACCGGAGGGCTATGGTTTGTAGAATTAGGATTAGATGGCTAGTCTAACTGAAGAAGATGATTATTTAAAGGGGCTTCAGAATTACTCCAGCAGGATGTGAAGAGGTTAAAACAATGGGAATGCTGTGTGGTTTGGATGCAAATGAAGATGAAGGAGTAGTGAAGAAGCCGAGGAAAATCAGTTCCTGATGGAGAACTAAATGGGAGAAGTGGCCTGCAGGCAGTTGATTAGATGGCTAGGTAGACTAAACGAAAAGGCTATGCGGGTAGACTGAGGAGTGGTACCTTTCCCTTTACGTGCCCATCCTTCTAGCGCTACATGTGCCACTCGCTAGTTGAGGTCACTCTTTTGAATCACCGCGGCGAGACATTTTATGATTCCTTTTTATTTCTACACCCCTCCTAACAGGTGGGACCTATGCAAACGGATAAAAAATGTGTCGTAGCTAGTTCGGATGGATATTGGTGCGTGCGTGGGAGACACAACATTCTCTAGTTAAGGAATATGCAGTTATCCTCAAAAAGAAAAGGCCTTCTTCGCTATCGCATGCACGAGAATTTGGTTCTGCTCGCAATATGGATGATACCTGGAGGATGAAGTGAACCCAGAAGCATGCTAGCACGGGAGACCTATTTTTGCTATACAATACTACTCATGTTCCTACTACTCACTGGTGCGCCTCGGTCCTAAACAAACGGTTTTTACCCCTTTTAGCAACGGCATTTGGAACCGTCGCCATGTGAGTGTGTGCGATAGGGTGTGTCGGTTCAATATCCGGCGTATCTCATAGTAGGGGTCCTAAGCTAGGCGTCTTGGAGCGATGGTAACATGGACACGGGGTTTTACCCAGCTTCGGGCTCTCTTGATGAGATAATACCATACATGCTGCTTTTGATTGTATTCATATGGGTGTAGTACAGAGTACACGTATCTACCACGAGATTGTAGTAATGAATGAGATTGTCTATTGACTAGCCTGGCCCCAGTTTATATAAGACACCGGAGGCCTAGGGTTTAAGAGAGTCCTTGTCTTGGGCGCCAAGTCTTGTGGAGTCTTCCTTGTATGCGGCAGGGGTTGTCCGTACTGGCCCATGAGTATACGGCCATGGGGGTCCTCGGCCCAATCCAACTGATCGGGAGACGACGTGGTGAGTACCCCCTAGTCCAGGACACCGTCAGGGTGTCCTTCCCACACGACCCAGAAATCGTCGGGATAGGCCCTCCTGGGACCCAGGCTGGGGCCATGTGCGATCGGGCGAGGCATCGAAACCCAATTATTTCCGTAGGTATGTACATCCCACACGGTAATCCGAGAAAATCATTTCCGTAGGTATGTACATCCCACACGGTAATCCGGGAAAATCATTTCCGTAGGTATGTACTTCCCACACGATAATCCAAGAAAATCATTTCCGTAGGTATGTACATCCCACACAGTAATCCAAGAAATTCATTTCCGTAGGTATGTACATCCCACACGGTGAATCCCAGAAAAATATTTCCGTTCGTATGTATATCATACACAGTCAATCCAAGGAATACGTCTCCGTTCTTATGTACATCCCACACAGTCAATCCAGGGAAAACGTTTCCGTTTGGACGTAAATCCCACACAGTTTTATGTGTAGGCTCGTGTGTGAAAGGTGTAACTATCACACACGGTCTACCTTGGTTAAATGTTTGCTTTTATCAACTATATCACACACGTATTGATGAAGAAAACTGTGTGGCATTGAGCTATCCATCGCAAGCTCTTTTACTGCTAGAACCGTTTGCAAAGGTCGATGACACATTTAGCAGGTTTATTAGTTTACAATTAAGAATTCCAGTATTACGCAAATTCACATTTCATATCGAACAGCTGTTTGCCAATTTCATATCAGGCACATAAATATATTATAACATCACAGTACGATAGCTACATGAAAACAGCACAGTACAACATATAGCTAGTTAAATTCATAAGAACAATATATTCATTTCCCTAATCGAAATCATCCAGGCTCGACTTATCCACCTCTGCTTTCAGTTCAGTAAGAACCCATTTTGCACGGGCCAATTGGGAAAGTGCCTCCTCCTTCGCCAACACCATCTTAGCAAAGTCTTTAAAAAAATCTGAGCTCATTCTCCACCTTCAACTTTTTATCCCGCATCTTGAAATATGCTTCAGCGTTGACAAGACTTTCTCAAAGCCTACGTGTGTTCACTTCCTCATACATGCTCTAGAGCATCGTTAGGCACGTCTTCAAAGACTGTGGCCACTCTTGATCAACCCACTCCAAGTAAGAACATTTCCTTTCATCCTATAATATTTTAAACTAGATCTGTAACAATTGTAGGGGAAATGGGTTTATAGCAACATAGAAAATCACCAATGCTTATTTTGAAAAACTGAAGAAACATGTTAATTATGACATATCTTCTCAAAAAGATCAATGTGCAAATGAAATAATTGGTACCGAGACAACAACCAAATTCTGGAACATCAGAAGCTATAATTAACTACAACGACGCTACAAGTTCTTACTCATGTACAATAAATAACAAATTGAACATTTTATGAGGAAGGTAAATATAACTGCAACAGCATAGCGACGGTGTTTCGATGACAGCAAATTGATACTAATAGGTGTGTACATGCACAAATTTAGTTACATAGAACTAATAGCACTAAGGCCGTCCACTATGTATGCCAAAACTGGTGTAAAGACAACTGTTGCTGCATCTCGCACCGGTGCCCTGAACTGGCGAGCCGATGCAGCGAAAAAAAATCAGGGACCCAGACTCCGGAGCACGTAGTTGCTTCGATGCCCAGATCCTTTGTGCCATAAAGATTTTGTATTTTACTGCTTGGCTGCTCGGATGTGTGGACCAAAGTTGGCTGCACAAACTGCTGAAGCGGTGCCAAATAATTTTCTAATGGCACTGTTGATGAGATGGCAACAATTTAAGATACTAGGTACAAACTATGACACTGTCTTAGGATGCATTTGGTTGAAGGTGTGGTATGAATGGGTTGGGACCGTGACACTGTCTGAATCACATCTAATAGATGATTTGTAACAACGCAAGAGGTTCTAACCGTCTCTGCACATGCCAGAAACTTCCTCCCAGTGTCGACAGAATCAAACGCAAGTAGCTTCACGCATGGAGATTGATGGTGACAACGAGCAAATAGATCTTCAGCCACCCCGCTCCATTCGTTGCCACTGATGGTCTTAGGGAGCTACAAGAGTAAGAAACGACTCAAATCGACCTCCAGGTAAAAATCCTTCATTCCAAGTCATAGCTCGAGAGAGAGAAGAGAGGCATGCCCAGGTGGTGAAGGAGTAGTCGCCGGAGGAGGAACCGCTGGAGATGTCTTTGAAGAAGACCATGGCGACCCCGGTGGTAGGATGCGAGACGGCGAGAGCGAGGAAGCGGCTATAGCTTATCAAGGAAGGAAGGAAGGAAGGAGGAAACAGGGGAAATGTGACTTGTGGTCGGGGAGAAAAGGGGGTGGGGGTAGATATTTTGGCGGTAGGCCAAAATTTTGGAAATGTGGAGGGAAACTTTGCGTGCGGTGCCGCCGGGCCATTCACTTTGAACAATTGTGTGCATCGCAAATGATTCTTCTGCTTTACGCGCATGGGATGAGTTTGATAATTCAAAATTTTGTCTCAAGGCATGGGCACATTCACTTTGAACGCGCACGGTGCCGCCGAACCATTCACTTTGAATGATTGTGCGCATCGCAAATGATTCTTCTGCTTTACGCGCATGGGATGAGTTTGATAATTCAAATTTTGGTGGAAATTTCCCCGAGTACATCATTTCATAATTTCACATCGCTTGCTAATTTGGGCACACAAAAGAGCGTACATCATACATACCACACTTACTGAATCGAGCAATTTTAGTAATTACACAGAGCCAGTTGACCTAAACATTGCTCTAACAAAAGACCAGCATTAAAAACAAAGCCTAAGTACGCATAATTAAAATCCGCCGCCGCACCGTCCGATGCATCGCCAGTGTGAGATGAGACGTCGATGACTTGTCTTGGCGACATGCTGCCGTTGGTGGACTCCACGTCCCCCCTGCTGAAGTCGACTGCGTCCTCGTCCTCGTCCTCGGCGTCGCCCTCAAGGTTGTAGTACCCGTAGTAGTGGATGCGCCAGAGCTCGCATTGGTACTCCATCGCCGATTCCTCGACGGACAGACTCTTCTCTACCTCGACCTCGGCCACGCGCAAGTCCTCCTCCCGACGCTCCTTGATCTCCGCCGCCTCCTGCATCTCCAGCTCCTGCTTGGCGACCTCATGAGGAAGCAGGTGCTCCATGGCCACCGCCGCCTTTTCAGACGCGGGCTGCATGCTGGAGTCCGAGGTGTCCTCGAATATCTTGGCATGTGCATCCTCAATCTTGGCATGGATGGCCTCGACCCGGGCCAGGGCGACATCAGTGGCACAAACGGTAGCTCGAGCGCTCTCAGCGTTTGCAGTCGCAGCAGCAGCTGCAGCCGTCTCGGCTGCTGCAACTGCCCTGTCGGCTGCCGCAGATGGCCTATCTGTGGAAGCGGCCACGCTCAATGCGGATGCGGCGGCACTCGCGGCGTAGGCGGCCGCGCTCTCGGCATAGGCGGCGGCGCTCGGGGTGGGGGGGGGACACGGCCATCATACGGGCCTTCACGAAGCGTTTCCACAGCCTCATCTTTGCAAGAACGGGGTGCGGGAATGGGGATCAGGATTCGTGAAGTCGGGGGTTGCCGGCACTAGGGCAGATGAGCCGGCGAAGCTTAAGGAGGGAGACTTAAATAGACCCAGATATTTTCATCGCAAACGGTTCCTAGAAAGCAACTGTGTGTGATGTTGTAGATATTTTTTATTAGCTGTGAAAGACGAATTTGGAATAAAGTGCCAACGGATGGTGTTTTAAATGAACAAGAACTTTTGTAGTACTAATACAACTGTCATGTCAAATTTTGGAAAATTTCAGGGGCCATTTGACCTTCTAAGACATTTAAGTGATTTTCTAGCCATTTAATGACCGTAATTGAAATTTGAACTACATGTACATGCAACAGCTAACAATAACGGTTTGAAAACTCATATTTCGTGTACTTGTGTGCGATTTAATTCCATGTGCAGTAAATTGGAAGGAATTTTCAAACATATTGGTCTAACGGCTATGACACAATTAAGCATCGAGTAGAGATGGCATTTTAATTCCAAAAAAAAAATCTGAAACACATGAAACCTTGGTTGATGTAATGTCATGCCACCAAGATTATGTGGTAAAAAAATTGGCATGTTTGACCAATGTTTGGACACACACCCCTCACAAACCGGAGCAACTCACTAGAAGGCTCATGGTTTCGAGAGGTAACAATGCATGTTTGATGACGAACGGGAAATAGCTTCCTCTTACGGCCTTCAATTTTTTTCTACGTCTAACGTGCACTACTACAACTGTAATTTGAAATTTTTGAAAATTCTAGGGGTCATTTGACATTTTAAAGACATTTAAGTGACTTTCTAGCCATTTAATGACCGTAATACAAATTTGAACTACATCTACATGTAACGCGTAACCGAAACGGTTTGAAAAATCATATTTGTGTACTTATGTGCGAGTTAATTCCATGTGCAGTAAACTAGAAGGAATTTTCAAACACATTTGTATCACGACATGGACACATATGCATGAATAAGTATGCATGGAGTGGCATGGCATTTTAATTCCAAAAAAAATCAGAAAAACATGAAACCTTGGTTGATGTAATGTCATGCCACCAACATGATGTGGTAAAGAAATTGGCATGTTTGACGAAAGTTTGGACACACACCCCTCACAAACCGGAGCAACACGCTAGAAGGTTCGTGGTTCCGAGAGGGAACACTGCATGTTTGATGATGAACGGGAGATAGCTTCCTCTTACGGCCTTTAAATTTTTTCTACGTCTAACATGCACTACTACAACTGTAATGTGAAATTTTGGGAAATTCTAGGGATCATTTGACCTTTTCAAGAAATTTAAGTGATTTTCTAACCATTTAATGACCGTAATTCAAATTTGAACTACATCTACATGCAACGCCGAAACAAAACAGTTTGAAAAATCATATTTGTGTACTTGTGTGCGAGTTAATTCCATGTGCAGTAAATTAGAAGGAATTTTCAAACATATTGGTCTCACGACATGGACACATGCATACGTATGCATGGAGTGACATGGCATTTTAATTCAAAAAAATAGAAAAATGATCAGAAACACATGAAACCTTGGTTGATGTAATGTCATGCCACCAAGATGATGTGGTAAAGAAATTGGCATGTTTGACGAATGTTTGGACACACAACCCTCACAAACCGGAGCAACTCGCTAGAAGGTTCGTGGTTCCAAGAGGGAACAATGCATGTTTGATGATGAATGGGAGATAACTTCCTCTTACGGCCTTCAAATTTATTCCTATGTTTAATGTGCACTAATACAACTGTCATGTGAAAATTTGGTAAATTTCAGGGGTCATTTGACCTTTTAAAGACATTTAAGTGATTTTCTAACCATTTAATGACCTTAATTCAAATTTGAACTACATCTACATGCAACGCCTAACCATAACGGTTTGAAAAATAATATTTTTGTGTACGTGTGTGCAAGTTAATTACATGTGCAGTAAATTAGAATGAATTTTCAAACATATTGGTGTCAAGGCATGGGCACATGCATGGAGTGCATGCCATGGCATTTTAATTCCAAAAACTTAAAAAATGATCAGAAAAACATGAAACCTTGGTTGATGTAATGTCATGCCACCAAGATGATGTGGTAAAGAAATTGGCATGTTTGACGAAAGTTTGGACACACACCCCACACAAACCGGAGCAAGTTGCTAGAAGGTTCGTGGTTCTGAGAGGGAACAATGCATGTTTGACGACGAACGGGAGATAGCTTCCTCTTACGGCCTTCAATTTTGTCTACGTCTAACATGCACTACTACAACTGTAATATGAAATTTGGGAAAATTCTAGGGGTCATTTGACCCTTTAAAAGACATTTAAGTGATTTTCTAACCATTTAATGACCGTAATTCAAATTTGAACTACATCTACATGCAACGCCTAACCAAAACGGTTTCAAAAATCATAACTGTGTACTTGTGTGCGAGTTAATTCCATGTGCAGTAAATTAGAAGGAATTTTCAAACATATTGGTCTCATGACATGGACACATGCATACGTATGCATGGAGTGACATGGCATTTTAATTCAGAAAAATAGAAAAATGATCAGAAACACATGAAACCTTGGTTGATGTAATGTCATGCCACCAAGATGATGTGGTAAAGAAATTGACATGTTTGACGAACGTTTCGACACACGCCCCTCACAAACCGGAGCAACTAGCTAGAAGGTTCGTGGTTCCAAGAGGGAACAATGCATGTTTGATGACAAACGGGAGATAGCTTCCACTTACGGCCTTCAAATTCTTTCCTACATTTAACGTGCAACTGTCATGTGAAAATTTGGTAAATTTCAAGGGTCATTTGACCTTCTAAAGACATTTAGTGATTTTCTAACCATTTAATGACCATAATTCAAATTTGAACTACATCTACATGCAATGCCTAACCAAAACGGTTTGAAAAATCATTTTTTTGTGTACTTGTGTGCGAGTTAATTCCATGTGCAGTAAATTCGAAGGAATTTTCAAACATATTGGTGTCAAGGCATGGGCACATGCATGGAGTGCATGCCATGGCATTTTAATTCCAAAAAATAAAAAATGATCAGAAAAACATGAAACCTTGCTTGATTTAATGTCATGCCACCAAGATGATGTGGTAAAAAAATTGGCCTGTTTGACGAAAGTTTAGACACACACCCCTCACAAACCGGAACAACTCAATAGAAGGTTCATGTTTCCAAGAGGGAACAATGCATGTTTGCTGAGGGACGGGAGATAGCTTCCTCTTACGGCCTTCTAATTTTTTCCTACGTTTAACGTGCACTAATACAACTGCCATGTGAAAATTTGGAAATTTTCAGGGGTCATTTGACCTTTTAAAGACATTTAAGTGATTTTCTAACCATTTGATGACCATAATTCAAAGTTGAACTACATCTACATGCAACGCCTAACCAAAACGGTTTGAAAAATCATATTTTTGTGTACTAGTGTGCGAGTTAAAAATCATCAGACGATGTAAATATCTGGTGTTCAAGAAAGAAAATGTAAAGATCTGGCAAGACAACCGGCCCCCACACGATTGGCACTCTATCTCGCGGCTCGAGGTTTGGTAGGCGGTTGGCGGGGATCATTAATCAGACACGGTTCTATATTGGAAACCGTCAGCTATTATGTTCACACATGGATTTGCTGTGGGAATTGTATGTAATTCAAACTATAGTACTCGTAAATTCCGGCGACCGGCGTGTGTATTGTCCCCGTCGATCTAGATTCCGACCGCCAATAAATACTACCTTGCTCATGTCGTCCCGCGTGCATTCTCATCTACATCCTTTCCTCGCTCGCCCTCTCTCTCTCAAATCTCTGCCATGGCGTCGCCGGTCTGCCCACGCGCCGACGAGGAGTCGCCGCCCCCCGAGGATGCTCACTCGATTAGCAGCGACGAGGACCCCTACGCACCGCCTGATGAGGTTGCGCCGGACCCCCCCCCCCCACCTTTGGATTGGTTTTGGGGCCAGTACAATCTTTGTCTGTGGAAGTCGCTGCCGCCGGCTGAGAAAGCCAGGCAAGTGGCGTTCAAGAATGAGATGGCGGAGGAGGAAGCCAGGTACCAGGCAGCCTATGAAGCCCGTGATGCCGCCTGGAAAAAGGAGGCGGTGGAGCTTTGGGGGCGGGCGTGTCGTCATGCCAAGGAGGTGTACGAAGACGGGTACTTCGCGAGGAAGGTCATAGGCGCTGAGCGCCTCGTCTCTGCGTGGAGGTGGGCCGATAAGCTCTAGCGTGCCACCGACGAGGAGCTCCGGTGGGCGCCCAACAAAATGGCAAGATCGGCCGCGCGCGTCCGCCAGCAAGAGGCAGATCGGTATGTCAAGCGCTGTGAGGCGGAGGAGACGGAGTACTGCCTCCGCACTGGGAAGACACCGCGCACCAGGGAACTGCTGGCGAGGGGCTGACGGAATACTGGCCCCAGGAGGGATATTAGTTTTAGTATTGTTCGTTTTCAATTTTATGCATTGTACCTAGTAGTTAAGTATCATCACGTATATGTGATGATATATATATATATATATATATATATATATTGTCGGATTGCGGGTTCTGGCAAAACCCTCGAGGTTCGAACACCGGGGTGCGCACGAAGATCTCTCCCCCTCTAGCTTACGCACTCAACGCGATCTCAAAGCTCAGCGCGTCGAGCTCGCAGAACAAGGGACACAGGGTTTATACTGGTTCGGGCCACCGGTGTGGTGTAATACCCTACTCCAGTGTGGTGTGGTGGATTGCCTCTTGGGCCAAGGATGAACAGGTACAAGGGTAGAATAGCCTCCTGAGGAGAGGTGTCCTTGAGCTCGGTGAGCTTGTGTGGTTGAGGATGATCTGAATGGACCAAGATCAGTTGCATCCTACTGTGGTGGCTACTCCTATTTATAGAGGCACTGGCCCTCTTCCCAAATGTAGGCGGGAAGGGATCCAACAACGGCCAAATTTGAAGGGAGACAACTAGTACAAGTTATCCTGACTAAAGGTGGTCTTCGCCTGCCAAAGGCTCTAGTAGTGACGCCGCCCTGGGCTCAACGGTGACCTCCGTCCTATCATCCTGCTGGTCTTGGTGTCGTTGCACCGATATGGAAACCTTTGCCTGATGCCTCGGGACTCCTCGCCTGCGCTTGCCCCTTTAGCACCAAAGAGGAAACAAGTACACTGCGCGATCTTACGCCCGCTTGGCCTTGGTCATCATGGCTTGCGTCACAGGAACCTCGCGAGGTGCCCCTTGCCTTAATCTCTCCGCTCCTCGCGAGCCACCCTAGTGAGGCCGCCCCCGAGGAGGTCTTGCGTCATCCGCCTCGCGAGGCTTGGCCCCTCGCGAGGGTCTTGAGTGTTCGCTGGTGAAGTTGGGCCGTACAGGGCCGCTGGAGGAGCCACGCCGTGGGCCGCAGGCACGCAAGTCTGGGGACCCCAGTTCCCAGGACGCCAACAGTAGCCCCAGGTCCCAAGGCGCACTCGGACTTGGCTTCGAGGCGAAGCCAAGGGGCAAGTGCGGAGCGCCGCAGGTCCCAACAGCCTGCGGCCTCAGTTGACGCGTGGCGATTGATGGGACGTGGGCGTCTCCGCTTCCCCATGCTGCCTCGGCAACTGCCCGACTTGACGAGTCCCTGCTGCATGCAGAGAAAAATCATCATTACCTATGATCGTGGGGGTCGCCGGTTGGCCTTCTCCTGCTATAAATGAGGAGGGGGCGGAGCCCTCGTCGCCCATCTCTTCCTTCTCCATTCGCTTCTCCTCCATCTCTCCATCGCCTGTAGCGACACCCATGGCGCCTGCGAAGTGGTTCTCGGCCGTAGAGAAGGGGAAGGCCCGTCAGAAGGGGCCTGGCTCGCCGCCGCCCATGAGGGGGTGGGGCCGCCCGCGCAAGCACGCCGCGATCCCCACCGCGGCCCTTGCGGCCGCGGCCGCACCTTCTCGCGCGGTGGGAGTCGTCCTGGTCGTGGAAGCCCCGTCGATGAAGTGAGGCGCGCCATGGTCGCGCGGCCTCCCCGGCCACGCTTCCACTCGGCGGAGATGCTGCCGGAGTTCGTTGTGTGGTCGGAGAACCCGGCCGGTACCTGGCTTCAGCTCCCGCGCTTCTTCGCCGGCGAACTGCCAGCCACGGGTCCAGGCGGTCTCTGGCTGCAGGCTGACGGCTGCTGCAGTAAGGCTTCGTGGGTCGTGGTGGAGGTCTCCATCACGAACAACGAAGACTTGGCCCGCGGCTGAAAGACAATTGCCCGCGTGCGCGGCCTGGGCAGGCGGTGCTCCCTCCACTTCAAGTACGACGGCAACGCGACCCTCTGTGTGAGGGTGTTCGGGGAAGATGGTCGCCACGTCGGGTGCTGCCCTGAGGACAACGACGGCGGCAAAGTGCTCAGCCTTGGCGACGGTCGCGACGAGGGTGAAGGCGGGCTTGTCCGCGGCGGCGGCCGTGGCTCTTCCAGCTACGGCGACTCTTCTTCCAGCGACAGCTATGACCAGCCGCCACGCCCGCTTCGAGGGCGGCAGCGGGTCTTCTCATCGCCGCGCCCCAGTGAAGCGCGAGGAGGGGTCTGGCTGAGCCAGGAGAGCGCCATGGGCCCACCCTCGCGAACCACCGCAGGGGCGCGCGCCACTTTTGTTTCGTTCTTCCTTTTCTTCCTGCATTAAGAAAGTGAGAAGTATGGGGCCCTGCAGGGGCGTGCAACGAACCGTGATTTCCAGGTTGCTATGTTATGTTTATCATTCCTGTGTCGTGTTGCAGCATCAGTGTTTTATGTAGGCGCGTAGAAATAACTTAGCTTGACGTGTTCAAAGTAGCTCCCGCCTCATGAGGCGCACCTCTCCCAGTACCTAGTGTGAAAGTGCGTTATATCGACTAGAGGGGGGTTGAATAGGCGATTTTTATGAATTCTTCACTAAGGAATTTGCGGGTGAGGAAATTCCTAAGTGAAGAACTACTTGCAGCGGAATAAGTACTCAGATGTAAACATAACAGAACACAAGCATGATCATCATGATGAAATAAAGACAAGCACAGAGTACAGAAAGCGTAAACACGGGATAACACGGAATGAAGGCAAACAGACTGAAGAAATTGAATTGAGGAAATTCAGAAAGTCTTAAGTCAAAGTCTTCAAAGCAGATATAAACAAGAGCACAACACAGTAATGAGGAAATGAAAGAGTTGAGGAAATAGGACCAGTAGGCTTGGTGAAGACAATGATTTGGTAGACCAGTTCGAACTGCTGTGACAGTTGTACGTCTGGTTGGAGCGGCTAGGTATTTAAACCTGAGGACACACAGTCCTCACCGTATTCTCCTTGAGCTAAGGTCACACAGACCTCGCCCAATCACTCGTGGTAAGTCTTCAGGTGACTTCCAAACCTTCACAAACTTGGTCACTTGGCGATCCACAATTTGCTCTTGGATGCTCTAGACCATGACGCCTAACCGTCTGGAAGATGCACAATCTTCAAAGGTAACAAGCATGGGATCCACGCAGGATCAATCTCTTCAGTGATGCTCAATCACTTTGGGTTTGTAGGTGTTTGGGTTTGGGTTTTCCTCACTTGATGATTTTCGCTCAAAGTCCTCGGAGGATGGGATGCTCTCAAATGACAAGTGTCTGTTTCTCTCGGAGCAGCCAACCAGCTAGCGGTTGTAGGGGCGGCTATTTATAGCCTAGGGAGCAGCCCGACATGATAAGAAATAAATTCCCTTTAGTGATATGACCGTTAGGTGGGTAGATATTTTGGGACAGCTCGTGCGAAGCACAGCAACAGTCGGATATTTGAGGCTCAAGTTCCTCAGGGCTATCATGTTCCTCACTGTGTAGGCAATCCGCACTAGCGAATTCCTAACACCTCAGTCAGAACAAATTCCTCAGCGACTAGAAGAACTTCGTCTCTGTCACTGAAGAAATTGACTGAGTTGTATGAGATTTCTAACGGCATCACTCGAAGGGATTGGTAGGTGTAGGATTTTGAGTTGAGCATCACATGGAAATTTTTCCTTGGTATTTCCTCAACCCCCTTTAACAGTACGATGTTTCCTATGACTCAAGAAAGAGAAAATGAAACTACGAAAACAAAAGTCTTCACGCTTCATGTTCCTTGAATGAATAACAAGTCTTCAGGGTCACACCAATTTCTTCATTTTCAAAGTCTTCAGAAAACCAAAATCTTCAGTCGAAGATATTCATTTTTAGGGGTCGACTTTCTCTGTAAATATCAAACTCCTCATAGACTTATAGACCTGTGTACACTCATAAACACATTAGTCCCTTAACCTATAAGTCTTCAATACACCAAAATCACTAAGGGGCACTAGATGCACTTACAATCTCCCCCTTTTTGGTGATTGATGACAATATAGGTTAAGTTTTCAACGGGGATAATCATATGAAGTGTAAATACTGATATTGAGGAATTTGATTGCAAGATATAGAAGAACTCCCCCTGAAGATGTGCATAGTGAGGAATTTCCTTTTGAAGCAATGCACACTTGAATAGTAGAATCATGGAGATCTCCCCCTATATCTTGTAATTCATACACGCATTTGACATATAATATGAAGAATTTGAAATGCATGATGAAATATGGTGACTAATGTAATTCAGCATGTGTGCATTAACATTAACGAGGAATAAGCATGCAGAAAATCTCAGCAAAAGTATCAGACCACCATAGACTTTAAGTTTACAACTCGATCGAATAAAGTCTCAGAAGAACGAGAGTTGTAACTTAGCAAAAAAATGCCCATATAGATAGACCTTCTTGAAGACTAACTCAAATTTCTCCCCCTTTGTCATCGAATGACCAAAAGGATCGAAAAAATGAGGACTAACGCCCCTGAAGAATATCAAGTTGATGAAGGAGCGCCAGCGTTGTTGGGGTCGTTTGATGTTGTAGGGCCTGCCGCAGTGTCGTCCAAGTCTTCATGCTCGTCGGTTTCATGTGATGAAGAATATGAGCTTGCCACCAAGGAAGGAACCTTGACCTTCTTGTATTTCTTCGGTGGAGGAGCAGACCAGTCAAAATCCTCCTTGAGACCCATTTGCTTTAGATCTTCTTCACCATATAGATGTGACAGAATAGCCCGGGTGCGACCGAAGACTTCATGGAGGTAGTAATGTTTTTTCTTCACTGCATTATGTGTAGCAGTCATGTTGTGAAGAATAGAACCAAACTGACACTTAACCCATTTATGGTTGCGATCCACCTTCTGGTGAAGACTGAGAAGAAGCTCACGGTCAGTCATCACTCTTGGAGTTGTGGCTTGAGGATTTGGCTTGGATGCATTGGCAGCAGAATCATGAGTGGCAGAGTCATCATTGGTGGAATAAGATGCAGCTTTGCGAAACTGACCATCCAATGGACGAATGCCTTCATCTATAACAGCAGCGGCCTTGCCCTTTTCATCAGCTGAGGAAAATGTCCTTTTGAGGACTTCAATATGGGGCAAGTAGCTGCAATGGTTGAGAGTGTCAGCCTTGTAGTTGAGCGAAGACCTTGTTCTAATGAATCTCATAATCCAAGGTGCGTAAGGCTTTAACTCAAACGGAGAAAGTGCAACGTTTGCTAGAGTCCTCATGAAGAAATCGTGATAGTTCACAGGAATGCCATGCATGATGTTGAATAGAAGATTCTTCATGATGCTAACAATTTCCTCATCAGATGAGTCATGGCCTTTGATTGGACTCATAGTCTTCGTTAGAATGCGATAGACTATTCTTGGCACATATAGCAATTCCTTCACGAGGAATTTGGTCCTTGGGGCTTGACAGGGATTCAGAGGCTTCATAAGCACTTGCATGTAATGAGCAGTGAGTTCTAGCTCCTGGTACAGGCAGCGAGCTCCTTCAAGGGGTGGACTGATGGGCAGGGCGTGAAGTAATTCAGAGGCCAGTGCCTTATAATGAGTGTTTTCGGTCATCCAGTCCAACACCCAAGATTTGATATTATCAGCATCGCCTGTGATGTGCAGAGTTGCATAGAATTGAAGAATGAGCACTTCATTCCAATCGCAAATATCTGTGCAGAAGTTGAGCAATCCTGCATCATGAAGCACACTAAGGACTGGGGTAAAACAAGGCATTGATTCCATGTCGGCATGAGGAATATGCGCGTGGTCGAAGACTTTGTCCTTGTTGAAGAGCAGTGAAGAATAAAAATTTGCTTGGCTGGCAGTCCAGGACTGCTTCCTTCTAAGACGAGCAGAGTCACATGGGTTGAAGTCAGTGAAGAACACATGCTCGCCGAAGAAGGTATGAGCCTTGAATTTCTGCTTCTTCGAGAAGGGATCCTTTGGCTTGGGCTGAGGAGTATCAGTCAATTGCATCACCACCTTTGGAATCGCAATCTCAAGCTCCACATGCTAAGGAATTTTAGGTTCTTCTTCAGTGACAGCCTGGGTCTTTGATTCTTCATTAAGATTTTCTTCAGCACTAGTGGCTGGAATCTCTTCATGGACAGACGGGGTTGCATGAGGTTCTTCAGATCCCATTTGTACTTCAGTATTGACAGGGGACTGAGGAATTTGTTGCAGAGGTGTGAACAGAGGAGAGTTGGGGTGCTGACTTTCCCAAAAGCCATCATTCAGCACTGGAGTTGTACACCCAATGTCCACATCTTCATCTTCACTCCTTTCCTCAACGCCGGCCTCTTCAGCAGTGAACTGAGGCATGGGCGATGAGACTATTGGGGTTGAAGGGATTGCATCCGCTTCAGTTTCTTCATCCAACTGCTCCGACGAAGCAGCAGAAGGATTCTCTTCATCTGATTCACATGGAATCACATATTCTTCATCAAAAGGAACATGGTCCTTTGATGGCATTGATGAGACCGGAATAGCATCAATTGGATTTGCAAAAGAGCTGGTCAATGGCTTCATCTTCTTCGGAGCTGAAGAATCTGATGAAGTTGATGCTTTCCTTTTCTTCACAGGTTCACGCTCTGCAGCTTTGGTCTTCTTCACATCTGATGCAGATGGAAGGATCGGAGTTGGGGTAGGTGCAGGAGGAGCGGAGAAATTTGGTTCAATTTGCTCAGGCACAACTGTTGCAGTTGCCCTGGCAGTTTCTTCAGGCGCAACACTAGAGGTTGCCCTGGCAATTTCTTCAGCGGCTAGAATGCAGTCATCAGCCCTGGTACTCTGAGATCCATCAGCAGCCTGATTGTCATCAGCGGTGCTAGCATGTTCTTCAGTAGGCTGAGCAGATGCCTCAGCCTGAGGATTTTCTTGTTGCGTTGGAGCTGCAACATTGGAAGTTAACTTCTCAGTTAGATTCACAAATCTGACTTTGGCTCCAAGCCAGTCAGCTCAGTAGACGTCAAATTCATCACTGAGCTTCTTGATCTCAGATTGAATAGTGACGAGTTCTTCAGTGGTCATAGAGACAACGTTTTTCTTCAGGAAGAGCTCCTTCTTGTATTGCGCTTTCTTCAACTGCCTGGCCTTTTCAAATTTCCATTTCTCTTGTTGAATGAAGGGAGTCAGCATATGACTCTGGCCAGGAGTCAGCTTGAAATTAGGCATAGGAGTGTTGGGGTCCTTGTGCCAGAGATCGATGTAATCAAGGATCAACTTTGGATCCAAAAGTAGAGGCACATTTGTGCCTTTGGCTCTAGCGGCCTTGAGCTGTCTCTCTGTGATGATTTCAGCAAGTTCTTCATCATCAGCTTCGTCTTCATAAGACGGTACTTGAAAGGCAACCTGCTTCTTGTGAGGACTTGGTCGAGTGCCTCGTCCAGCAGTGGCCTTTTTCTTCAGCAGAGAGGGGCCAGTTGAAGAATTTGGTGGAGCTGAAGAACTAGCAGAAGCTCCTGAGGCAATAGAGATGCCTGTTGTCCCTTGGCACATGGCGAGATGCACAGGTGTTGAGGATTTAGTCGGAGGAGCTGAGGGCTTTGGAGGAGCTGGAACAGCTTGAGGAATTTGCTGTGAAGGCTTTGAAGAATCTGGCCGTGAGGGCATTGCTGAGGAACTTGGCCGTGAGGGCATTGAGTATGAGCCACTTGGCTTATGAGCAGGCTTCTTTTCCATGGCCTTCTTTGGCTTGCTTGTAGAGGCCTCAGCAGTGGTAGCAGCAGCAGCAGAGTCTTCATTAAATTTCCTCACTGCTTCTTTTGCCTGTTTGGCCTGTTTGGCCTGGCGCTTGGCCCATTCTTCAGGATAGTCCTCACCGCGCTTGAGGCTGGTGGGATCAGCTTCTTGGCCAGGTGCTAATGGAGGTCTTGAGCATGTAGGGGTAACAGCGAATTTCTTCATGTACTTGGGGGTGACATATCTGTACTCCCTCCATTCCCGTGCCCATCTCCTCTCAATCTTTTGAATGCGCACCTTGCACTAATTTTCATCTTCCTCAGGGGGTGTGCAGTACCTAGCATAGATGTCATCAGGGATCTCAAATGCTGTGTTGACCTCAGGCCTCTTTCCTCCTTTCTGTGGCTTCTTACCGTCAGCCATTTTCTTCAGCTGAGGAATACGAACAACTGAATTTTCTGAAGAGGTGTGCAACCTTTCTTCGAGGAACGCTGCAAATGAGTTAAGTTGATGAGAACCTAGTGATTCAGCAGCGGACATGAGGACCTGTGAACAAAGTATAGCTGCGAGGAATTTGAAGAGGTCATATGCGTTCTCAGAAGGTTTTTCAAAAAGAACAAGTTTGAGGAATTTGACCAGATGCGTCTTGAAGAATTTCACTAAGTGTTCTTTATCTTAGGTTCCAGAGTTGTACAGATCAAAAATCCACACAATTGAGGAATCTTGAAGAAAAATGTTGCTTAGAGAAAAGAATCAAGAACAGATGACATGTGAGGTGTTTAGTGTGTGAGAATTTGAAGAATAAACACCTTTGAAGATTTTGTAGTAAACATTTGAATCAAAGAGGGCAGTAAAAGTAACTTTTAATTACCCTGGATGAAGAACACGACGAACTGGGAAGTGCAGATGTGAAGTTCGTCAGTTCAGATCTTCCACACCCTAACTCGGCAGAGGAATACAGCTACGGCAGTGGCGGAGTGAAGAAATCCACAGCCGACGCGAGTACGACGGCGACGAGGTCAAGGCAGTGAAGCTCTTCCTCACCGGCGACGATGGAGGTAGCGGCGGCGCTAGGATTTGGGAAGCTCGAGTGGGAGAGAGGTCGAGCAGAGGAAAAGTGAAGTGAGGAAGGGGAGGGGTATTTATAGCCGAGGTGAAAAACTGTTCGCCCGAAGAAATTGGACGAACGTGCCCCTGACCCTTCTCATTCGCTTCACATGTGTCACCCACGTATAGAGAGGTGGCGATCGTGTGAGATCGTGGGTGAATAGATAAACATTACGTAGAATGTGGAACGGTTTGAGCGGCAAAGCCGAAAAATTAGATAAGATAGGTTTTAAAGTACCGTTTGCAAATTTTTCAGCTGACAAGGACACGGTGAAGATTTTGAACGAGTTTCAAATAGAATGCACATGAAGAATTTGTGAATAGACTGGGTTGAGTTTAGCATAGAGGGGGAAGGGTTTGATCACATTCACTTAGCAGAAAATAGCAACTTGAAGAAATTAGCAATAAGTGAATGCTGTAGAGGACATAAACTCATATATATATATATATATATATATATATATATATATATATATATATATATATATATATATATAGCCAATGAAGAAAAACGATGGAAATGGTGAAGACAATGCAAAGTTGAAGAAAAATGAACAAATTAGGAATTTGAAAACCAAAAAAACTCAATTGAAGATTTTCAACTTTTGGTGGTGGCGTAACCCATCGTATAAGAATGATGATTTCAGACACCGCGTACAATTGTCGTTGGGTTCTGAGAATCAAATTCTTCGTTAATTTCTTCACACTTAGAGTGTTAGTCTTCATTGATCGAAGAAAAACGTTTCTTCATGTGTTGCACATCTAAGTCATCAATTTTGCATAAGTGTTAGGATGTGTGTCCTTTTCAAAGAACATTAGAAGATTCTAGGGTATTTAGCTCACACCTCAACTTGCTAAATCTCTTCTCATCCAAGGGCTTAGTGAAGATATCGGCTAGTTGTTCTTCAGTCCGTACATGCTCAATAGAGATGTCGCCCTTGCACACATGATCACGAAGAAAATAATGACATATTTGAATGTGCTTAGTCTTCGAGTGCTGAACTGGGTTGTGAGCAATCTTGATTGCACTCTCATTGTCACAGTAGAGAGGCACATTCTTCATGTTGACGCCATAGTCCTTGAGAGTTTGCTTCATCCATAGCAATTGAGCATAGCAAGAACCAGCAGCAATGTACTCAGCTTCAGCAGTGGACAGTGATACACAGTTCTATTTCTTCGAGGACCAACAGACCAATGATCGTCCGAGGAAATGGCATGTGCCTGATGTTGACTTGCAGTCCACATGATCACCAGCATAGTCAGAGTCTGAAGATCCAATGAGATCAAAAGCCGAGCCCTTGGGGTACCATAATCCAAGTGTTGGTGTGTGAGCTAGATATTGAAGAATATGCTTCACAGCCTTATGGTGTGATTCCTTCGGTGTAGCTTGAAATCGGGCACACATGCAAAAACTAAGCATAATATCTGGCCTAGATGCACATAAATACAATAAAGAACCAATCATGGAGCGGTATACCTTTTGATCAAAGTCAATACCATTTTCATCAGTGCATAGATGGCCATTTGTGGGCATTGGAATTTTGACCCCTTTGCAATCTTGCATGCCGAATTTCCTCAGTACATCCTTGAGGTATTTCTCCTGAGATATGAATATACCATTGCGATGTTGACGAATTTGAAGACCTAAGAAGAATTTCAATTCTCCCATCATAGACATTTGATATTCTTCACTCATCATATAGGCAAATTCAACACTGTAACGTTGGTCAGTACAGCAAAAAATGATATCATCAACATAAATTTGGCACACAAACAATTCACCATCATAAGATTTAGTGAAAAGAGTTGGGTCAAATGAACCGGGTTTGAAGCCTTTCTTCATGAGGAATTCCTTCAAAGTATCATACCACACCCGAGGGGCCTGCTTGAGGCCATAGAGGGCCTTATTGAGTTTGAAGACTTTGTCAGGATGCTTTGGATCTTCAAAACCTGGGGGTTGAGCAACATATACTTCTTCCTGAAGCTTACCATTGAGGAATGCACTTTTCACATCCATTTGATATAAAGTTATATCATGATGGTTAGCATAAGCAAGTAATATGCGAATAGCTTCAAGTCTAGCAATGGGTGCAGAAGTTTAATTGAAATCAATTCCTTCAACCTGTGTGTAGCCTTGAGCTACAAGCCATGCCTTATTCCTCACCACAAGGCCATTTTCATCTTTCTTGTTGCGGTAGATCCATTTTGTGCCAATGATATTGTGCTTGCGAGGATCTGGATGATTGACCAGTTCCCAGACGTTGTTGAGCTCGAACTGATGCAATTCTTCTTGCATAGCTTGAATCCACTCAGGCTCCAGAAATGCTTCATCTACCTTAGTGGGCTCTGTGACAGAGACGAAAGAAAAGTGCCCACAAAAGTTAGACAAATGTGAAGCTCTTGAGCGTGTGAGAGGACCTGGAATGTTGATGTCGCTGATGATTTTCTCAATTTGTACTTCGCTTGCAACGCGAGGATAAGCGGGTTGTCGTTGAGGAATTTGATCAGTATTTTCTTCAGCATCATTTTCCTCAGGTGCATCAGCATGATGTTCTTCATGTTCTAGAATGATTTCTTCAACAGATTCATCGGTAGGAATGACATCCTCAGTAGCCTTGAACTTGATAGTTTCCTCAGGTGGTTGTTCATCTAACACAGAAGGTAGGTGCTCTCTTTGCGAGCCATTAGTTTCATCAAACCGCACATCTACAGTTTCAACAACTTTGTGAAGAACGTTGTTGAAGACTCTATAGGTGTGCGAATCCTTTCCGTAACCAAGCATAAAACCTTCATGTGCTTTCGGTGCAAATTTTGAGTTGTGATGAGGATCTCTAATCCAACATTTAGCAACGAAGACTTTGAAATAACTCACATTGGGTTTCTTGTCAGTGAGGAGTTCATAAGCAGTCTTCTTGAAGAATTTGAGAAGATATACCCTGTTGATGATGTGGCACGCGGTATCAATTGCCTCAATCCAGAAACGGCGAGGCGTCTTGTATTCATCAAGCATAGTGCGAGCCATCTCAGCAAGAGTCCTCTTCTTGCGCTCCACGACGCCATTTTGCTGAGGAGTATAAGGAGCAGATAACTCATGAGTAATACCGAGTTCATCAAGATAGTCATCAAGACCAGAATTCTTGAACTCAGTTCCATTGTCACTTCTAATGTGCTTGATCTTCACACCGAAGTTGGTTGAAGCCCTCGAAGAAAATCGTTTGAAGACTTCCTGCACCTCATGTTTGTAAGTGACAATATGCACCCATGTGTAACGAGAGTAATCATCAACTATAACGAAGCCATATAGAGATGCATCATTTGAAACTGCAGAATAATAATTAGGACCAAAGAGATCCATGTGAAGCAATTCAAATGGTCGAGTGGTAGTCATGATTGTCTTCGCTGGATGTTTGGCCTTGGTCATCTTTCCAGCTTCACAGGCTCCGCATAAGTGATCCTTGAGGAATTTGACATTCTCAATGCCAATGACATGCTTCTTCTTCGCGAGCGTGTGCAGATTCCTCATGCGAGCATGACTAAGTCGTCGATGCCATAGCCAGCCTTCTGAAGCTTTTGCAGGTAAACATACGGCTGGTTGTGGTCCTGTAGAGAAATCAACAATATACAGATCTCCTCTCCTAAAGCCTTCGAAGACTTTGGAATTGTCAGCTTCCATGATCACAACACAACGATACTTGCCAAAGACAACAACCATATCAAGATCACAAAGCATTGAGACAGACATGAGGTTGTATCCTAAGGACTCGACAAGCATGACTTTGTCCATGTGTCGATCCTTTAAGATCGCAACCTTACCTAGACCCAATACCTGACTTTTCCCTTTCTCAGCGAAGATGATATGCTTCAGATGCGATGGAGATAAGGGAACATCCATCAATAGATTCTTGTCACCAGTCATGTGATTTGTACATCCACTACCGAGGACCCACTCATTGGCTTTGGGTTGATTGTCCTGCAGATGAATTAGTGCATCTTACGAACTCATATAGTTCATCCGTGAAGAATATGACATCAATTCATCAGATCAATTTCATCAATCAATAGAATAGATAAAACAGTATGAGGATGTGAGAAATGAGGGTTCATTTCTTCATGATTAGCCTGCGTCCTTTCAGGCAATTTCAGGTCTCCAGCAAATTCTTCAGACAATTAAGCACGTCTGGAAACCTGACCCTGCAGAAGAGATTAGTTCTTTTTCTTCACCACCCACATCTGAAGGGGTGGCAAAGAGTTCATCACTCTGCAAGATCCATACGAAAAGGATGGCATAGAAGCCAGTCCATTTCGTTTCACATAAGAGGAGTTAGGATAGGCATATGAATAAGCAGAGAAATTCTTCGTGGACTTATGAACATAATGGTTAGAAGAATAATGCTCATATTCATAGCCTTGCTCTTCCCTGCGAAACAGAGGGGTTAGCACGATGATGTTCATATGAGGACTTTGATCCTTTTGATGAATTTGATCCACGTGAGGAATTTGGTCCGTATGAGGACTTGGATCCATATGAAGAATTTGGTCCATATGAAGAATTTGATCTGGGGTTGCTGTTCTTCACAGGTGGTGTCATGATGACATTCACCTGAAGATTTTCAAGGTACCTCTTGGGAACCCAGATTTTCTTCATAGGGGAACTGTTCCTGCAGTTAGTGCCAACATATCTAGCAAATACTTCACCATTCTGATTTTTGAACAGTTTATAGTTGGAGTCAAATGACTCATCAGAAGAATGAGGAGATTCACATGTAAAGCCAAATAGATTAGATGGATCTACTGGAGGTCCCTTTGCAGTAACCCATGAGGTTTTGGGGTACTGCTCAGGCTTCCAATATGTTCCATCAGCATTGATTTTCCTCTCAAAGGCAATACCCTCTTTCCTAGGGTTCTTGCTGAGGATCTGCTTTTTAAGCACATCACAAAGAGTCTGATGCCCTTTGAGGTTTTTGTACATGCCTGTCATGTAAAATTCCTTCAGCCCTGCATCATCAGTGATACTAGCAATGTCCTCAGATGAGGAATTAGTGATAGCAGAGACAGTTGAAGAATTTGTAGCATTAGAAGCATTTGAACATTCAGGTGAAGAATTAAGAGATTCATGTTCAATGCACTTCAAACATTGAGGAACAAATTCTTCCTAAGCAGCGCTGATTTGTTGAGCAAGTAATGAGTCGCGCTCCTTCTGAAGATCTTCATAACTCACTCTTAGCTTCTCAAGATCTTGCTTTCTTTGAAGAAATTCATAAGAAAGCTTCTCATGATCAGATAAGAGAGTGTTATGATGACATTGAAGGTTGTCAAACCTAGACTGAAGTCTGTGAAGATTTTCAGTCAAGGTTTTAGTGCGATCCATTTCTTCACCCAACATATCATCACTTTTGTCTAGCATGTTCTGAACCTTTTCAAAAGCCTTTTGTTGTTTCACGGCAATCTTAGCAAGTTTAGAATAGCTGGGCTTGAGGTTTTCATCAGATTCATCCTCACTTGATTCAGAGGAGGTATATTTGAGTACCTTGGCACCCTTTGCCATGAAGCAATAGGTGGGAGCGTAGTAATCATTGCCTTCATCAGCCTTGTTGGTGAAGCCATTTTCTTTAGAGTTGAAGATAGACTTGCTGACGAATGCAGTAGCGAGAGCTAGACTCGCCACACCAGACTCGGACTCCTCAGATGCCTCCTCTTCCTCATGTTCCTCAGATTCAGCCTCAGAGTCCATTTCCTTGCCAATGAATGCCCGAGCCTTCTTGGAGCTGCTCTTCTTGTGAGATGAAGACTTTGAGGATTTTGATGATGAAGACTTTGAAGATTTCTTCTTCTTCTTCGCACCATCAGAACTGTAATCCTTGTATTTCTTCTTCTTTGATTCCTTTTCCCACAGAGGACAATCTTGAATGTAGTGACCAGGTTTCTTGCATTTGTGGCATAGCCTCTTCTTGTAGTCACTAGATGAGGAATCATTGGTCCTTGAGGATTTTCCAAAGCAACCATGTCTTGAGAACTTCTGAAATTTCTTCATGAGCAGTGCTAGTTCCTGGCTCAGTTCTTCGGGATCACCAAGGCTGCTGCCAGAATCTTCATCTTCAGATTCAGAAACTGTCGTGGCCTTCAGGGCACGTGATCTGCCATAGCTCAAACCATAGAGGTCTCTCTTCTCAGCAAGCTGGAACTCATGGGTGTTTAGCCTCTCGAGGATATCAGCGGGATCAAGTGACTTGTAATCTCCACGTTCTTGTATCATCAGTGCCAGAGTATCAAATGAGGAATCAAGCAATCTCAGCAATTTCTTCACCACCTCAGGGTCAGTGATGTCAGTGGCACCAAGTGCTTGAAGCTCATTTGAGATGTCAGTGAGGCGATCGAAGGTTTGTTGAACATTTTCATTGTCGAGTCTTTTGAAGCGGTTGAAGAGATTGCGAAGAACCTCAACTCGAGAGTCACGCTGTGTTGAGACTCCTTCATTTACTTTGGACAGCCTATCCCAGATAAGCTTAGCAGTTTCCAAAGCACTCACTCTTCCATACTGCCCTTTGCTCAGGTGGCCACATATGATGTTCTTCGCTTGAGAATCGAGTTGCTTGAATCTCTTCACATCAGCAGCATTCAGAGAAGGTGTGACTAAGGGAACACCATTTTCCACAACATACCAGAGATCATTATCAATTGCCTCAAGATGCATTCACATCTTATTCTTCTAGTAGGGGTAATCCATCCCATTGAAGGTAGGACATCCAGCAGAGACCTTGATCATACCTACGGTCAACATAACTAAAACTCCAGGTGGTTAAACCAAAATCACACAGAACAAGGGAGTACCTTGCTCTGATACCAATTGAAAGTGCGTTATATTGACTAGAGGGGGGTGAATAGGCGATTTTTATGAATTCTTCACTGAGGAATTTGCGGGTGAGGAAATTCCTGAGTGAAGAACTACTTGCAGCGGAATAAGTACTCAGATGTAAACATAACAGAACACAAGCATGGTCATCATGATGAAATGAAGACAAGCATAGAGTACAGAAAGCGTAAACACAGGATAACACGGAATGAAGACAAACAGACTGAAGAAATTGAACTGAGGAAATTGAGAAAGTCTTCAGTCAAAGTCTTCAAAGCATATATGAACAAGAGCACAACACAGTAATGACGAAATGAAAGAGTTGAGGAAATAGAACCAGTAGGCTTGGTGAAGACAATCATTTGGTAGACCAGTTCCAACTGTTGTGACAGTTGTACGTCTGGTTGGAGCGGCTAGGTATTTAAACCTGAGGACACACAGTCCTCACCGTATTCTCCTTGAGCTAAGGTCACACAGACCTCACCCAATCACTCGTGGTAAGTCTTCAGGTGACTTCCAAACCTTCACGAACTCGGTCACTTGGTGATGCACAATTTGCTCTTGGATGCTCTAGACCATGATGCCTAACCGTCTGGAAGATGCATAGTCTTCAAAGGTAACAAGCGTCGGATCCACCCAGGATCAATCTCTTTAGTGATGCTCAATCACTTTGGGTTTGTAGGTGTTTGGGTTTGGGTTTTCCTCACTTGATGATTTTCGCTCAAAGTCCTCGGAGGATGGGATCCTCTCAAATGACAAGTGTCAGTTTCTCTCGGAGCAGCCAACCAGCTAGTGGTTGTAGGGGCAGCTATTTATAGCCAAGGGAGCAACCCGACATGATAAGACATAAATGCCCTTCAGTGATATGACCGTTAGGTGGGTAGATATTTTGGGACAGCTCGCGCGAAGCATAACAACGGTCGGATATTTGAGGCTCAAGTTCCTCAGGGTTATCATGTTCCTCACTATGTAGGCAATCCGAACTGGCGAATTCCTAACTCCTCAGTCAGAACAAATTCCTCAGCGACCAGAAGAACTTCGTCTCTGTCACTGAAGAAATTGATTGAGCTTTATGAGATTTCCAATGGCTTCACTCGAAGGGATTGGTAGGTGTAGGATTTTGAGTTGAGCATCACATGGAAAATTTTCCTTAGTATTTCCTCGACCCCCTTTAACAGTACGGTGTTTCCTATGACTCAAGAAAGAGAAAATGAAACTACGAAAACAAAAGTCTTCACGCTTCATGTTCCTTGAATGAATACCAAGTCTTCAGGGTCACACCAATTTCTTCATTTTCAAAGCCTTCAGAAAGTCTTCAGAAAACCAAAATCTTCAGCCGAATTTTATTCATTTTTAGGGGTCGACTTTCTCTGCAAAATTTTAAACTCCTCATAGACTTATAGAACTGCATACACTCATAAACACATTAGTCCCTTAACCTATAAGTCTTCAATACACCAAAATCACTAAGGGGCACTAGATACACTTACATGGTGAGACCTCCTTGCCGTTGGTTTGAGGGGGTGTTGAGGAACTGCCAAAATTTGTGAAGAAACTCTTATCCTTCCATGCCCAGGTCGTAGGCGCGGCCGGCCATGACCTAGAGCTCCTCATCGCGGTGCCCGAGGGGCACAAGTTAAGGGAGGAGTGCTAGCTGGCGGGCTCGAGCGAGGGTGCCTTGCGAAGAAGAGGAAAAACACTCACGAGTGCACCTGTCCAGCCCCCTCGCGAGGCATGTGAGGGAGAGCACGGGCCAAAACAAAGGACTAAGGGAAGAACAGAGGAAAAGGCGATCGAACCAAGACGATAGGAAACACCAGAATAAACTTCCATTAAAAAGGGGCAAGCAAACTACGGAAAGCAAATGAAAAGCCACGTCCGGCACCTAGTCTCGTCTTCTCACCAGCGCGGAGCTAAGTGCTGCCACTAGGACGTGGGAGGGAGCCCACGAGGCCCGAGGGCGGCACTCCTGAGACTCCGGGGCGTGTACAGCCCCACTCATTATTACGTGAGAGTGTCACGAGCGGAGACCTTCACAGGCGCGGGCCTTGCTTCACAGGCGCTGGGCCTTGCTTCATGGGTAGAACTTCCGGAGGTGCTAGATGTTCCAGGCGTTCTGGATGGGGACCCCGTCCTGCGTCTCCAGGCGCACGGCGCTAGGCCTGGAGGCGTGGGCGACCCTAAACGGGCCCTCCCACATGGGCGAGAGCTTATGCAGCCCTTCCCTGGAGAGCACCCACCTTAGGACGAGGTCACCCACCTCGAGCGTCCTAGAGCGGATGCTACGGCAGTGATACCGCCGCAGCGCCTGCTGGTATCTTGCCGCGCGAAGCGTGGATTCGCGGCGGTGTTCCTCCCCTGGCACAAGGTCCATCCCCCACATGGCATCCTGCTGCATCTCATCAAACGCCAGGACCCGCGCGGAGCGATGCTTGACCTCGTGAGGGAGAACCGCTTCTGCTCCGTAGACCAGGAAGAACGGGGTCTCGCCCGTTGGCTTGGTGGCGGTGGTGCGGATGGACCACAACACAGACTGGAGCTCGTCGTGCTAGCCCCTGCTGCAGGCCGCGAGCTTCTTCTTGAAGGTCCTGGTCTTGAGGCCTCTCAGTTCCTCTGCGTTGGCGCATTCAGCTTGACCATTGCTCCTGGGGTGTGCCCCCGAAGCATAGCAAATCTGCGTTCCAAGGTTAGCACAATATGTCTTGAAGAGATTTCTAGTGAACTGTGAGCCGTTGTCGGTGATGATGCGATTAAGGACCCCGAATCGCCTCACGAGACCCTTGATGAACTCTCCTGCAGATCCGGCCGGGATGGTGCGGACAGCTTCTACCTCCGCCCATTTGGTTAACTTGTCGATGGCGATGTAGAGGTAGCGGTAGCCCCCAGGCGCTCGAGGGAATGGGCCTAAGATATCAAGCCCCCAGACCGCGAATGGCCACGAGAGCGGGATGGTCTGGAGGCCCTGAGCTGGTTGATGTATCTGCTTGGCGTGGAACTGGCAGGCCTCGCATGACTTCACCAGCTTGGTTGCGTCATTAAGCGCCGTAGGCCAGTAGAATCCGGTGCGAAACGCTTTGCCGACGAGGGTTCATGACGATGAGTGGTGCCCGCAGTCTCCATCATGTATGTCAGCTAGCAACTCGTTCCCCTGTTCCCTGGAGATGCATCGCAGGGAAACATCATTTGGCCGCTGCCTATATAACTCACCGTCCTGGATGCAGTATGCCATAGCCTGTCAAGCCACGCGCTCCACGTCCTCCTCTTTCTCCGGCAGCGTCCCTTGCGTCAGGTATTCCTTGAACTCCTTGGTCCAGCACCCCTCCTGAGGCTCGAGCGCCAGGAGTAGGCATGCTCCCGAGGTTGGGCCGCAGGCCGGGGCTCCCAAGGCAGGTGGTTGGGGGAGCTCCTCCCAAGGCGGCGCTGGTCCTGAAAGCGGAGGTGCTGCTGAAGGCTTGAAGAGCCGCTCCTCAAAGAAGCCAGACTCTTGGGGTTGTCGCTTGGACACCCTTTTGGCGATGTCGTCAGCCTCCTTGTTGGTGCCACGGGGCACGTGCTGCAACTCCAGACCCAAGAAATGCTTTTCCATTTTGCGTACCTCCGCAAGGTATGCCTCCATGTGCTCGTCCCTTGTTAGAAAAGTTGATGAGGAGCTGCGAGTCGCCCCTGATGGTGAGGCGCTTCACCCTCAGGGCCACCGCAGCCTTAAGGCCAGCGATGAGGCCTTCGTAATCCATGATGTTGTGGGAGACCTTCTCACCTTGTTGGAAGCAGAGCTGCACGGCGTAGTAGAGCTTGTCCTGAGTGGGCGAGATGAGCACTGCTCCAGCTCCCGCACCCTGGCGTGTGAACACGCCATAGAAATACATGACCCAGCCATCTGGTGCTTCGCTTCCTGGCGAGAGGGATCGGTCCTCCCCTGCTTGAAACCCCGGGGCGTCAGTCCATTCCGCCATGAAGTCGGCGATCGCGGCTCCCTTGATGACCCTGGTTGTGCTGAACTCCAACTAGAATGCTTGCAGCTCGATGTTCCATTCGGCAACTCTTCCGGCAGCGTTGGGGCTCCTGAGTACCCTCTCCGGCAGGTAGGCCGAGATGACCTTGATTGGGTGACCTTGGAAGTAGTGTCGCAGCTTACGCGAGGCCACCAAGAGCGCGAGCAAGAGCTTCTGAGGCATGGGGTACCGTGCCCTTGCATCCCGCAGTACCGTGCTGACGAAGTACACTGGGTGTTCGACGAGGGCGGGAGCGTCGACGGAGCATGCGTCCATCAGAGGCTGGGGCGTCTCCTGAGGTGACAGAATTCCAAGAGCCTGGTCGCCCTCTGGGGCCTCCGCTGGCCCGCGACCGCCGCCTTGCTAGGCCTGGTCACTCGCTGGCGCTGTCGGTGTCAAAACCGGCGGATCTCGGGTAGGGGGCCCCGAACTGTGCATCTAAGGCGGATGGTAACAGGGCAGGGGACACAATGTTTACCCAGGTTCGGGCCCTCTCGATGGAGGTAAGACCCTACTTCTTGCTTGATTGATCTTGATGATATGAGTATTACAAGAGTTGATCTACCACGAGATCGTAGAGCCTAAACCCTAGAAGCTAGGCTATGATTCTGATTGTTGTTGTCCTACGGACTAAACCCTCCGGTTTATATAGACACTAGAGGGGGCTAGGGTTACACAGAGTCGGTTACAAGGGAGGAGATCTACATATCCGAATTGCCAAGCTTGCCTTCCACGCAAAGGAGAGTCCCACCCGGACACGGGACGAAGTCTTCAATCTTGTATCTTCATAGTCCAACAGTCCGGCCAAAGTATATAGTCCGGCTGTCCGAGGACCCCCTAATCCAGGACTCCCTCAGTAGCCCCTGAACCAGGCTTCAATGACGATAAGTCCGACGCGCAGATTGTCTTCGGCATTGCAAGGCGGGTTCTTCCTCCGAATACTCCATAGAAGATTTCGAACACAAGGATCATGTCCGGCTCTGCAAAACAAATTCCACATACCACCATAGAGAGTATAATATTTCCACAAATCAAATCTACTGACACCTTTTCATAACGTGACGTCCTGCCGTGGTCCGGCCATTACGAATCGTTTTTCCCAGACTGCCACTGCACGTGTTGCGAGGCGGTTTTATTGGCACGTCTTGTCAAAGCAGAGATCGTGTTCCCCTTATCGCGGGATTCTCATCAATACGGGTATGGGTAACCCAATCGTGCCTACTGGTATGACTCCTCGATTTTAGGCAAGTTCCAAACGGCCACGCGGAGGACGCTTGATATTCACCCTCTTTATAAAGGGGCCAAGGCCTGTCCTTTTCTTCTCGTGCTCGATCCTTCCCTTCCGCCACCTTGAATTCCAACACCCAAGGCTCAGGCTAAGCGCTTCGGACCTTCAATCATGTCCGGATCCAACCTTCAAGGCCGGTGGATGGCCTCCTCTGTCACAGAGGAGGACATCAAGAAGCTAAGAGAAGCCAGGTATCTGACTGCCGAAATCTCGCACAGGCTGCCTGCTCAAGGGTAGGTCATCCCCACTCCCGAACGTATCGTATTCATTTCCCACTTCCTCTGAGGGCTAGGTTTTAGCCTTGATCCCTTTGTTAGAGGGCTTATGTTCTATTATGGGCTTGATTTCCATGATCTGGCTCCGGATTCCATCCTTCACATCTCGTCGTTCATCGTCGTGTGTGAGGCCTTCCTCCGCGTCACCCCACACTTCGGCTTATGGCTCAAGACCTTCAATGTGAAGCCGAAGATGATCGATGGGCGACATGAAGATGATCGATGGGCGACATGCATAATAAGCAAAGGCGCTGATGCTCCATGGCCAAAGGGTTCCTTCCCGGAGATGTCTGACTTATGGCAGCGGGAGTGGTTTTACATCGCAGCTCCCCGAAGTACTAAGTGGGCGGCTGCCCCCGCCTTTCGTTCGGGCCCCCCGCCACAATTGGCATCATGGGTCAACAAGGGGCTGGACTGGGGGCTAGTTAATGACGTGCCGACATTGCAGAGTCGCATCCGAGATCTCCTCAAGAGAGATGTCAGCCTTGTCAAGGTAATGCAAGTCATGCTAGTTCGTCGGGTCCTGCCATGTCAACGTCGACCTCTCCGTATGTGGGAGTTCAACCCGGAAGGACCGCGAACTATTTAGCAATTCTTCGGCGTGACGCTCGAAGGGATGTATGGATTGTTCTTCGAATCATGAATAAAGTGTCCGGACACCACCGAGGAGGCGGGTCTGAACTGCAATCGTCTAGATACCCATGTAAGTAATTCTTCGGCCGAACACGCTGTCTTTTCATTTGTCAAGACATCCTTCTGAAAAATCGCTCTTGGACCAGGACTGGATAAAAAAGGCGAAGATGATCAGGTGTTCGGCCCCCCTTCCTGAAGGCTCACCGGATCCTGTAGTAGCCAGGATGCTTGAGCTCGCACCTTATCAAGCGCCATCAGGGGAAGATAAAGGGAGGAATAAAGAAGCAGAAAGCGGGCCTCGCGCATTACTCATCCAAACCGGGGGAATTAGTGTCTCTGCGAAGGAGGATAATTGGGGAGAAGAATCTGAAATTCCCTCTCCCCAAGGAAGGAAAAGGACCGCCCATGAAGACTTGGGAACAAGGGTTTCCAAACGAGGGAAGACACCTTCACCGGGGGGCCCTGCCCCGGAGGGCATCCTTACCGCACAGTCCCGCAAGGGGATCAGCCCTCCACCGAGCTGTAAGTAAACAAGAGTACTTTATAGTAAATATATCCTGCTTCATTTCCGAGGACAATAACCGAGACATATGTCTTGTAGTTCGGATCGTAGCCCTTCTCGACAGAGTTCGTCTTCGGGGGATCTTCTTCCGGAGATGATGGAGAGCGAAACGCCTCCCCGTGCCTCCCCGCCTCATGAGGCGGACGACCCTGAGGTGTCGTCACGGAGGATTTCTCCTGATCCACCAAGGCCAGAAGGTAACCCTTCGGCCACCCAAAGTCCGGAGTATTCTGCTCCTAAGGAGAGCAACATAAAGAGTCGAGGACTGTCCGGTGCACGACCGGACGCACTGATGAGTCTTCTGGAGCAAGCGGCTATCTCAAAGGTGCATCGTACTTTAATGGGTACTGTGGTTGAGAGGATTCCATCCGCCGAAAGTGGGTTGCATGAAGCTTTTATGAGCCTGCTAAGAGGCTTTGAGGTACGCAAAGTAATATATATATATTTTGACGGTACCGCACACGCTAGGTGTGCCCCATGCAGATAGTAGCCCCTGAGACTCTGGTTGCTGTCCAAAGGCGGCAAACAGAGGATCATAGTCCCAGGTAATAATCATGCTGCTTTCATGTGCAGGCGGTTGAGTGTCCGGTGGCTGGCCGGACTAGTGAGTTTGCCGACCTGAGGCGGCAACTTGATGCGGCAGATGCCGACATCGTGCTTGTGAACAAGCGGCTTGACGAGGCACAGGGTATGTATTCTCCGGTGGTCAACAGATATTAAGAGGAGCATGATGCTAGTATTTGTAATATGCTGTGAATGCAGATGGAGCTGCCGCCGTGGAGACCCTTCGGGCGGAGCTTGCCCGAGCCAAGGAACAAGCCAGGAGAAGCGATGCGGCCGCAGTAAAGGCGGCCGAAGAGTTAAGAGCCGAACAAGCTGCTCATCGCTAGAGCGAAGATAAAATAGCCAAGATGGCTGTTGAGATGAAGGATGCCGCCGACCGGTATGAGCTTCTTGAAAAGGAAAGCCAAGCGAAAGCGGCGGACCTGAAGAAAGCCATGGTAGCAGCCAAGGAAACCCGCTCTAAAATCAGAGCGGCGAAGGAGGAGCTTCGTCAAGCCGGAGATATCATGGCTGGGAAGCCCTTTTTGTTGTGGACGAAGTTTGGAGATCCGAAGTATGCCCCTCTGGATCAATTATGGAGTGCTGCAGACGCGTACTTGGACTTGGCAACGAGTGCTGCTGATGCGACTGAGTTTTTCAAAGATCAAAAAGATCACGAAGTGGAAAAGTTGTTCTGGTCGTAGTTTAGTGCTCCAATGCGTCCGCTGTTGTTAAATGAGCAAATGGCCGAGTGGGCTGAACTCCATAGATTGTCCGGACTTGCCATGAGGTCTTTCGTGGATCATCTATGGCCGGAAGGACAAAGGCCGAATAGTTATTTTGGTTTAGTGCAACGATTCCTTGGTGCTGTGCCGCATATCGATGCTGTAAAGAGGTCGGCGTGCATAGAGGGTGCCCGGATGACTCTTGCCCGTGTTAAGACATACTGGGCAGAGATGGAGGCCATCGCTATTGCAACCCAGGATCCAGCCATAGGCCAGGTCTCGGCCGAGCACTATTTTGAAGAAGTCCTAGAAGGTGCTCGTTTAATAGAGGCTCAGTGCTCGAAGAGTATCATGTTCGAGTGACATGTATCCCAATTGTAAGAATAATGTTGTTTAGATTAAAAGGCTGTGTTTATACTTTTGCCTGAATGTATTATGATGCCTCCTGTGCGGCCGTTTATGTATGTATATAACCTGAAAGTTTGTAGTCGTCGGCTTCAGCCCCCACGCATATAATGCGGGGGTGTTCGGAAAAGCGCGTGTTCACACTTGATCCATCGTCTTGGTCCATTAAGGAGGTGATAGCGCGGCGAACAAGGCAATCGGACTATATTGCTTTAACACTTTCACTTAGCCATAGGAGTTTGACAGTGGGGCTACTATATAGGCCCTGGTACTTCCGCGCTTATCCGAATACGGTGCGCGTACATACATGACCGAGAAACCAGTCCTTCGTTAATGCGGAGGAATCACGAAGATTCCGCTGAGTCCTCGAGTGGTTGACCAGTCTTGCGCTTTATCATGATAGCCAGTTTTCGGCTTTCTCTACTGAGGTGCTCATCCAGATGAACCAGGGCACAATCGTAGTAGTTCTCCCGGTGCCACCTTAGCCGATAGAGCGGAACGTAAGGTAGCAAAACACGGGAGCCGGGCAAACCCAACTATTGACCAAAGACATGATTCGGAGCTGATGCATATAAGGCCAAACTCGCGACGTCGAACACTCCCTAAGGTATTCGGACTTTACAATATATACCGGGCTGAGTAACGCCCTTGATGATGAACCCTGAATTTCTAGGTACGTGCATTAATCTGACGTGGCGAAATGCCAATAACGCCAGCATCCCTCTCGGTTGTGTTGAGTATCTGAAGGGTGTCAAGCAACAAGAGACAGTAAGAAAGGTTTACACAGGGTCTCTAAAAAGAAACCTTTGAGCGGGGCCCTGCTGCACGTCTGCGCTTATGTCTCCGTTGTGCCATATCCTGGAAGGGTGTAGCACGATTATCATCTGTAAAAGAGAAAAACCCAGGTGAAAGTCTTTGTGCGAAAAATTGGTTATTCTTAATAAACCATTAAAATTCAATCTAAACAAGGTCAAGCCAAACTGTAGCCCTTTTTACATGCGGGAAGCCCCTAGCACCACCTATGGGGGTATATCCCTCGACCCAATCTCAGGTTTATCTGAGCTGTTACAGCTAGGGGTGCACCGGACTCATCTAGCCGTGTACCCGGTCTTGACGACCGATCATTTATTCTGGTTGGAGAGGCCGTTCAGTGTTTGGCTGCCAAAGCCGCCGCACGTCCTTCCGTACGTAAGGAACGTTCTGTGTTTCCGCTAATTATGATGATGCCACGTGGACCGGGCATCTTAAGCTTAAGATAAGCGCAATGCGGTACTGCATTAAAACGAGCGAAGGTCGTTCTTCCGAGTAGTGCTTGATAGCCGCTTCGGAATGGAGCGATGTCGAAGGTTAACTTTTCACTTCGGAAGTTGTCGGGAGAACCGAATACAACCTCTAGTATTAGAGAGCCCGTGCAGCATGCCTCTGGGCCTGGTATTACTCCTTTAAAGGTAGTATTGCTTTGGCTGATTCTTGTCGGGTCTATCCCCATTTTGCGGACTGTGTCCTGATATATCAGATTAAGACTACTGCCGCCGTCCATAAGGACTCGGGTGAGATGGTATCCGCCAATTATTGGGTCTAGTACCAAGGCAGCCGATCCTCCGTGCCAGATACTAGTCGAGTGATCCCTGCGATCAAAAGTGATCGGACAGGCCGACCAAGGGTTGAACTTGGGGGTGACGGGCTCCAAGGCGCATACGTCTCGGAGTGCGTGTTCGCCTCTCCTCTTTGTTACGTGAACCATGTTCACTGTTTTGACCTCTAGTGGGAATTTTTTCTGTCCCCCAGTGTTTTGCTGGCGAGGCTCATCCTCCTCTTCACTTGGTGTCTCCCTCCCCTTGTGTTCGGCGTTTAGCTTGCGGGCCTGCTTGAATACCCAACATTCTCTGTTGGTGTGATTTGCAGGTTTGTCGGAGGTGCCATGAATCTGACATAATCTATCTAGAATCTTGTTTAGGCTGGACGGTCCATCTCTGCTGCCTTTGAATGGCTTTTTCCACTGACCGGGTCGAGAGCCCCTGAATCCGGCGTTTACTGCCGTGTTGTCTGGGCTGTCTTCATTGTTTCGACGCTTTCTTTTATTGCGTCATGGTTTTTCATTGCCATCCCTGACTTCGGATGTGCCTGGGTCGCTGGTGCCGCTACGGGCCAGCCAACTATCTTCGCCCGCGCAAAAGCGGGTCATAAGGCTTGTTAGGGCTGCCATTGTCCTTGTTTTTTCCTGGCCGAGGTGTCTGGCAAGCCATTCATCCCGGACACTGTGTCTGAAAGCCGCTAAGGCTTCGGCGTCCGGGCAGTCGACAATTTGATTCTTCTTAGTGAGGAATTTGTTCCAAAGCTTTTGGGCTGACTCTCCAGGTTGTTGAATTATATGACTTAAATCATCTGCATCCGGAGGTCGGACATAGGTCCCTTGAAAATTAGCCCTAAATGCATCCTCAAGCTCTTCCCAACTTCCAATTGAGTTTTCGGGGAGGCTCTTCAGCCAGTGCCGAGCTGGTCCTTTCAACTTGAGGGGCAAGTATTTGATGGCGTGGAGATCATCTCCGCGAGCCATGTGGATATGAAGGATAAAGTCCTCAATCCAGACCCCAGGGTCTGTCGTTCCGTCGTATGCCTCTATGTTCACGGGTTTGAATCCCTCGGGAAATTCGTGATCCAGCACCTCATCGGTGAATCATAGGGGGTGCGCGGCACCCCTGTATTTGGATGTGTCATGGCATTCTGACGGTTGTAGTGTTCGGTTTTTATTCTGTGCCGGAGCGATCTTCCTAGATCCATAGATGGACCTGATCATACCGGCTTTTTGGTGCAAGTCCTCACGTAAATCGTGTGCTGACTTATGTGCGACATCCTTAGCCGCCCTATGGCGGCCGCGGGGTGGTCGATCCGGCTGATCGGCCATTTTATTTTTCAGCTGTATAGGCTCTAAAGCCTCGTCATCGAATTCAGGCAGCAGCTTGCGCTTTGGATAGCTCTTTGTGTGGCGAATGCCACTGTACTTTTCTTTAGTGTCGAGCACTTTGTTCCATCTACTGCTTTAAGCCTTTGCTTTTGCTTATTTAGACTCTTCGCGGTGGCAATAAGCCTTCTATGGAGGTTCTCTTGCTCCAAGTGCCTTTCCGGTATGATGTGTGCGTCATCGTCCGGACTGTTCTCCTCTCCGGAGGCAGGTTGATTAGCTTTACCCTCGGCATCGCCGTGATCGGGCAGCCGCTCCGTACTATGTTCGCCGTCCGCTAGTTCATCATGTTCTGTTGCTGGATCCATGTGGTCGTCGTTTCCTTTGGAGTCGACCGGGGTATTATTCTTTCCTGCGCTGTTATCGTTGTTTTTGCCGTGGCGGGATTTGGAGCGGCGCCTACGTCGTCGCTTTGGTTGCTTCTCGAGGGAACTATCCTTCGCTGCATCCTTCCGTTCCTCGTCATTGTTTTCTTTGGCTGTATCCACCATATATATATATATATATATATATATATATATATCGTGTGATGAAGTGGCTGTCCAGCGCCCTGTGGGCGGTGGTTCCTGTTCCTCTCCTGCATCGTCGTCCATACCGTCGATGTCTTCGGAGTCGAAATCAAGCATGTCGGTTAAATTGTCGACAGTGGCTATTAAGTGGGTGGTGGGTGGGGAACGGATTTCTTCGTTGTCCGCTTCCCACTCAAGCCAGACATAGTTCGGTCGAGGGTCTCCTGACAAGGAGAGAGACCTTAATGAATTTAGCACATCGCCCAAGGGCGAGTGCTAAAAGATATCCGTGAAGGAAAACTCCATGATCGACGCCCAATCAGATTTGATAGGCACGGACGCAGGCGGTTCGGAGCCCGTTGCCGGGGACGAATCCAAGGATCTAGCAACACAGGTCTCGTAGGAGGTGAAGTCAGTATTCGGCTCTATCGCCGCTGAGTGTGCGGCCTCCGTGGCGGGGTCCATCCACCCGTCCATGGAGGGCGCAATTTGCTCCGGATTAAGGGCCGGAGTAGCCACAGGTCTGATCTCCCGAACACCGTCCGACGGCAGAGCTAAGTCATGCTCATCGTGACTGTGCGGCGCACCTGACACGGGCTCGAATCCGTCGAAGACCAAGTCTCCGCGGATGTCGGCGGTATAGTTTAAGTTTCTGTACCTGACCTGATGGCCAGGGGCGTAGCTCTCGATCTGCTCCAGATGGCCAAGCGAGTTGGCCCGCAGTGCGAAGTTGCCGCATACGAAGATTTGTCCGGGGAGAAAAACCTCACCCTGGATCGCATCGTTGCCGATGATCAAAGGATCCATCAAGCCTTATGGTGACGGCACAGTGGAACTCTCAATGAAAGCACCAATGTCGGTGTCAAAACCGGCAGATCTCGGGTAGGGGGTCCCGAACTGTGCGTCTAAGGCGGATGGTAACAGGAGGCGGGGGACACAATGTTTACCCAGGTTCGGGCCCTCTCGATGGAGGTAATACCCTACTTCCTGCTTGATTGATCTTGATGATATGAGTATTACAAGAGTTGGTCTACCACGAGATCGTAGAGGCTAAACCATAGAAGCTAGCCTATGATTTTGATTGTTGTTGTCCTACGGACTAAACCCTCGGGTTTATATAGACACCGGAGGGGGCTAGGGTTACACAGAGTCGGTTACAAGGGAGGAGATCTACATATCCGAATTGCCAAGATTGCCTTCCACGCAAAGGAGAGTCCCACCCGGACACGGGACGAAGTCTTCAATCTTGTATCTTCATAGTCCAAAAGTCCAGCCAAAGTATATAGTCCGGCTGTCCGAGGACCCCCTAATCTAGGACTCCCTCAGGCGCTGCAGCAGCCCTTGCGGTGCCCTCCGGGTCTTGCACCGCCCCAACTGGAGGCGTGACACGAGGCGGCAGACCCTTGTCTTGGCACTCTTCCCGAACCGCCACTAAAGCTGCGCTTGCGAAGTTGGGAGTGGCGGCCAGGTAAAGCACCAGGGGCTCGAGAGGGCGAGGCGCCCCCATCACCGGAGGGCTGGTCAGGTATCTTTTGAGGTCTTTAAATGCTTGGTCAGCCTCCGGGGTCCACTCGAACGGGCCCTTCTTCTTCATCAGCTTGAAAAATGGCAGGGCGCGCTCTCCCAGCTTGGAGATGAAGCGCCCCAGCGAGGTCACGCAGCCCGCAAGCTTCTGCATCTCCTTGAGAGTTTGTGGCGGGCTCATGTCTTCTATCGCCTTGACCTTCTCCGGGTTAGCCTCGATCCCCCTGTGGGACACGAGGAAGCCCAGTGGCATGCCAGAGGGGACACCGAACATGCATTTCTCTAGGTTGAGCCGCAGGTCTAGCTCGCGCAGGCTTGCAAAGGTCTCCTCCAGGTCTTGAATCAAAGTTCTCGCCTCCCGAGATTTTACCACAATGTCGTCGACGTAGGCCTCAACGTTCCTCCCGAGCTGCTGACCTAGGGCGATGTGCATTGGCCATTGGAAGGTCACGCATGCGTTGCGCAGCCCGAATGGCATGCAAGTGTAGCAGTACACCCCACACGGGGTTAGGAAGGACGTCTTTTCCACATCCTCCACTGCCATCTTGATCTGGTGGTAGCCCGAGAACGTGTCCAGGAAACACAACAAGTCACACTCGGCGGTGGAGTCGACGATCTGGTCGATGCGCGGAAGCGGGAACGGGTCTTGGGGACGGGCCTTGTTGAGGTTGGTGAAGTCAACACACACGCGCTCCTTTCCACCTTTCTTCGGTACGACGACGGGGTTCGCCAGCTGTCGGTGTCAAAACCAGCGGATCTCGGGTAGGGGGTCCCGAACTGTGCGGCTAAGGCGGATGGTAACAAGAGGCGGGGGACACGATGTTTACCCAGGTTCGGGCCCTCTCGATGGAGTTAATACCCTACTTCCTGCTTGATTGATCTTGATGATATGAGTATTACAAGAGTTGATCTACCACGAGATCGTAGAGGCTAAACCCTAGAAGCTAGCCTATGATTCTGATTGTTGTTGTCCTACGGACTAAACCCTCCAGTTTATATAGACACCGGAGGGGGCTAGGGTTACACAGAGTCGGTTACAAGGGAGGAGATCTACATATCCGTATTGCCAAGCTTGCCTTCCACGCCAAGGAGAGTCCCATCCGGACACGGGACGAAGTCTTCAATCTTGTATCTTCATAGTTCAACAGTCCGGCTAAAGTATATAGTCTGGCCGTCCGAGGACCCCCTAATCCAGGACTCCCTCAGTAGCCCCTGAACCAGGCTTCAATGACGATGAGTCCGGCGCGCAGATTGTCTTTGGCATTGCAAGGCGGGTTCCTCCTCCGAATACTCCGTAGAAGATTTTGAACACAAGGATAGTGTCCGGGTCTGCAAAACAAATTCCACGTACCACCGTAGAGAGAATAACATTTCCACAAATCTAATCTGCTGACACATTAGGCAGCATGACATCATACCACGGCCCAGTCATTATTCGAACCGTTTTTCTCAACCAACGACTGCACATATTGCGAGGCGGTTTCCTTGGCACGTCTTGTCGAAGCAGAGATCGTGTCCCCTTATCATGGGATTCTCATCAATACGGGTGTGGGTAACCCAACCGCGCCAGTAATTACAGCGCTTGGGGAATAAGCGAGTTTTACCAGGTAGGTGGGGAGGCGCATAGTTTCTTCCGCCTTTATAAAGGGATGCGGATTCACCTTTTTCACCCACGCCCTCTTCCCCCTTGCTCATCCATTCTTGCGCACTCGAGCTCCAGCACCCAAGTTCGCATTTTCTCCTCAACCCACTCCAAGCATGTCCAGAGCGGGAGGCAAGTGGATGGTCTCCTCCGTCACGGAGGAGGACATCGAAAAGCTATGGGGAGCCGGATATATGGCCGCGGATATCGCACACCGGCTGCCAGATGAGGGGCAGATTGTCCCAACTCCCGAACCCTATGACAGGGTGGTTTTTCTTACCCACTTCATCCGTGGACTGGGATTTCCCCTCCACCCGTTTGTCCGCGGGCTCATGTTTTACTACGGGCTGGATTTTCACGATCTGGCCCCAATTTCATCCTCAACATCTCGAAGTTTATCGTCGTGTGCGAGCCCTTCCTCCGCATCAAGCCCCACTTCGGCCTGTGGCTAAAGACCTTCAATGTTAAACCGAAGGTGGTGGTCGGCCAGCAAGCGGAGTGCGGAGGCGCCATGGTGGGCAAAATGCCCAACGTCACCTGGCTCGAAGGCTCCTACGTGGAGACCATAAGGGGGTGGCAATCGGGGTGGTTCTACATCACCGAGCCGCGCGACACCAACTGGGTGGCGGCCCCCGAATTTCGATCCGGAATCCCCACGCAGCTCACCTCTTGGAAAGAGAAGGGCCTATCCTGGGGTTCTTCAGTAGAGCTGACCGGACTCCAGACCTGCATCAAGAACATGATGAGCAAGAAAATCAAGCTCGTCAACGTGGTCCAAGTCATGCTCTTCCGCCGGAGCCTCCCATGTCAAAGACGGGCATTCCATTTGTGGGAGTTCGACCCGGCCGAGCACCAGACGCTGCGAAGGCTCTTCGACACGACGCACAAGGACGTCTGGAAGGTGCTGTTCAAGGGTGCCGAGGTACCTCCTCCTCTTACCGAGGACCGCGGACTCAGCACAAAGCGCCCTACCAATCCGGTAAGTCTTTTATATCTCATAAGATGTTCATTTTCCCTAGTTTAACCATGCGCGGGATCTAAGCCTCCACGCCATTTAACAGGTCTGGGTAGAGACAGTGGAGCAGATCGATTGTCCAGCCCCCTGCCCGAAGATCCAGCAAATGCTCTCCTGACGGAGATGCTGGTTCTGGCGCCTTACGAGGTGCCAGTGAAGAAGGCCAAGAAAAAGGCCACGGGGACCGGGAAGGGTATCCGGCACAAGGTTATATCAGACTCGTCCGAAAACTCTGAGGCGCACTCCTCCCACGAAGATGAGGAGGAGGAAGAGGAAAGTTCTCCCCCCCCCAGCCAGGGGGGAAAAGAAAAGGAAGGCCGGCCCATCTGGGGCGGCCGAAGGGGCAAAGAAGGGAAGGACCCTCCTTCCGGACAACTCCACCACTGCCGCCTTCAGCGAAGAGGAGTGGTTGCCCAGGGACAAGCCCCTAGCGAAGTCGTAAGTATCCGGATACCACAGTAGTTCTTGGTACGTTTTATTGTACTGTTTCTTATCACGCCACGCATGACTACGTAGCCCATCCCGAGCCCGCATCGACGTATCTTCGTCGGATGATTCTTTGGGCCCATCGGACCAGAATAGTGATTCTCTCCCTACCGCCTTCTCCCCCGCCCTACGGACGATGCCGAGGTGTTGTCCCAAAGGGAACTGAACCAGGGGGAGACAGTTCCGGAGGCGCCTCAAGGCGACATTCCAGGCGCTGGGTGCACGAGGGGCAAGACTCCCCCGGGCCCTAACGCCGGGGCAGTAAGTCTAGCCCCAAGCCGAATACGGCGCCGGAACCTCCAGTGGTTCCGGATTCTGTCAGGCAACCCCCCGCTAAGGGGGGCAAGCCGCCTGTGCCGATGGCCTCTGTCCATCCAGAGGCATCAGACAACTTGCTGGAAGCGCTTCACGGCGCTTCCATCAACGAAGAGCACCGCACTATCATGAGTGCGGTGATCGAGAAGGTTCAGTCCGCCAAAAGCGGACTGACTGAAGCCTGTGCTAGCCTCCTAACAGGCTTTGAGGTAAGTAATCAAATTATAAGAAAATGTTACAGAATAGACAGTAGCCCCTGATGCTTTGTTTGGCGTTCGCGAAGAAAGGCCGTATAGAGGATCAAATAATAACTGCAGGAGTCTGATCGGAATATGTCTATGTGCATATGCAGGCTTCAGTGCTAGCCGCTGCCGCACGTACTGCAGAGATCGCTGCACTGAAGTAGGACCTTGAGCGGTCCAAGGAAGAGCTTGGCCTTACCAAGAGGCAGCTCGAAGAGAACAAAGGTAAGCGATACCCCGTCTGTATATTGTAAAAATTTGGTTTTAGAACAATAAGATTGTCATGAATTTTGCTAGGGGCCACGACCGAAGTGGCGGCCCTGAAGAAGGCGTTATCCAAGGCCGAAGACAAAGCGGCCAAGGAGCGCACTGAGCGCGAGAAACAAGAGGCCCAAGTTGGCGAGGTGCAGCAAGAGCTCCAGGCTCTCGCCAAGAAACATGAGTCCTTGGAGCTTCACTCTAAGACGCAAGAGTCCGAGCTTGTGAAGGCCCTCGAAAGCACACAACATGCCAAGGCCGAAGCCCAAAAGGCCCTCCAGGAAATTGAGGCGGTTAAGAAGATAGCAGCGGGTAAGGCATTCATTATGCAAAGCAAGCATGTGAAGGAAACTTTCCTTTTACTTACCCGATTTCGGAGCTCTCCAGGAGCGTTCGCCGATCTTCCCCGCAGTGTGTCAGATGCCGCGGAGTTCTACCGGGCTGAGGAGGGGAGCTCGATGGAGAAGTTGTTCTGGTCTCAGTATACTGGGACCGAACACCCAATGCCCTTGAGCGACCGGCTGAAGCAATTGGTCGAGCTCCACAAGGCGGCCGAACAGGCCATGAAGGGTCTTACAGTCCGGATGTGGCCTGGCGAGCCCCTGCCTGATAGCTACTTCAATCTGGTGAGGCGGCTTGTGAATGCCTGCCCCCGGCTCAAAGTCATAAAGCGGTCCGTCTGCTTCGAGGGTGCGCGCAGGGCTTTTGCCCGGGCGAAGGTGCACTGGGCGAAGCTGGACGCCGAGAAGCTGGTCAAGGAGGGGCCGCCGCAAGGCAAGGAGCATCGCCACCCCGAAATGTATTATGACAGTGTCCTGAAGGATGCTCGCCTTGTTGCGGAGGAATGTGCTAAGGATGTAATATTCGAGTGAATGTACTCTTGTGATCCTGTAATATGAAACGAGTTCATTTGTGCTATACCATGCTTGTTAATTTAAAATATTACCTTCTGTGCGGCCGTTTATGAAATATGAGAGTTGGCCAGTCGTCGGCTTCTGCCCCCATGTAACTAGTATTTGGGTGTTCGGGATAAACCTGAGCACTCTTTATCCCAATTTTGGGTCCTTCGAAGGAGGTGTTCAGCACAGCGAACCAGGCAATCGGACTATAAAGCTTTATCACTCTCACTTAGCCATAGAAGTCTACAATTTTAAATTTTGGCGAAGCCCCTAGTATTCGGAAGGCCGAATTTGGGGCGCTATATACGCCTAAGTCGGGCAAGGCCGACTCCTCGCCCGAAGCAGAAAAGGTCTTTAAGGACTTGAGACCTCTCGAACGGCGACCAGCTCTCGCCTCATCATGACAGTCAGTTTTCGGCTTTCTCTACTGAGGTGCTCGTCCGGAAGAACCGGGACACAATCGCAGTAGTTCTCCCAGCGCTACCTTAGCCGATATTGCGGAACGTAAGGTACCAAAACATGGGAGCCGGGCAAACCCAACTATTGACCCAAGAAATGATTCGGAGCTGATGCATATAATGCTATAAGTTCAGGGTGCCGCACTGTCGAAAGTGTTCGGACTTCTCACGCCGTATTATGGGGTATACTGAAGCTCCTGCCGTACGGGTGCAATCTGTCGTAATTAAGCAGACAACAGAGAAAGAAAAAAAGAAAGGGTAATGCAATAATAGGCTAACGCTACGCATTGTTATTAAATAGTATGTCAAAGCGTACGGATACAAGTAGTGCAATAAGCAGAAAATAGGACTATTTGACATGTCCTATCCAAGGGCAAGCTGCGTATGGGTATTTAAAACAGGTATTTCGATCGTTATCAGGGACCACCTGGGGATTCCCTTGTACGTCTTAGCTTCTTGTCTCCTTGGTATTTCCTTCCGTAATGCGTCCAGCAATCAGACTACCGAAAAGGGCTTCTAGAGAGTAAGGTCCTGAAAGAGAGAAAATTATGAAGGTACACAGCCCCTGGGGCGGTTGAGCCGCATTGTGGGACGTGTCCTGGCCATTGCCTCCGCCTATGCCCATGGTATGTTTAGTGCGTAATTATGTACGCGCGGCATAGATTTCGTCACTTGACCGGGACTAGGGTGGAGGCCGAATTGCTAGGCGAGCTCTGAACGTGCCAGGCGATCCTGTTGCAGGTTACTCCGGACTCGCTTGAAGGTGTCTGGGGGCTTTATCGCCGAACTAGTGGTTTGCCTTAAAAGGCTGCTTTGTGCTTCTTCTGCGAGGGCTGCAGTGTGCTTCTCCGTGCGGAGCAAGCGTTCTGTGTTTCCATTGACTGTTATAACCCCCGAGGTCCTGGCATCTTGAGCTTGAGGTATGCATAATGCGGCACCACATTGAATATTGCAAATGCGGTTCGTCCGAGTAGTGCATGATATCCACTGCGGAACGGGACGATATCGAAGATAAATCCTCGCTTTGGAAGTTGTCCGGAGATCCGAAGACCACTTCCAGTGTGATTGAGCCCGTGTAGTGGGCCTCTACACCTGGGATGACACCTTTAAAGGTGGTTTTAGTGGGTTTGATCCTTTTGGGGTCTATACCCATTTTGTGCACTGTATCCTGATAGAGCAGGTTCAGGCTGCTGCCATCGTCCATAAGGAGTCGAGTGAGGTGAAATCCGTCAATGATGGGGTCAAGTACCAATGCGACAGATCCACCATGACGGATACTAGTAGGATGGTCCCTGCGATCAAAGGTGATCGGACAAGAGGACCATGGGTTGAACTTTGGGGCGACTGGCTCCATCGCATAGACGTCCCTTAGTTCACTCTTCCGCTCCCTCTTGGGAATATGGGTTGCGTATATCATGTTCGCCGTTTTCACTTGTGGAGGGAACCTCTTCTGTCCTCCTGTGTTCGCCGGCCGAGGCTCTTCCTCGTCGTCGCTATGCAGCCCCTTGTCCTTGATTTTGGCATTCAATTTGCCGGCTGCATGAACACCCAGCATTCTCTGTTGGTGTAGTTGGCTGGCTTATCGGGGGTGCCGTGAATTTGACACGAGCGATCGAGTATACGGTCCAAACTGGACGGGCCCGGATTGCTTCTTTTGAACGACTTTTTCCGCTGACCGGATTTAGAGCCACGGAATCCGGCATTGACTGCCGTCTCTTCGGCGTTATCGCCGTTGTTGCGGCGCTTGTGTCTGTTACAACGTGGTCTGCCGTTAGTATCTTTGGCATCTGAAGTGCCAGGATTCCTTGATGTATTGTTGCTACGAGCCAGCCAGCTATCCCCGCCCGCGCAAAAGCGGATCATGAGTGTCGTGAGGGCTGCCATGGACTTCGGCTTCTCTTGGCCGAGGTGTCGGGCGAGCCACTCATCACGGATGTTATGCTTAAATGCCGCTAAGGCCTCTGCATCCGGACAGTCGACAATTTGGTTTTTCTTAGTTAGGAACCGGGTCCAGAATTTCCTGGCCGATTCCCCTGGCTGCTGGGTTATATGGCTCAAGTCATCAGCATCCAGTGGTTGCACGTAAGTGCCCTGGAAGTTGTCAAGGAATGCATCTTCCAAATCCTCCAAACTGCCAATGGAGTCTGCTGGCAAGCTATTCAGCCAATGCTGAGCTGGTCCTTTGAGTTTTAGTGGGAGGTACTTGATGGCATGTAGATCATCACCGCGAGCCATGTGTATGTGGAGGAGGAAATCCTCGATCCATACCGCGAGGTCTGTTGTGCCATCATATGATTCAATGTTTACGGGTTTAAAACCCTCTCGGAATTCATGATCCATTACTTCATCAGTGAAGAATAGGGGGTGTGCGGTGCCTCTGTGCCGAGCTATATCACGACGCAGTTCATACGAGTCTTGTCGGATGTATTCGGCCCGGCCGGATTTGCTTTTTGTGTATCCGGCGTGACGATCATCGTCACTCGTTGGGGCGCGACCCCGTGATCCGTAGATTGATCAGGTATGCCCTGCTTTGTTTTCCAATACGTCTCGCAGGTCCCGCGTGTTGCCCCGGCCCTTGGTGTTTTTGGTTGTCTGGCGACGGGGTGCGGGCTGGACTTCGGGCTGATATGCCCCTCTGTCTCGGCCACGCGGTGGCCGATCCACCGCATCATACGCTGGTGATGTAACCTGCATTTTGGGTAACTCTTGGTTGGGCGTTCGAGTTCGTATTCCTCGGCTGCTAGGACCTCAGTCCATCTGTCCGCTAGCAGATCTTGATCAGCTCGAAGATGTTGTTGCTTTTTCTTCAGGCTGTTTGCTGTGGCTATAAGCCGGCGCTTGAAGCGCTCCTGCTCGATGGGATCCTCAGGCACGATAAATTCTTCGTCACCGAGGCTCACCCCGTCTTCGGAGAGAGGCATGTAATTGTCATCCTCCATTTCTTCGTCTGCTGCCTGTTCTGGAGGGCTAGCTTTTTCATCCTCCCGCTCTAAATCTGGCTGGAGGGGATTTTCGTCGTCTTCGGCACTATCCGGAGTGTTATTATCTCTTGTGCCGGTATCGCTACTTTTACTATGGCGGGACTTAGAGAGCGCCGCTGACGTCGGTGCTTGGGTTGCTTCTTGGAGGGTTCATCCTCCATTGTCTTATCGCCATCGCCTTCTTTGGGTGTATCCACCATATATATATATCATATGATGAGGTGGCGGTCCAGTGCCCTGTGGGCGGTGGTTCCTGTTCATCTCCTACATCGTCGTCCATACCATCGATGTCTTCGGAGTCGAAGTCGAGCATGTCGGTTAAATCGTCGACAGTGGCTATTAAGTGGGTGGTGGGTGGGGAGCGAATTTCTTCGTCGTCCGCATCCCATTCTAGCCGAACATAGTTCGGCCAAGGTTCTCCTGACAAGGAGAGAGACCTTAATGAGTTTAGCACGTCGCCAAAAGGCGAGTGCTGAAAGATATCCGCGGAGGTAAACTCCATGATCGGTGCCCAATCGGATTCGATAGGCACGGATGCCAGCGGCTCGGAGCCCGTGGCCGGGGACGAATCCAATGGTTCGGCAACACGGCTGTCGTAGGAGGTAAGGTCAGTATTCGCCTCTATCTCCACTGAGAGTGCAGCCTCCGTGGCGGCGTGTATCCACCCGTCCTCAGATGGCGCAACTTGCTCCGGATTGAGGGCCGGAGTAGTTGCAGGTGTGATCTCCCGAACACTGTCCGGCGGCAGAGTTAAGTCATGCTCGTCATGATTGTGCGGTGCACCTGACATGGGCTCGAATCCGTCGAAGATCAAGTCTCCGCGGATGTCGGCAGTATAGTTCAAGTTTCCGAACCTGACCTGATGGCCAGGGGCGTAGCTCTCGATCTGCTCCAAATGCCCAAGTGAGTTGCCCCGCAGTACGAAGCTGCCGAATACGAAGATCTGTCCGGGGAGGAAAACCTCACCCTGGATCACATCGTTGTCGATGATCGAAGGAGCCATCAAGCCTTACAGTGACGACACAGTGGAACTCTCAATGAAAGCACCAATTTCTGTGTCAAAACCGGCGGATCTCGGGTAGGGGGTCCCGAACTGTGCGTCTAAGGCGGATGGTAACAGGAGGCGGGGGACACGATGTTTACCCAGGTTCGGGCCCTCTCGATGGAGGTAATACCCTACTTCCTACTTGATTGATCTTGATGATATGAGTATTACAAGAGTTGATCTACCACGAGATCATAGAGGCTAAACCATAGAAGCTAGCCTATGGTATGATTGTTGTTGTCCTACGGACTAAACCCTCCGGTTTATATAGACACCGGAGGGGGCTAGGGTTACACAGAGTCAGTTACAAGGGAGGAGATCTACATATCTGTATTGCCAAGCTTGCCTTCCACGCCAAGGAGAGTCCCATCCGGACACGGACGAAGTCTTCAATCTTGTATCTTCATAGTTCAACTGTCCGGCTAAAGTCTATAGTCCGGCCGTCCGAGGACCCCCTAATCCAGGACTCCCTCACCAGCCACTTGGGGTATCGAACTTCACGAATGACACCTGCCGCCTCCAGCTTGCAGGTTTCCTGGACGATAAAGGACTGCTTCTCCGTGGACTGTCACCACGACTTTTGCTTCACAAGGTGCACATTGGGGCACACCCTCAAATGATGCTCGATCACCCCTCTTGGGACCCCTACCAGCTGTAGGGGAACATAGTAATTTCAAAAAAAATCCTACGCACACGCAAGATCATGGTGATGCATAGCAACGAGAGGGGAGAGTGTTATCTACGTACCCTCGTAGACCGAAAGCGGAAGCGTTAGCGCAACGCGGTTGATGTAGTCGTACGTCTTCACGATCCGACCGATCAAGTACCGAACGCACGGCACCTCCGAGTTCAGCACATGTTCAGCCCGATGACGTCCCTCGAACTCCGATCGAGCCGAGTGTTGAGGAAGAGTTTCGTCAGCACGACGGCGTGGTGACGATGATGATGTTCTACCGACGCAGGGCTTCACCTAAGCACCGCTACAGTATTATCGAGGTGGACTATGGTGGAGGGGGGCACCGCACACGGCTAAACGATCAAACGATCAATTGTTGTGTCTCCAAGGGGTGCCCCCCTCCCCATATATAAAGGAGTGGAGGAGGGGGAGGGCCAGCCCTCTCTATGGCGCGCCCTAGGAGGAGTCCTACTCCCACCGGGAGTAGGATTCCCCCCTTCCAAGTAGTAGGAGTATGAGTCAAGGAAAGGGGAGAGAGAAGAGAAGGAAGGAGGGGGCGCAGCCCCTCCCCCTAGTCCAATTCGGACTAGGCCTTGGGGGCGCCCAACCTCTCCTCTCTCTTTCCCCTAAAGCCCAATAAGGCCCATATACTCCCCGGCGAATTCCCGTAACTCTCCGGTACTCCGAAAAATACACGAATCACTCGGAACCTTTCCGATGTCCGAATATAGTCATCCAATATATCGATCATTACGTCTCGACCATTTCAAGACTCCTCGTCATGTCCCCGATCTCATCGGGGACTCCGAACTACCTTCGGTACATCAAAACACATAAACTCATAATATAACCGTCATCGAACTTTAAGCGTGTGGACCCTACGGGTTCGAGAACAATGTAGACATGACCGAGACATGTCTCCGGTCAATAACCAATAGCGGAACCTGGATGCTCATATTGGCTCCCACATATTCTACGAAGATCTTTATCGGTCAAACCGCATAACAACATACGTTGTTCCCTTTGTCATCGGTATGTTACTTGCCCGAGATTCGATCGTCGGTATCTCAATACCTAGTTCAATCTCATTACCGGCAAGTCTCTTTACTCGTTCCGTAATACATCATCCCGCAACTAACTTATTAGTTCCAATGCTTGCAAGGCTTATAGTGATGTGCATTACTGAGTGGGCCCAGAGATACCTCTCCGACAATCGGAGTGACAAATCCTAATCTCGAAATACGCCAACCCAACAAGGACCTTCGGAGACACCTGTCGGGCACCTTTATAATCACCCAGTTACGTTGTTATGTTTGGTAGCACACAAAGTGTTCCTCCGGTAAACGGGAGTTGCATAATCTCATAGTCATAGGAACATGTATAAGTCATGAAGAAAGCAATAGGAGAATACTAAACGATCAAGTGCTAAGCTAACGGAATGGGTCAAGTCAATCACATCATTCTCCTAATGATGTGATCCCGTTAATCAAATGACAACTCATGTCTATGGCTAGGAAACATAACCATCTTTGATCAATGAGCTAGTCAAGTAGAGGCATACTAGTGACACTCTGTTTGTCTATGTATTCACACATGTATCATTATTCCGGTTAATACAATTCTAGCATGAATAATAAACATTTATCATGATATAAGGAAATAAATAATAACTTTATTATTGCCTCTAGGGCATATTCCTTCAGTCTCCCACTTGCACTAGAGTCAATAATCTAGTTCACATCGCCATGTGATTTAACATCAATAGTTCACATCTTTATGTGGTTAACACCCATAGTTCACATCGATATGTGACCAACACCCAAAGGGTTTACTAGAGTCAGTAATCTAGTTCATATCGCTATGTGATTAACACCCAAAGAGTACTAAGGTGTGATCATGTTTTTCTTGTGAGATAATTTTAGTCAAAGGGGCTGTCACATTCAGATCTGTAAGTATTTTGCAAATTCTATGTCTACAATGCTCTGCACGGAGTTACTCTAGCTAATAGGTCCCACTTTGAATATGTATCGAGATTGAGACTTAGAGTCATCTACATCAGTGTCAAAAAACTTGCATCGACGTAACCCTTTACGACGAACCTTTTTTCACCTCCATAATTGAGAAACATATCCTTATTCCACTAAGGATAATTTTGACCGCTGTCCAGTGATCTACTCCTAGATCACTATTGTACTCCCTTGCCAAACTCAGTGGTAGGGTATACAATAGATCTGGTACACAACATGGCATACTTTGTAGAACCTATGGCATAGGGAATGACTTTCATTCTCTTTCTATCTTTTGCCGTGGTCGGGCTTTGAGTCTTACTCAATTTCACACCTTGTAACACAGGCAAGAACTCTTTCTTTGACCGTTCCATTTTGAACTACTTCAAAATCTTGTTAAGGTATGTACTCATTGAAAAAACTTATCAAGCGTCTTGATCTATCTCTATAGATCTTGATGCTCAATATGTAAGCAGCTTCACCGAGGTCTTTCTTTGAAAAACTCCTTTCAAACACTCCTTTATGCTTTGCAAAATAATTCTACATTATTTCCGATCAACAATATGTCATTCACATATACTTATCAGAGATGCTGTAGTGCTCCCACTCACTTTCTTGTAAATACAGGCTTCACCGCAAGTCTGTATAAACTATATCCTTTGATCAACTTATCAAAGCGTATATTCCAACTCTGAGATGCTTGCACCAGTCCATAGATGGATTGCTGGAGCTTGCATATTTTGTTAGCACCTTTAGGATTGCCAAAACCTTCTGGTTGCATCATATACAACTCTTCTTTAATAAATCCATTAAGGAATGCAGTTTTGTTTATCCATTTGCCAGATTTCATAAAATGCTGCAATTGCTAACATGATTCAGACAGACTTAAGCATAGATACGAGTGAGAAACTCTCATCGTAGTCAACATCTTGAACTTGTCGAAATTTTTTTGCGACAATTCTAGCTTTGTAGATAGTAACACTACTATCAGCATCCGTCTTCGTCTTGAAGATCCATTTAATCTCAATGGCTCGCCGATCATTGGGCAAGTCAATCAAAGTCCATACTTTGTTCTCATACATGGATTTCATCTCAGATTTCATGGCCTCATGCCATTTCGCGGAATCTGGGCTCACCATTGCTTCTTCATAGTTCGTAGGTTCGTCATGGTCAAGTAACATGACCTCCAGAACAGGATTACTGTACCACTCTGGTGCGGAGGTTCGGTAGTAACTTGATCTAAAGTTACATGATCATCATCATTAGCTTCCTCACTAATTGGTATAGTAGTCACAGGAATAGATTTATGTGATGAACTACTTTCCAATAAGGGAGCAGGTACAGTTACCTCATCAAGTTCTACTTTCCTCCCACTCACTTCTTTCGAGAGAAACTCCTTCTCTAGAAAGGATCCATTCTTAGCAACAAATGTCTTGCCTTCGGATCTGTGATAGAAGGTGTACCCAACTGTCTCCTTTGGGTATCCTATGAAGACACATTTCTCCGATTTGGGTTTGAGCTTATCAGGATGAAACTTTTTCTTATAAGCATCGCAACCCCAAACTTTAAGAAACGACAACTTTGGTTGTTGCCAAACCACGGTTCATAAGGTGTCATCTCAACGGATTTAGATGGTGCCCTTTTTAACGTGAATGCAGCTGTCTCTAATGCATAACCCCAAAACGATAGTGGTAGATTGGTAAGAAACATCATAGATCGCACCATATCTAATAAAGTACGGTTATGACGTCCGGACACACCATTATGTTGTGGTGTTCCAGGTGGCATGAATTTGTGAAACTATTCCACATTGTTTTAATTTGAAGACCAAACTCGTAACTCAAATATTTGTCTCCGCGATCAGATCGTAGAAACCTTATTTTCTTGTCATGATGATTTTCCACTTCACTCTGAAAGTCTTTGAACTTTTCAAATGTTTCAGACTTATGTTTCATCAAGTAGATATACCCATATCTGCTCAAATCATCTGTGAAGGTCAGAAAATAACGATACCCGCCGCGAGCCTCAACACTCATCGGATCGCATACATTAGTATGTATTATTTCCAATAAGTCAGTTGCTCGCTCCATTGTTCCGGAGAACGGAGTCTTAGTCATCTTGCCCATAAGGCATGGTTCGCAAGCATCATGTGATTCATAATCAAGTGATTCCAAAATCCCATCAGCATGGAGTTTCTTCATGCGCTTTACACCAATATGACCTAAACGACAATGCCACAAATGAGTTGCACTATCATTATTAATTTTGCATCTTTTGGCTTCAGTATTATGAATATGTGTATTACTACGATCGAGATCCAACAAACCATTTTCATTGGGTGTATGACCATAGAAGGTTTTATTCATGTAAATAGAACAACAATTATTCTCTAACTTAAATGAATAACCGTATTGCAATAAACATGATCAAATCATATTCATGCTCAACGCAAACACCAAATAACACTTATTTAGGTTCAACACTAATCCAGAAAGTGTAGGGAGCGTGCGATGATCATCATATCAATCTTGGAACCACTTCCAACACACAACGTCACTTCACCCTTAACTAGTCTCTGTTCATTCTGCAACTCCCGTTTCGAGTTACTACTCTTTAGCAACTGAACCAGTATCAAATACCGAGGGGTTGCTACGAACACTAGTAAAATACACATCAATAATCTGTATATCAAATATACCTTTGTTCACTTTGCCATCCTTCTTATCCGCCAAATACTTGGGGCAGTTCCGCTTCCAGTGAGCAGTCCCTTTGCAGTAGAAGCACTTAGTCTCAGGCTTAGGTCCAGACTTGGGCTTCTTCACTTGAGCAGCAACTTTGCTTGCCGTTCTTCTTGAAGTTCCCCTTCTTCCCTTTGCCCCTTTTCTTGAAACTAGTGGTCTTGTCAACCATCAACACTTGATTTTTTTCTTGATTTCTACCTTCGCCGATTTTAGCATTGCGAAGAGCTTGGGAATTGTTTTCGTCATCCCTTGCATACTATAGTTCATCATGAAGTTCTACTAACTTGGTGATGGTGACTAGAGAATTCTGTCAATCACTATTTTATCTGGAAGATTAACTCTCATGATTCAAGCGATTGTAGTACCCAGACAATCTGAGCACATGCTCACTGCTTGAGCTATTCTCCTCCATCTTTTAGCTATAGAACTTGTTGGAGACCTCATATCTCTCAACTCGGGTATTTGCTTGAAATATTAACTTCAACTCCTGGAACATCTCATATGGTCCATGACGTTCAAAACGTCTTTGAAGTCCCGATTCTAAGCCTTTAAGCATGGTGCACTAAACTATCAAGTAGTCATCATATTGAGCTAGCCAAACGTTCACAACGTCTGCATTTGCTCCTGCAATAGGTCTGTCACCTAGCGGTGCATCAAGGACATAATTCTTCTGTGTAGCAATGAGGATAATCCCCAGATCACGGATCCAATCCGCATCATTGCTACTAACATCTTTCAACTTAGTTTTCTCTAGGAACATATCAAAATAAACATGGGAGCTAAACGCGAGCTATTGATCTACAACATAGATATGCTAATACTACCAGGACTAAGTTCATGATAAATTAAAGTTCAATTAATCATATTACTTAAGAACTCCCACTTAGATAGACATCCCTCTAATCCTCTAAGTGATCATGTGATCCATATCAACTAAACCATGTCCGATCATCACGTGAGATGGAGTAGTTTCAATGGTGAACATCACTATGTTGATCATATCTACTATATGATTCACGCTCGACCTTTCGGTCTCAGTGTTCCGAGGCCATATCTGTTATATGCTAGGCCCGTCATGTTTATCCTGAGTATTCCGCGTGTGCAACTGTTTTGCACCCGTTGTATTTGAACGTAGAGCCTATCACACCCGATCATCACGTGGTGTCTCAACACGAAGAACTTTCGCAACGGTGCATACTCAGGGAGAACACTTATACCTTGATAATTTAGTGAGAGATCATCTTATAATGCTACCGTCAATCAAAGCAAGATAAGATGTATAAAAGATAAACATCACGTGCAATCATAATATGTGACATGATATGGCCATCATCATCTTGTGCCTTTGATCTCCATCTCCAAAGCATCGTCATGATGTCCATCGTCACCGGCATGACACCATGATCTCCATCATCTTGATCTATATCAATGTGTCGTCACATGGTCGTCTCGCCAACTATTGCTCTTGCAACTATTGCTATCGCATAGCGATAAAGTAAAGCAATTATTTGGCGCTTACATCTTATGCAATAAAGAGACAACCATAAAACTTTTGCCAGTTGCCGATAACTTCAACAAAACATGATCATCTCATACAACAACTTATATCTCATCACGTCTTGACCATATCACATCACAACATGCCCTGCAAAAACAAGTTAGACGTCCTCTACTTTGTTGTTGCAAGTTTTACGTGGCTGCTACGGGCTGAGCAAGAACCGTTCTTACCTACGCATCAAAACCACAATGATAGTTCGTCAAGTTAGTGTTGTTTTTAACCTTCTCAAGGACCGGGCGTAGCCACACTCGGTTCAACTAAAGTTGGAGAAACTGACACCCGCTAGTCACCTGTGTGCAAAGCACGGCAGTAAAACCAGTCTCGCGTAAGCGTACGCGTAATGTCGGTCCGGGCCGCTTCATCCAACAATACCGCCGAACCAAAGTGTGACATGCTGGTAAGCAGTATGACTTGTATCACCCACAACTAACTGGTGTTCTACTCGTGCATATGACATCTACGCATAAAACCTGGCTCGGATGCCACTGTTGGGGAACGTAGTAATTTCAAAAAAATTCCTACGCACACGCAAGATCATGGTGATGCATAGCAACGAGAGGGGAGAGTGTTGTCTACGTACCCTCGTAGACCGAAAGCGGAAGCGTTAGCACAACACGGTTGATGTAGTCGTACGTCTTCACGATCCGACCGATCAAGTACCGAACGCACGGCACCTCCGAGTTCAGCACACGTTCAGCCCGATGACGTCCCTCGAACTCCGATCCAGCCGAGTGTTGAGGGAGAGTTTCGTCAGCACGACGGTGTGGTGACGATCATGATGTTCTACTGCCGCAGGGCTTCGCCTAAGCACCGCTACAGTATTATCGAGGTGGACTATGGTGGAGGGGGGCACCGCACACGGCTAAAAGATCAAACGATCAATTGTTGTGTCTCCAAGGGGTGCCCCCCTCCCCGTATATAAAGGAGTGGAGGAGGGGGAGGGCCGGCCCTCTCTATGGCGCGCCCTAGGAGGAGTCCTACTCCCACCGGGAGTAGGATTCCCCCCTTCCAAGTAGTAGGAGTATGAGTCAAGGAAAGGGGAGAGAGAAGAGAAGGAAGGAGGGGGCGCAGCCCCTCCCCCTAGTCCAATTCGGACTAGGCCTTGGGGGGGCGCCCAGCCTCTCCTCTCTCTTTCCCCTCAAGCCCAATAGGCCCATATACTCCCCGGCGAATTCCCGTAACTCTCCGGCACTCCGAAAAATACCCGAATCACTCGGAACCTTTCCGATGTCCGAATATAGTCGTCCAATATATCGATTTTTACATCTCGACCATTTTGAGACTGCTCGTCATGTCCCCGATCTCATCCGGGACTCCGAACTACCTTCGGTACATCAAAACACATAAACTCATATTATAACCGTCATCGAATTTTAAGCGTGCGGACCCTACGGGTTCGAGAACAATGTAGACATGACCGAGACACGCCTCCGGTCAATAACCAATAGCGGAACCTGGATGCTCATATTAGCTTCCACATATTCTAACGAAGATCTTTATCGGTCAAACCGCATAACAACATACGTTGTTCCCTTTGTCATCGGTATGTTACTTGCCCGAGATTCGATCGTCGTTATCTCAATACCTAGTTCAATCTCGTTACCGGCAAGTCTCTTTACTCGTTCCGTAATACATCATCCCGCAACTAACTCATTAGTTACAATGCTTGCAAGGCATATAGTGATGTGCATTACTGAGTGGGCCCAGAGATACCTCTCCGACAATCGGAGTGACAAATCCTAATCTCGAAATACGCCAACCCAACAAGTACCTTCGGAGACACCTGTAGAGCACCTTTATAATCACCCAGTTACGTTGTGACGTTTGGTAGCACACAAAGTGTTCCTCCGGTAAACGGGAGTTGCATAATCTCATAGTCATAGGAACATGTATAAGTCATGAAGAAAGCAATAGCAGAATACTAAACGATCAAGTGCTAAGCTAACGGAATGGGTCAAGTCAATCACATCATTCTCCTAATGATGTGATCCCGTTAATCAAATGACAACTCATGTCTTTGGCTAGGAAACATAACCATCTTTGATCAACGAGCTAGTCAAGTAGAGGCGTACTAGTGACACTCTGTTTGTCTATGTATTCACACATGTATCATGTTTCCGGTTAATACAATTATAGCATGAATAATAAACATTTATCATGAGATAAGGAAATAAATAATAACTTTATTATTGCCTCTAGGGCATATTTCCTTCAGCAGCTGCTTGGGTTCCCAGGCGAATACCTCCTTGTTTGCGTGCAAGAACTTTACCAACGCCTCCTCTTGATCTGGGTCGAGGTTGGCGCCTATGGTGAAGGTGGCTCCTGAGGACCCATCTTCTGCGACTGGCACCTGCTTGGTTTCGGCCCGATCTTTAGTGAACAACTGCTTCTTCTTTGCTGGCACGGCCTCCTTAGCCCCAGGGGTGGCCTCGGTGGCTAGTCGCGCTGTCACGGCGGTTTTGAGGGCAGACTTGAGCGCCGCCAGAGCCTCCTTGGTGTCCCCAACTATGGTGAGGACGTCCGTGCTCCCGGGCATCTTCATGAGGTTGTAGGCTGAATGAGTTGCCGACATAAACTGAGCCAGAGCCGGGTACCCGAGGATGGCGTTGTATGGGAGGCCAATGCGGGCGATGTCGAAGTCGATCAACTCAGTGCGGTAGTTGTCGCGAGCGCCAAAGGTCACAGGAAGGCGGATTTGCCCCAAGGGGCTGGTGGAGCCGCCGCCGACCACGGAGAAGGGCTTGCTGGGGCGGAGCCGTTCGAGTGGTACATGAAGAAGGCTAAAGGCCTCCACAGAGAGCACGTTGAGACCGGCGCCGCAATCAATGAGGGTCTTGGTGACAGCTACACTGCATATAGTGGGCGCGCAAAGCATCGGAAGCACGCTAGAGCCGATGGTGGTGATGGGGTGATCCCCTGAGTCGAAGGCGAGGTCGGCCCTGGGCGCCGCCCAACCCGGAGGAGCTCCATGCCGCACAGAAGCAGCGCCAATCCGGCGGAAGAACAGCTTGGTGTGGCGGTCCGAGGGCGGTGCTTGCGAGCCGCCGAGGAGGGCCACGACCACGAGGGGTGCCGGTGCCACGAAGCGTGCGACGAAGAGGCCGCGCAGCTCCTCCCAAGATGTCACTGAGGATCCTGGGAGAGCGAGCAGCCAGGCACGTGGCACACCAGTAAGGGTCATGGGAAGCCAGTTGGCCATGACCTTGTCGTCGCCTCCGGCCTTCATGACGCCCCCTTCATATGCCAGCAGGAAGGCTGACAGGTCCGCCGCGCCGTCGTAATGCGGCGGCATCTCCGGCTTGAACTTGGGCAGCCACTGCGCCCGCCGCAAGGCGGGGGCAAAGGCTCTGAGCCCCCTGGCCCCGTCATGGGCGTCCGTCATCCCAGCCGGAGGAGCAACGCCGATCATGGGGGCAAAGCACGGTGGTGGCGGAGCATGGATCGACGGAGGGAAAGCTTCAGCGCACCCCTACCTGGTGTGCCAAATGTCGGATTGCGGGTTCCGGCAAAACCCTCGAGGTTCGAACACCGGGGTGCGCACAAAGATCTCTCCCCCTCTAGCTCACGCACTCACTGCGATCTCAAACCTCAGCGCGTCGAGCTTGCAGAACAAGGGACACGGGGTTTATACTGGTTCGGGCCACCGATGTGGTGTAATACCCTACTCCAGTGTGGTGTAGTGGATTGCCTCTTCGGCCAAGGATGAACAGGTACAAGGGAAGAACATCCTCCTGAGGAGAGGTGTCCTTGAGCTCGGTGAGCTTGTGTGGTTGAGGATGATCTGAATGGACCAAGATCAGTTGCCTCCTACTGTGGTGGCTAGTCCTATTTATAGAGGCCCTGGCCCTCTTCCCAAATGTAGGCGGGAAGGGATCCAACAACGGCCAAATTTGAAGGGAGACAACTAGTACAAGTTATCCTGACTAAAGGTGGTCTTCGCTTGCCAAAGGCTCTGGTAGTGACGCCGCCCTGGGCTCCACGGTAACCTCCGTCCTGTCGTCTTGCTGGTCTTGGTCTCGTTGCACCAATATGGAAACCTTTGCCTGATGCCTCGGGACTCCTCACCTGCGCTTGCCCCTTTAGCACCAAAGAGGAAATGAGTACGCTGCTCGATCTGGCGCCCACCTGGCGCCCACCTGGCCTTGGTCGTCATGGCTTGCGTCACAGGAACCTCGCGAGGTGCCCCTTGCCTTGATCTCTCTGCTCCTTGCGAGCCAGCCTAGTGAGGCCGCCCCCGAGGAGGTCTTGTGTCGTCCACCTCGCGAGGCTCGGCCCCTCGCGAGGGTCTTGAGTGTTCGCTGGTGAAGTTGGGCCGTACAGGGCTGCTGGAGGAGCCACGCCGTGGGCCGCAGGCAGAGGGACCCCCGTTCCCAGGACGCCGACATATAGATATATATATATATTCTATGATGATCTAATGAACAATTAATATATATATATATATATTGTGAATTCCATTTTCTATCTGTTTTTGTATACTCATTTGAATCTAGCTATTATCATCCACATATACGGAATGGAAAGCATATATACACACATTGAAACAGAACATATAAGAATGGAAAACAAAGTACACACATTGAAACAGAGCAATAAACAGAACAATATTATGATTGCTGTGAATACATAGCTATCCACGTCAACACGACTTTCCAAAATAAAACGCGTCCATGAGACCATGACCAGCAGCCCTTGCCTAGGGTAGCTCTTGGCTCTGCCTGAACTCGTGCAGGCATTCGTCCAAGCGGTCGACACGCTCGCGGTATATCTGGAGCGTGATCTCGAGCTCCAAGTTGGCTATTTCATCGGAGATCACCAGCTCGAGGATGCGACGGCCATGTTCCTCTACTGCGCCCAGGTGGACACCTGGGCCAAGGAGGCGGTCGAGCCTACGGACCAGCGCGTTGTCATCTAGCGGGCCGCGGACAAGGCGAATGGTGGCACCCACGCGAATGACGCGGCGGGCGTCCGGTGGAAGTATGGCGCGGCCAACCTCTGGTGCAACTACGGCGCTGAGGGCCTCTGCCCACTCCTGGCGAGGAATGGGGGTACTGACGGGACGTGTACCCAGCTGCGACGCCGTGTCGACAGCAGTCAAGCGCCGATGGACCCGCTGTTGCTGTGTGGTGCGCCGCGCCTCTTGCTCTGTGGCGCTCCAACGGTCTCGCCGTGTAGTGAGCCGCAGCCTATCGGCACGTATGCGCCTAGCTTGCTCTGCGGCGCACCATCGATCATTTTGTGTGGCGAGCTGCAGCCTGTCGGCGCTGACATGCCTATCTTGATCCGCGGCGCTCAAGCGCCATGCGCCAAAGGTTTGCTCAACCCTGGCGATGACGTGCATCACAGCGTCGTCCATCGCGTTGCCGGGGAGCACCACGGCCTCGATGGGCCGTGGCGCGTGCTCGTTTTCCTCGTCGACGAGGTTGATGGCAGAGGCGGCGCTTTGGTTGGTTGGCATACTTGGAAAAGGTGGATGTGCTACAGGCTGCGCTTGTCGCCTCCCTGCGTCGCGCGCCCCCTATGCACAATATAGCAGGGTGGCGGGAAATAGGTGAGGAAATGGCGGGAAACGGTGGCGTGTTCATAAAATGCCATCAATTAATGGAAACTGAGCATCGAGCTAGCATAAGTCGTAGATGATGATCAGATGAACACGGACCACACTAGGGAACCCGTCGGTGATGAATTCATCAATCCCAAACGGTTGAATACTAGCAAGCGTCTGCCCACAACACACACGGCCTATTCCATCAGAAATAGGTCGGGTGGATCAACTGTATGCCACGTATCGCACATTGTCAAAAAGTAATGCGGTAGACCTTCTTTAACGTGTGTTAACAATAAAAAATTAAAAAACAAGGACCTCGAGGTTAAATTAGCTGAGGGAATTGGGCATTTTGGTCATTTGACCGAAATGACCCATCCAGTCACACATCCGATGGCTGCTCCAGCCTGAGCACACTTAACTTGATAGTTTTCTTACATGAGCTACTGGTGGAATAGTAAGTCCTTGCTGATAGGAATGCCTCTTCACATCCTTATAGCGTATCCGGATGACCGCCCGTCCCACAATGGCCAATAGATGTTGTGTAGACAGAGCATATCACATACGTCTTATTAGAAGCAATCGTCCGTGTTATTATCGGTCTTCGCACACATTTCTGATTACAAAACCTGTTTGCCGTGTATCACACACATCTTGTTATATTGAACCATTTCTGTGCTCTTGCCTAATCACAAATAGTTCATCCGAGTGAACCGTATGTTGTATATCGCACACACCTTCATCTGGCTGCCCATTTCTTTTGTGTTGCCTAATCACAAACAGTTCATCCGAGTGAGCTGTATGCTGTGTATCGCACACGCCTTCATCTGGCTGCCCGTTTCTTTTGTTCCTCCTCATCGCAAACAGTTAATTGAACTGAACCTTACGCCCTTCATCGCACACGCAACTAAAACCTGAACCGTGTTTGATGCATCCGTCATCGCAAATGTTTCGTACATTTCTGACGGTTTTCATACACCACCGTTTGCGATTATGGCATCACACACAGTTTCTCGAAGGGTCTCTGATTGTAGTGTCGCGTTAGGAGCATCCTGCAGTAGTGACTCCTACTACTAGTAGTAGTACAACTATGGTACACTTGATGGTCAAAATATTATTCATCGGTCCTCACAGTGAACTGACAAGACCCTGCGCCTGAGGTGACACTAGTCCAGGCGGCGTGTTCGGGTACCAAAGTCAGCCTCACCTTGTGCACTATTCAGTCACTTTCACCGCCGCTGTATAGCATGCCTCGCCTCGTCTCCCTCTCCCCTAGCACCACTCCATCTCTATCTCCATCTCGCCGGCGATCCTAAGGTCTCTCTTCATCATCTCACTGTGCCCCCGCGTACCCTCACCTCGCTCGCCTCCCCCAGTGTTGAGGACATCCCAACCATGGGCACCACACCACCAACCATCAACGGTCCAATCGCAAGAAGTCACGCAATGCAAATACATGATCAGGTGAACGCTAACTTAAGTCTGTCATTTGACCTTGAAAACATGGTTGTGCCTTCACCTCCTTTGTTGTTGGTTGAACTCAGGTGCGATATCAAAGAAGGCCAAACACATTTTAGTCCGTGCAAAACAATGTTTTATGGCGAGGAAACAAAGTTAGGAATTCATGAAGAATGAGTTGCCTGCTGAAGAAACATTGTGTCGGTTCTGACGAAACAATGTTTTGCACGAGTTTGGATATCCCAACTTGCGAAAGATTTCCAGAACTCGAGTTTTCTGCTGAAGGAAACATTGTTCGACCCCAATGAACAATGTTTGGTCGGGAACTCCCAACCACCTCCAATGAGAGTTTTCCGGAAGCTACCTCATTAAGTCTTGAAGCCATTTAGTCAAACAAAGCTGGTTCACTTTCACACCTAAGCTGATTCCAGAAGCTAGTTCTATTTCACACCTATCCAGGGGGGTTGTCCCGGTTATAAATAGGCTAGCTCTTCCCTTCGTTGGAGACTTTTGCCATTTCTATCCAAGACCAAAGACATAGACTCCTCCTGGGAACGGGGGAACCCGGACTTGCCTGCCTGCGGCCCACAGCGTGGCTCCACCAGCGGCCCTGTACGGCCCATCTTCACCAGCAAACACTCAAGACCCTCGCGAGGGGCCAAGCCTCGCGAGGCGGACGATGCAAGACCTCCTCGGGACAGTCTCACCAGGCTGGCTCGCGAGGGGCGGAGAGATCAAGGCAAGGGACACCTCGCGAGGTTTCTGTGATGCAAGCCATGACGACTGGAGCCAGGCGGGTGCCAGCGCGCGTAGTGTCCTCGCTTCCTCTTTGGTGCTAAAGGGGCAAGCGCAGGCGAGGAGTCCCAAAGCATCAGGCAAAGGTTTCCATATCGGTGCAACGAGACCAAGACCAGCAAGACGACAGGACGGAGGTCACCGTGAAGCCCAAGACGGCGTCACCACCAGAGCCTTTGGTAGGCGAAGACCACCTTTAGTCAGGATAACTTGTACTAGTTGTCTCCCTTCGAATTTGGCCATTGTTGGATCCCTTCCCTCTCAATATTTGGGGAGAGAACCAGGGCCTCTATAAATAGGACTAGCCACCACCATAGAGAGGAACGAACTGATCCAGATCATTCTCAAACACACGCAATTTCACCAAGCACAAGAGCACCTCTCCTCAGGAGGTTGTTCTTCCCTTGTAACTGTTCATCCTCAGCCCAAGAGGTAATCCATCACACCACACTGGAGTAGGGTATTACACCACATCGGTGGCCTGAACTAGTTTAAAATCTTGTGTCTCTCTTTCTGCGGGCTGGACGCGCTAAGCTTTGAGATCACGGTGGGAGCAAGGGCGTGATTAGGTAGGGAGAGATCTTCATGCGCACCCCAGTGTTCAAACCTCGAGGGTTTTGCCGGAACCCAAAATCCAACATTTGGCGCACCAGGTAGGGGTGCACCGGAGCTTTCTTTCCGCAGATCCGCGCCCCGTCGCTTCGTCGCATCCATGGCGGATGCTCGTCAAGCCCGCGCTAAGCGCCGAGCCGCCCTCGCCGCCCTCGTCACTCAGACCGCTCCTGTCGGCGGGCCTCCCGTCATTCTCCGTCACCCGCTGCCAACGCCGCCACCGGCCCGGAAGGAAACGAGCAGCAAGCGTCCTCGCTGCACCCCTCGGTGCGGCGGGACGGCCGCACCGCCACTCCGTCACTAACCCAGCCGGCTCATCGTCTCACACTCGTCGCGCTCCCACAGACGCGCAGGCCGCGCTGCTCATGGCACGCGAGCTCCTGCGCTACCACCCAGTCGACGACCTCGACGAGGACTGGCTCGACTGCATCGCCGAGCTCGTCAGCGCCGTAGGGGGCTCCCCTGCGCCGTCCCTCTCGCTGCCTCGCCCTCCGGCAGCTGCAGGCGACGTGGCTCACGGAGCGCCACCACCACCTCTCCACCAAGACGGCGTCCTGGCGCCAAGGCGCGCGGCCCCCCGGCACGACCCACCGCGTCGGGCGCCCACGCGTGAAGAAGGAAGCTGCCAAGAAGTTCCCCGACCGCAAGAGAATGCGCCCGCACTCCCGGCAGCACTGCGACAAGACCGCGTGCCGCCTGCAGCGGTGGTGCGCGGGCATCAAGGCAGGCTCCACATCAGCAAAGGGTCCCGGTGGCCACCGCGGGCTGCCGCGCCTTCACCCCCGAGCTGCGTAGCATCGCTTGGCCGGGAAAGTTCAAGCCGGACCTGCCTCCTTGCTATGACGGCACCCCCGACCCTGTGGAGTTCATGCACCTCTACGAGCTGAGCATCGAGGCGGCCAACGGCAACGAAAAAGTCATGGCGAACTGGTTCCCCATGTCTCTCAAGGATGGCGCTCGCTCGTGGCTCCTGAACCTGCCACCGGGCTCGATCTCCTCCTAGGACGAGATGCGCGACCGCTTCGTCGCCAACATCCACGGCACTCGCGACGGCCCGCCGGCTGCGGGTGACCTGCGGTGCATCAAGCAGCAGCCAGGGGAGACCCTCCAGAAGTACATCTAGCACTTCAACAACGTTCATCTCAAGATCCCCAAGGTGACGGATGAGGCCATCATCTCCGCGTTTTTTGATGGCGTCCGCAACGTCAAGATGAAGGAGGAGCTCGCCATCCACGAGGAGCACTGCACGGCTTTGGAGCTGTTCAACGCGACCAAGTGCGCAATAGCTGAGGAGGGGCGCATTTCCCTCCTCGAGCTCCCAGCTACCGACCCGGAGGAGAAGAAAGCCAAGGCCAAGGACATGAAGCGCAAGGGAGTAGTTGCGCTCGCGGCGGAGCCAGACACGAAGCGCGGCCGAGACCATCCCGAGTCATCCCAGAGCAGCCGGCCGTTCTGCGCCTTCCACAACGTACACAACCACAATACCAATGAATGTCAAGAGCTCAGGGCCATTCGAGATGGACGCATCGGTCGACGCCCCGAGCGCAACGACCAGGGCTACGGCCGAGGAGGAGGACGAGGCGGGGGACGCTAGGACGACCGCGGCCCTTGCCAGGAGTCGGGCAATGATGTCTTCTACACAACCTTCTTCTTGTAGACGTTGTTGGGCCTCCAAGTGCAGAGGTTTATAGGACAGTAGCAAGTTTCCCTCAAGTGGATGACCTAAGGTTTATCAATTTGTGGGAGGCTTAGGATGAAGATGGTCTCTCTCAAACAACCCTGCAACCAAATAACAAAGAGTCTGTTGTGTCCCCAACACACCCAATACAATGGTAAATTGTATATGTGCACTAGTTCGGCGAAGAGATGGTGATACAAGTGCAATATGGATGGTAGATATAGGTTTTTGTAATCTGAAAATATAAAAACAGCAAGGTAACTAATGGTAAAATTGAGCGTAAACGGTATTGCAATGCTAGGAAACAAGGCCTAGGGTTCATACTTTCACTAGTGCAAGTTCTCTCAACAATAATAACATAATTGGATCATATAACTATCCCTCAACATGCAACAAAGAGTCACTCCAAAGTCACTAATAGCGGAGAACAAACGAAGAGATTATGGTAGGGTATGAAACCACCTCAAAGTTATTCTTTCCAATCAATCCGTTGGGCTATTCCTATAAGTGTCACAAAGAGCCCTAGAGTTCGTACTAGAATAACACCTTAAGACACAAATCAACCAAAACCCTAATGTCACCAAGATACTCCAATGTCACCTCAAGTATCCGTGGGTATGATTATACGATATGCATCACACAATCTCAGATTCATCTATTCAACCAACACATAGAACCTCAAAGAGTGCCCCAAAGTTTCTACCGGAGAATCAAGATGAAAACGTGTGCCAACCCCTATGCATAGGTTCATGGGCAGAACCCGCAAGTTGATCACCAAAACATACATCAAGTGAATCACGTGATATCCCATTGTCACCACAGATACGCACGGCAAGACATACATCAAGTGTTCTCAAATCATTAAAGACTCAATCCGATAAGATTACTTCAAGGGGAAAACTCAATCCATTACAAGAGAGTAGAGGGGGAGAAGCAACATAAGATCAAACTATAATAGCAAAGCTCGCGATACATCAAGATCGTGCCAAATCAAGAACACGAGAGAGAGAGAGAGATCAAACACATAGCTACTGGTACATACCCTCAGCCCCGAGGGTGAACTACTCCCTCCTCGTCATGGAGAGCGCCGGGATGATGAAGATGGCCACCGGCGAGGGTTCCCCCCTCCGGCAGGGTGCCGGAACAGGGTCCCTATTGAGTTTTGGTGGCTACAGAGGCTTGCGGCGGCGGAACTCCAGATCTATTATGTTCCCCGATCGTTTTAGGGTATATGGGTATATATAGGAGGAAGAAGTACGTCAGGGGAGCCACGAGGGGCCCACGAGGGTGGAGGGCGCGCCCCCCTACCTCGTGGCTCCCTTGTTTCTTTCCTGACGTGCACTCCAAGTCTATCAGGTTGCCTTCCTTCCAAAAATAACATCTCTAGAAGGTTTCATTCCGTTTCGACTCCGTTTGATATTCCTTTTCTTCGAAACACTGAAACAAGGGAAAAAACAGGAACAGGAACTGGCACTGGGCTCTGGGTTAATAGGTTAGTCCCAAAATAATATAAAAGTGCATAGTGAAGCCCATAAAACATCCAAAACAGATAATATAATAGCATGGAACAATAAAAAATTATAGATACGTTGGAGACATATCGCACGACCGGCCTCGTGAGGACCGCTGGCAGGACCAGCCTCGTGAGGGCTTATGGAGGGACCAACCTCGCGAGGATTGCCCCCAGGGCGATGCTGGCCTTCCTCCGCTGCCGCCACCACCGAGAAGGAACGACGACCACCATCAGGATGAGGGTGCTGGGGGCTTCCAGGAACCGCGTGCTATCGCCTGCATCTTGGGCGGGGCTCAAGCCCCAGCCTCTCAGCGCATCTTCAAGCACTTTGCTCGCGAGGTGAACGCAGACCTTCCCAGGCTCGAGGCCACGCGCCTGCTCAGGTGGTCCAAGTGCACCATCACCTCAGCTCAGCGGACCAGCTCAAGTGCGCAGCCACCACCGGCGCCCTCCCGATGCTCTGCTCACCCATCATCAGCAACGTGCAAGTCACCAAGACCCTCATCAATGGCGGCGCAGGGCTTAACCTCCTGTCCGTCGAGACGTTCGACAGCCTCCAAGTGCCATATGATCAGCTTCAGCCTACCAAGCCCTTCTCAGGATTGACCGACGGCTCCACCACACCGATAGGGCATGTCCGCCTCCCTGTCACCTTCGGACAGCGCAGCAACTACCGCACCGAGCTCATCGACTTCGATGTTGCTCACATCTGCCTGCCGTACAATGCCCTCCTCGGGTATCCGGCCCTGGCCAAGTTCATGGCGGTGACCCACCATGGCTACAACGTCCTCAAGATGCCAGGAAGCGGTGGGATCATCACCGTCCCCTGCGAAGAAAGAGATGCGGTGTGCTCCCTCGAGCGCGCCTTCCATGTTGTAACACCCCGCATGTAAATTGCCATATTTGTAACTCCGACTCTTGCCATTTTCGGCTATATGCTATGTTATTTCCTCCGGGGTCGGGTTTTGTCTTTCGTTTTGTATTTTGTCATGTCATGCATTTTCATATCATGTCATCATGTGCATTGCATTCGCATACGTGTTCGTCTCATGCATCCGAGCATTTTCCCCGTTGTCCGTTTTGCAATCCGGCGCTCCTATCTCCTCCGGTGCACCCCTCTTGTTTTCTTTCGTGTGCGGGTGCCAAACTTTCTCGTAATGGACCGAGGCTTGTCAAGTGGCCTTAATATACCACCCGGAGACCACCGGTCAAGTTTCGTTCCATTTGGAGGTCGTTTGGTACTCCATCGGTTAACCGGGCATCCGCCATGTCCATTTGAGTGTCCAGCAAAAACCCCCTCTAAAACCAGCCCAAAACCCACCAAACTCTCTTCCATGCTCTAGTTCGTTCGATCACGATCGTGTGGGCGAAAACCGCACCTCATTTGGAGCCTCCTAGCTCCCTCTACCTATAAATATGTGAGCATCCCGTATACATTCGCAGACGAACCCTAGCGTCTTCCACCTCGCGCCACCGGACAAAGTCCACCCGTGCCGGACACGTCCACCCGCCACCTCACCTCGGCCAATAGGCTGCTGCCACGTCGCTCCGCCGCCGCCTCCAACCAACCGGAGCCCGCCACCTCTCCAGTGCGCGGCGCCCTCTCTCCTCCCCGCGCCGCGGGCCCGCCGCCGCCCAGGGCAGGCCCGCCCGGGCCCGAGCTGCGCCGCCCCTTGGGCGGCTTCCTCTAGAGCGCGCGCCGGCCGCCGT
>NC_057802.1:306499336-306648467 GCF_018294505.1 Triticum aestivum | reverse complement strand
AAGTCTGTGATTTTTCTCTTTATGTGTCCCTGTTCGACAGTGCATAACTCCTTGCATGTAGCTCCGATTCGCGTGTGTAATATGTCGAATTGTTGGTGTCGTGATGCTCTTCATTTTGTTCAATTGCACCATGTTCATTAGAGGTCATTTTGATGCCCGAATCTCTGTTGGAAGAGGGCTAGTTGCTGTTATCTTCTGGTTCTTAGCAGAACTTGGAGATTTGTCATTTTTGTATCATTAAATCTGTGCATCTTATGGGTATGAGCTCTACATGTGTTTTGAAGTATGCCATGCCATCTTTCCTGTGGTATAGTCCATGTATTTTTGTGATCTCTGTGCTGACTAGTACAAGCATGCAAAGTAGGCCCCTTAATATTTCTGATTTCAGGGACTTGGTGATTTCTCTAAGTCCTTGTCTGCTGTTATTTTGTTGCCATGTAAACTTGATGCTACAGAGAGGTCCATGCACATTTTGGAGATATTTAGTAAGGATGTTTTGTAGCCATAGTTGTAATTAATTCATTCCTGCCCTTGTTTGCAATTATGGAGTACCATAAGATGACTCAATCTTGCTCTACTTTTGCTATAAAATATTTCTGGCAGACTCTTAACATGATATGCAATTTTCCCAAGCTTGTTGTAGTTGATCCATACATGCTATGCTTTTGTTCTTGCCATGGAAAGCTTAATAAACATGCCATCGTGTGGCAGGTATGCTTGTTTTGTCATGCATTGCTCTGTAGTGAGTGCATCAAGCTCACAAAGAGGCCTACATATTATTGTTTCTGCAATGCTCTGTTTTCTGCTAAGTCAGAAACCTGATAACGAAACTTGCTATGTTTACATGCTTGCCATCATATCTTCTGGTCCTTTTTGGCTTATGGTCTGTAAAGGCGTTTTGTCATGTGCTTTTAGTAGAATACTGTAATGCCTTGTTTTGCTAAGTTAATTTCTTGTAGCATGTTGATTTCGTGCTCTGAACATTGCTACCTGATGCTATTTTCTGCCATGTCCAGTTTTTCACTAAGTCTGTGATCCTGTTATCTTTTGCACTTCTGCCATGCTTGTTTGAGCTTGATATGTTGTGATCTAGCTGTAGCTCAGTGTTTATCTTTTGTCAAGCATCTCCTGTAGAGTACTCTCATATACTTTGTTGCTATGTTGGGGTGCTTTAGCATTGTTACTTGTTGCATTTTATGTGCTATCATGCTGTTAATCGCAGATTCGTGTCATTCTTGTTTTGCTTGCCATTTGCAAACCGTGCATCCGTTTCCGGTGATCTTTATATTTATTTCGACCGAAATCATCTCATCTTTCCAGTGGCATGCTTGGTTTGCCAAGTTACTGCCATATTCATCATTTTCCTTCCGGAGCACGCATATGCATCGCATATCATACATGTTTTGCATCTTGTTGCTTGTGCATTTCTCGTGGTTGATTGTGGTTCCGTTTGTTTGTGTTCTTGTCTTGGGTAGAGCCGGGAGACGAGTTCGTGAACGAGGAACCTATTGAGTACGCTTACGAGGATCAAGCTTTCGACAACTCTGAGAACCTTGCAGGCAAGATGACCACCCCTCGAAATCACTTCTATCTTTGCTTTGCCAGTTGTTCGCTCTATTGCCATGCTCCGCTACCTATCACTTGCTATATCATGCCTCCCATATTGCCATGTCAGCCTCTTACCATCCTTTCCTAGCAAACCGTTGTTTGGCTAAGTTACCGCTTTTGCTCAGCCCCTCTTATAGCGTTGCTAGTTGCAGGTGAAGTTGAAGTTTGTTCCATGTTGGAACATGGATATGTTGGGATATCACAATATCTCTTATTTAATTAATGCATCTATATATTTTGGTAAAGGGTGGAAGGCTTGGCCTTATGCCTGGTGTTTTGTTCCACTCTTGCCGCCCTAGTTTCTGATATACCGGGATTATGTTCCTTGAGTTTGCGTTCCTTACGCGGTCGGGTGATTTATGGGACCCCCTTGACAGTTCGCCTTGAATAAACTCCTCCAGCAAGGCCCAACCTTGGTTTTACCATTTGTGACCTAAACCTTTTCCCCCGGGTTTTCTAGAGCCCGAGGGTCATCTTTATTTTAAACCCCCGGGCCAGTGTTCCTCTGAGTGCTGGTCCTAACTAGAGCCCTTTGCAGCGCCACCTTGGGGAAACTCGAGGATTGGTTTTAGTTGTACGGACTGCTCATCCGGTGTGCCCTGAGAATGAGATATGTGCAGCTCCTATCGGGATTTGTCGGCACATTCAGGCGGCTTTGCTGGTCTTGTTTTACCATTGTCAAAATGTCTTGTAAGCCGGGATTCCGAGACTGATCGGGTCTTTCCGGGAGAAGGTTTATCCTTCATTGATCGTGAGAGCTTATGATGGGCTAAGTTGGGACACCCCTGCAGGGTATTATCTTTCGAAAGGCGTGCCCGCGGTTATGAGGCAGATGGGAATTTGTTAATGTCCGGTTGTAGAGAACTTGTCACTTGACCCAATTAAAATACATCAACTGCGTGTGTAGCCGTGATGGTCTCTTCTCGGCGGAGTCCGGGAAGTGAACACGGTCTGTGTTATGATTGACGTAAGTAGGAGTTCAGGATCACTTCTTGGTCATTGCTAGTTGACGACCGCTCCGTTGCTTCTCTTCTCGCTCTCTCTTGCGTATGTCAGCCACCATATATGCTTATTGCCGCTGCAGCTCCACCTCATTACACCATCCTGTCCTATAAGCTTAAATAGTCTTGATCTCGCGGGTGTGAGATTGCTGAGTCCCCGTGACTCACAGATTCTACCAAAACAGTTGCAGGTGCCGACGATGCCAGTGCAGATGATGGGGTCGATCTCAAGTGGGAGTTCGACGAGGAACGTGGTCGTTACTATGTGTCTTTTCCTGATGATCAGTAGTGGAGCCCAGTTGGGACGATCGGGGATCTAGCATTTGGGGTTATCTTATTTTCATCTGGATTTTGGCCGTAGTCGGTCTATATGATTGTATTTTGGATGATATATGAATTATATTTATGTATTGTGTGAACTGGCGATTGTAAGCCAACTCTTTATCCCATTCTTGTTCATTACATGGGATTGTGTGAAGATGACCCTTCTTGCGACAAAACCACTATGCGGTTATGCCTCTAAGTCGTGCCTCGACATGTGGGAGATATAGCCGCATCGTGGGCGTTACAAGTTGGTAATCAGAGCCATCCCCGACTTAGGAGCCCCCTGCTTGATCGAATCGCTGGCGTTGTTGAGTCTAGAACAAAAATGTTTTGAGTTTTAGGATTATATATATCGGAGAGTAGGATTCTTTTTACTCCTCAGTCCCTTCGTCACTCTGGTGAGGTCTCCGGACGTAGAAGTTTGACTATTCTCTCCTCAAATTTCACTAAAAAAAATTTAGGATCACGCGGGTATCTTGGAATCGTTCCGATGGTTTTGTGACGAGAACATTGTTCTTGGTGCCTCCTGACATTTAGGGGTTGTGGCAGTGTCCCGGGGAGTTGAGCTCCGAGGTGTTGTCGTCACAATTTTATCGTTGCAGTTCTGGAATACCTGAGTTTCGCCGACATCGAAATCTCTTTTATGCAGTTGTTGGTGAGATCACCTCGACGCCACCCAGTACTGGGGCGGGAGTTCGGGAGTATTGCCATAACTTGTATAACGGATGTTTTTCGAAGGTTGAGGTAAACGATTTCCGAAGGTTTCTTGGTTATGTGTTGACGGATGGATACAGCTGGATCTAGGGATTGCTAGTTTGGGTGATATATTTTGTGTCCCCTGTATCCCCAACACCAGATTGCATAACCAGAAAGTTTCGGGAGTTTATAAGTGGGAATTCTAGTAGCCTTAGGATATCTTTCCGACAGACGCATGATATGAGATTGGGGTTCGACGTCTAGTGGTCCGCCTGTACTCGGTTGATTTTACAGTGGTCTCGTAGTGTCTTAAAGAGTCCATGGCTATGCCGACTCGGGGACGCTTCGTATGTCATGTGCACAGCCTTGTACATGATGGTGCTGTACGATTGAGCCCGTGTGGGCCCCACCACGAAAACTTCGGATGAAATCTCTATCATATGTTTGTTCCGGCTTATTCTGCAAGCCAATACTTTGTTTTGTTTTGTATTGTGGTATTCGAGTTGCTTCGAAGTCATATGTTGATTCCATATCTTTTTCAAGTGGCTTCTCAACTTAACGGAAGTGTGATGATTTACTACGGAATTCATTCGTTCATCTTCGTTCAAATGTTCATTGTGAAGACTATATGTTGCAATTTCTATCCGTTGATTCTACTTATCTATTTGTCTATCAAGATGCTAACGGATGTCACCCTCTTCAGGATGGCTCGGCCAACGCGTTAGAATCCGGATCGCAATGAAGGGAGTCAAGCGAACCCTCCGCCACCACCTCCACCTCCGGAGGCATGGCAAGCCATCATGGCAGCCACCAACGCCAATGCTTAAATGATTCTGCAACTCTTGCAAGAACGTACTCAAGGGCAAGGCAATCAAGGCAATCAAGGTCAAGGCAACAATCAGTTTCACTTCGCTACACTCAACCAGTTTCTCGCAAATCAGCCCAAGTCTTTCAGCTACTGTGCCGAGGCCACGGATGCCGATGATTGGCTCGTGGACATCAACAAGCATTTTGAATGTAGCAATGTCAGGCCTGAGGACTATGTCAAGTTCGCTTCTTTCTAGCTCAAGGACCAAGCTGCTGATTGGTATCAACAATACAAAGATTCCAGAGGAGGTCGTGTGATCACTTGGACTGACTTCTGTCGGGACTTCAAAGCGCACCACATTCCACAAAGTGTTGTTGAGAGCAAGCGTGAGGAGTTCCGCAATCTCAAGCAAGGCAACATGTCTGTGTATCAATACAACATTCAGTTTCAGAAACTTGCTCGCTTCGCTAAACAAGACGTTCCTGATGAGAGAAGCATGATTTATCACTTCAGAGGTGGCCTTAAAGAGGATCTGCAGTTAGCTCTCGTTCTTGTTGAGCCTACTCAGTTTGATCAATTCTACAACATGGCACTGAAGCAAGACACTGCTCAGCTCAAGTGTGAGGCTTCTAAGAAAAGAGTCAGAGACGCAGTTCAGTCTTCTTCTTCCTCACTTGTGACAGCTAAGCAACAGAAGTTCTGGTTGCCTCCTCCTCCTCCGTTTCGTCAGCCTTACCAGCAGAAGAACAAAGGTGGCCATGGTTCTTCCAACTCTGGCTATCAGAACAAGTCTGAGAATCAAGCTCCAAAGTCCAATGCTCCTTATCACCGTCCACTCTCAGAGGTGACTTGCAACAAATGTCAGTAGAAAGGTCACTATGCTAACAAGTGCTTCAACCAAAGGCGCCTGCCTCCTCCTCCTCCTGTCAGATCTTCCAGCAATGCAGTGGTCAAGCATAATCCAAAGTCTGCTAAGGTGAACATGATGAATGCAGCTCAAGCGGAGGAATCTACTGATGTGATAATGGGTAATCATCCTGTTAATGATATTCCTGCAAATTTTCTTTTTGATACTGGTGCATCGCATTCTTTCATTTCTAGACCTTTTGTGGCTATGCATGATCTGGTTACTGAAGTATTGCCGAGTCCTCTGTCTATTGTTTCTCCGGCTCGACAACTAACTTCTCGAGCATTCGTTCGGGATTCCGCAATCAAGATGGGCGACTATGAATTTATGTCTTCTCCAATTGTTCTTGGTGACTCGGATATTGATCTAATTCTCGGGATGGACTGGCTTTCTAAGCACAAGGCTCAACTTGATTGTGCTGCCAGGGAAATTCAATTGACACACTCTTCTGAGGATGTGATTATTTATGCCGCTCGTGATGAAACCATTCAGTTATTTTCTCTCAATGAGAAGGGCGAATTGAATGCCATCTCTCAAATTCCAGTCGTTTGTGAGTATCAAGATGTCTTTCCAGAAGAGCTTCCGGGTATGCCTCCTCACCGGCCAGTTGAGTTCGTTATCGAACTAGAGCCTGGCACTGAACCCGTTTGCAAGCGTCCATACAAGCTTGGACCCAACGAGCTGAAGGAATTGAAGAAACAGCTTGATGAACAAGAGCGTCTGGGTTTGATCAGACCAAGTTCTTCTCCATGGGGTTGTGGTGTTCTTTTTTTCAAGAAGAAGGATGGCACGGACCGACTTTGTGTCGACTACCGTCCATTGAACAAGAAGACAATCAAGAACAAGTACCCACTTCCCAACATCGATGAGCTATTTGAGCGACTCAAAGGTGCTAAAGTATTCTCGAAGCTTGACCTTCGTATGGGTTATCATCAGATTCGCATTCATGAAGAAGATATTCCCAAGACAGCATTCAGAACAAGCTTTGGTTCTTATGAATATACTGTCGTGTCTTTCGGTCTTGTCAATGCTCCTCCAGTGTTCTCTCGGATGATGAATTTCATCTTCAACCCCTATACCAATGAATTCGTCCTGGTGTATCTCGATGATATCTTGGTCTTCTCCAAGAATAAGCAGGACCATGCCAAACATTTGCGATTGGTGCTCGACAAGCTCAGAGAGTATCAATTCTATGCGAAGTTCTCCAAATGTGAGTTTTGGCTCGATGAAGTTCTTTTCCTTGGTCACATCATCTCTGCCAAGGGCATCGCTGTTAACCCCGAGAAGGTGTCCGCAATTGTGAATTGGGAACCTCCTCAGATGTCAAGCAGCTCCGCAGTTTTCTTGGTCTTGCAAGCTATTGCCGAAGATTCGTTGAGAAGTTCTCTAAGATTGCAAAGCCTCTTTCCAACCTCCTCCAGAAGCATGTGAAGTACGTCTGGTCTCCTGAGTGTGACGTTGCTTTCAACACTCTCAAAGAGAAACTAGTCACAGCTCCTGTCTTGACTCCTCCTGATGAATCCAAGCCGTTTGAAGTTTTTTGTGATGCTTCTCTCCAAGGTCTCGGTGCTGTGTTAATGCAAGAGAAGAAAGTTGTGGCCTATACCTCTCGTCAGTTGAAGCCCAACGAGAAGAACTACCCCACTCACGATCTTGAGTTGGCGGCAGTTGTCCATGCATTAATAACGTGGAGACATCTCTTGTTGGGAAGACAAGTGGACATATTCACCGATCACAAGAGTCTCAAGTATATCTTCACTCAGCCTAACCTCAACCTCAGGCAGACTCGATGGGTCGAAATGATTCAAGAGTACAATCCGAGTATTGAATATACTCCAGGCAAAGCAAATGTCATTGCAGATGCTTTAAGCAGGAAGGCTTATTGCAACAGCTTAATTCTCAAGCCTTTCCAACCGGATCTTTGTGAAGCTTTCCGCAAGCTGAATCTCCAAGTTGTTCCTCAAGGCTTTCTTGCCAACCTCATAGTTTCTCCTACTTTGGAAGATCAAATTCGTGAGGCACAACTCCTTGATGCCATGGTGAAGAAGGTGAAACGTGGTATCGACAAGGGTCTTTCCAAATACAAGTGCTATCGCATTGATGACAGAGACACTTTGTTCTTCGAGGACCGGATTGTGGTTCCTAAAGGTGATCTAAGGAAAGTCATAATGAACGAGGCGCACAATTCTCTCCTATCAATTCATCCTGGAAGTACGAAGATGTATCATGACCTCAAGCAGTCGTATTGGTGGACTCGAATGAAGCGAGAAATCTCGCAATTCGTGAATGAATGTGATGTCTGCCGAAGAGTGAAAGCAGAACACCAACGACCAGCTGGTCTCCTTCAACCTCTTGCTATCCCAGAATGGAAGTTTGATCATATCGAAATGGACTTCGTGACTGGATTTCCAAAGTCCAAGCGCGGAAATGATGCTATCTTCGTTGTCAGTGACAAGCTTTCTAAAGAGGCTCATTTCCTTCCAGTCAAAGAATCCATCACAGCAGCTCAGCTGGCAGAGCTATACACCTCCAGAATTGTCTCCTTGCACGGCATTCCACAATTGATTTCTTCTGATCGTGGAAGCATCTTCACCTCTAAGTTCTGGGACTCCTTCCAGAAGGCCATGGGCACTAACATTCGCTTCAGCACAGCTTTCCATCATCAAACTAGTGGCCAAGTCGAGAGAGTCAATCAAATTCTTGAAGATATGCTCAGGGCTTGTGTCATTTCCTTTGGCATGAAATGGGAAGATTGTCTTCCATATGCTGAATTCTCCTACAACAACAGTTTCCAAGCGAGTTCGGGCAAGGCCCCATTCGAGATTCTCTATGGCAGAAAGTGTCGTACTCCTCTCAATTGGTCAGAGACTGGTGAACGCCAACTTCTTGGCAATGACTTAATCACTGAAGCTGAAGAAATGTGTAAATTCATCCATGATAATCTCAAAGCCGCGCAATCGCGCCAGAAGAGCTACTATGATAGTAAGCATCGTGATTTGGCTTTCGAGATCGGAGACCATGTCTACCTCCGCGTCTCTCCAATGAAAGGCACTCGTCGCTTTGGTATCAAAGGGAAGCTTGCCCCTAGATACGTGGGTCCTTTCAAGATCATTGGCAAAAGAGGCGACCTCGCCTATCTACTTGAGCTTCCTTCCAACTTCGCGAACGTGCACGATGTGTTCCACGTGTCACAGCTCCGCAAGTGCTTCAAGATGCCTGAGCGCACTATCAACTTCGAAGAGATTGACCTCCAAGAAGATTTGTCTTATCATGAGCACCCCGTTGCTATTCTGGAAGAAACTGAGCGCAAGACTCGCAACAAGTCAAGAAAATTCCTGAAAGCGAAGTGGTCGCACCATTCAGACTGGGAAGCCACCTGGGAACGTGAGGACCATCTCTGTCGTGGAATTGTCACGGCAGATGTCCTCGAGCTGGGACTTAGTCGTGGAGCCATCGCAGCTAGGAAGCTTAAAGGGGTTAAGCGGGACAAGGAATACGAGGGTTTATACTAGTTCGGCCCCTTACGGTGAAGGTAAAAGCCTACGTCCAGTTTGAGGTGGTATTGATTAGGGTTTCGATAACCAGGGAGCTAAACCGCTATGCCTGGCTCTCGATCAGATTGTTCTTGTCCCTAAACCACTGCCGGGTCGTCCCTTTATATAGGGAGGCTGACGCCCAGCAGCTCTCAGAGTCCCGGCCGGCTCATAAGAGTGTCCGGCTCGGACTCTCAGCTATTCTTGCCATGCACTACAAGTTCTACCATGATAATGATTGTAACTACGGGCCTTAAGCCATATCCGGGTCTTAAGCCCATCTTTGGCCCACCGTCTTCAAGCTTGGCGCCAGGCCTCTGGCAATGACCATATGAGTAACCGGCCCCTCCTGGCGGGTGACTCTAAGGTCTATATCCTCAACACTAGGCCCCAGATTGATTTGAGCCGGCTCATGTCAATCTTCAATCTTTTCGACAGAAAATCTCCGGCTTACAATTATGTGACGGCCATAACCCGGCGTGACGTCATCCTCTCGACTCCGGGTAATCCACCGTGACATCATCTTCCATTAAATCTGTTTTTTACTCCGCCAGATCCGCAACGGATCTTATCTTTACTGTCATCCCTAAAATCGAGGCGTTTCGAGGGGAGATAACCACGCCGTGGTCTCCTTGATTCTCGCGCCCACTTATGAGCTCGCCCCTATAAATAGGCCGGCCCGACGGGCCTTCAGCCACTTCTCTCTCCTTCGTCTTCTTCCTCTCACTGTTCCCGTGCTGCTCGAGCTCCGCCGCCGTCGCCGCCGCGGGTCTTCTCGTCGTCACCAGCTCAGGCCGCTGCATCACCCTGATTTGACCAGAGAAACGCGATGACCTCCGCGACTCTCCAGCACCGGTGAGTACTTGCCACTCCATAGGGCAGATCCGTACTAGGGCTCCGTAGTTCTTCCTCTGTTCTTCGTAGTTCATCGCGGCCTTCAGTAGATTTGATTTTTACTGCCTCCTTTTGATCTTAGTACAATATAGAACTAGTGCGGCGGCTGTTTAGTATTCATTCCAAATGTAAGTAGGTCTCTTTTCACTGCATAAAGGCCTCGTTCGAGCTCAAGAACTCCCCTGCGTCTGTTTTTAGGTCTAGAAACCTTTCTTTTGCCCGACCATTTTGATCCAAAATATTTACCGCAATGTGTGAAATCTGTTTTCACCACACTTAGTAAAAAACTGCACTAATGGAGTCATGGCGGGTTACATTTCCGGTTTAAAGAAACCACACGTCGTAGAATCTTCCGACTCAAAGGAGACCATGCGCCATAGAATTTTTCCGGCTCATCTGTGATAAGGCCGTAGACAATCGAGTTACTCTCAATACCTCGGGCGGCTTAATAACCTGGTGCTCTTAGATATATGTCATTAGTCCCCTCCGTAAGCCGCCACTTAACACTGAATTACAACTTTCCTCCAGCTTATACTTAAACCGGACGTTTCCTTTTATCATAGGCTGCCGAATTTCACCATGCCTCCCAAAGCTCCTAAAGCCTCTATCACTTGCAATTGGATGAGGTCCAATGTCACCAACGAGACGCTAGCAGAGTTTGTCAAGTCAGGCCACCTGCCAAAGAAGGATGTCATGTCCTACCGTGCCCCTGACCCGTCAGAAGAGAGACCACAGCCAAAGGACGGGGAGGTGATCATTTTTGCGGATCACATGAGCCGGGGCTTCGCACCGCCCGGCTCAAAGTTTTTCAGAGACGTTCTGAATTTCTTCGATCTGCGGCCTCAGGACATAGGACCCAACTCAGTGTCCAATATCTGCAAGTTCCAAGTGTTCTGCAAGGTTTAAATTGGAGAAGAACCTAGTCTGCTGCTCTTCAGAGAGCTTTTTTACTTGAATCGCCAGAACGAGTGCGCCAACGGGCCAAGTCTGGAGCTAGGTGGCATCTCCATTCAGAGACGGAGAGACTGTCTTTTCCCTTATGCCGAGCCGCCGAGTCACCCAAAGGACTGGAACATAACTTGGTTCTATTGCCAAGACACGTCACCGGCTGATGAAAGTCCGCTGCCCGGCTTTCGCCCATCGCGTCTGCAGTCAACACACCCACTGTCAGACAAGCTGACTCAAGTGGAGCGCCAGCCTCTGCTCCCCACCATAAACAAGATCAAGGCTCTCCTGGGCAATGGTCTCAACGGAATCGATCTGGTCCGGGTCTGGATCTCCTGGCGGGTGATCCCATTAAGCCGCCGCCCCGGCTTGATGTGCGAGTACACGGGCCGAAAGGATGACCCTCAGAGACACAGTCGCAACGATCTTCCTGAAGATGTTGCAGAGGAGATGACCAAGGCTCTTTTAAACAAGAGCCTGGCAGACTGCCGAAGGACCGGGTTAGCCCCCTTCTGCAAGACCAACCTAGCCCCAGCGGTAAGCCGCCAATCTGAACATCTTATCTTCTTCTGTATATAACTTTCATCTGAATCATTTTAAGAAAATCATCGTTGTATTTTTCAGGCTGACGACAAGTTCTGGCGGGTCAAATATGACCATGAGGCGGCCAAGAAGGCCAGAAAGGCGAAGAAAGCCGCCAAGAAAGCCGCTCCCCGTAAGAAGGGAAGTAGGCCAACTGCTTCGGAGCTGATGCAACTAAGCGACAGCTCCGAGTCAGAGGTAACCCCTGAACCTGTAAGCTCTTGGTCACGTTTTATTGTTTATTTCTGTCCGCCTTACCAACACTTGTTCATCAACAGGATGACACCGGAGCCAGTAACCCGGTGGTTGAAGAGGTAATGTCACTTTCCTCCGACTCGGAGCCCTTGCCAAGGCTGAAAGTCCGAAGGGTAACCCGGAAAGTAAGCTTTTCACATCCTTTAGCTTATCAAGATCCTCAATTTATTTTGAAGCGACAGGTTCATGAGAGCCGGCGTCACACCCGGACCAACAAGGACACCGACCTCTCCTCCGGGTTACCTGACGCATCGAGGAAGCGCCGAACTGAGGTTATTTCCCACTTGTACCCTTTTCATCCGTTGGCGGGTGTTATACGTCAGCCACTCAATTCTTCTGACTCAAATTATCAGGAGACCTCCCCCTCTTCGGGCGACTCTATGCAGTCGAGTCTTCCGGCTTTCAAGACCGCGCCCGGGTAATGATAACCATCTCATGTTATACTTGTCTTTACTTACCCTTTTGTGCTTAACGTTTCTGTCCTTTCAGTGCCCAAGCCAAACTCACCAAGAGGGCGAAGAAGGCCAAGCCAGTCGAAGAGCCGGAGTTGCCTGAGCCGGAGGCGGCAGATCAAGAACCGCCAGTTGCCTCCGCTCCCGAAGCCGCCGCTCCAACCAACAAGGCAGCTGCAGAAGCTTCTGCTAACCCGGAGGCCTCCGGCTCGGCTCAACTAGTAAATGATCCGGACGTGGTAATCACCCGGACGGAATTTGTTGAGCCGGGGAGACCTACCGCACTGGCCAAGTGCTCTGCCAAGGGGGAGTTGCTACAGCCCCGCCGGGTGAACCTGGACCTCTCCGACTACGCCAACCTGAGCATTGGAGAGCTCGTCTCTGGCTACATCAGCCAAGTGCACAAGAGCCGGGACGCAGAGGTTGCTATGGTGAACCAGATCCAGCAGAAATCTGAGGTATCATTCTGTTGTCCTCTTACTTACTGCATAGTTACCTTTACCATGCTAGCCCCCAAGTCGACGACTTACGATTGAATATGTTGTAGACTTAGGTTCCGGCTTACTCAATTGAACCGGCAGTTTGTAGATAGAAACGTTCAATATGCATTAGCCCCCAAGTGCCAAGTGTCTTTGCTTGGAAAACGCTTGGGACTTTTTAAATTTACATAGTAACCGTCATGCCATAACCCGGAAATGTATGCAGGCTGCCGGCAAGAAGTTTGAGGCTGACATCGCTCATCTCAAGAACCGGCTTAAGATGCAAGAAATGGAGACCCGGAAGGCAAATGCCAAATTTGTGTCCAGCATCGCCGCTCAAGAAAAGCTGTAGACCGAATTTGATGCTGAACGGAAAGCCTGGGCCGAAGAGAAGGCCGCGCTGGTGAACCGGGCCGAACAGGCGGAGAAGGCCCTGTCAGAGAAGACGGCCGAACTCTCCGGCTTAAAGCGCCAAGTGTCTCAGATGGTTGCTGCCATCTTCGGTAAGTCATCCGCCGACTTTCATCCAGTTTAAAATTTTGATGCCTCATAACTCACCCTTGTCGGCGGCTTATCCTATTCTGTGAAACAGGTCCCAGAAGTGCCAACCTCAACAAGAGTGTGGTAACCAAGCTAAAGGCCGTGTACACCCTGTTGGAGCAACTCTACACCGGGTCACAGCGTGCCTTGGCTGTGGTGGCCCTATCCAACGAGGTGCCGACTCACCTGGCGGAGGTTCTTCGCCGGCTCGCCATTCTGCCTCAACGTATCAAAGAGCTGCGACGGGCCTCTGCAAGAGCCAGAGCGATTGCCGCGCTGAGCCGGGCCAAGGCTTTCCTCCCCGAGTTAGACCCGGCGGACATCGCCCTCGGCTACCCAAGTCTGAAGGAAGACGGCACGGCCTTCGACCAAAGAGACTTTGCCGCTTGCGTGAAGGTCGTGCGCCCGGTGGCCACCCTTATCGGGAACGACACAGATCTGACCAAGTACCAGCCGGGTTACAATGCGGAGAATCAGAGGATCCCGACCCCTCGCTATGAAGCCCTGAGTTTAATTCCGCCGGCTCGTCAGCACACCTTCGCCCCGGAGATTGACCCGGCCGGGTTAATTGACGAAGAAGCCCAATTCGAAGCTCTGAGCGGCATCGACTGGAAGTCGTCCACTTTCCAGACCCTGGGAACAGCCGGAGGAGAAGAAAGAGACGAGCCGGAGACTTCAACCCAGCAAGCATTGTAATCCTGCTGGCGGTTTACCAAACAATGCCTCACCCTTTCGGACTCAACAAGTCTTGTAATAGAGTAGGACCAACACTTTATCTTTGCCGTGCCATCGTGCACGCCTTGAATGCTTGAAGTTTTATTGAAGTTATCTCCTTTATATTTCTCCGGGTCATTCATTCCCCTTAGTCTCAAATAATTGCCTTTAACTATCCTGCATAGAAAGACGAATCACAAGTCTCCAGGCGGCTTACCGCCCTGAGAATCATATGTTTCAGATATGTAACCCGGCATATGAATCAAAAAAGACTGGTTCTCAGGTATGTCCTTAATACAGCCGTAAAAACACAATTAGTGGTCTGCAAGCATACTTCCGGTTTAGATAACCCGGATAATAAGGTTGGTACCTTAATTCCGATTTACTTGTCTTAATGACACCCATTGTGTTCAACTAACACTGTAAATCAAAGTTAAGCCGGCAAAGTGAGACCCGGCCATACACACTTTGAAATAATCAGAGGAAACTTGCTATAAAACAGAAGAACTTAGGGGCTTCCGGTTCGAATACGACCAGAGACCCGGCCCAAAAGGGGTTATGCTAGGATTCGAATGCGATCATATAGCCCCTAGTGGGTGCGGCGATGCCAATCAAGAGGGTATCGACAGCTATGTTCTCTTTGGTTCGAATACGACCTATGTTTGAACAGGAAGCCCCCAAATGACCTTAAAATTTGTTTAACGACGCTGATTCGAATACGACCCACGTCGGTTCCCAAAGGGGTTAAACTAAGATTCAAATATGATCAAAGAAAACTCCCAATGAGCTCGGCACTTTGCCAATCAAATGGGTATCGATAGCTATGTTCTCTTTGGTTCGAATACGACGTATGTTTGAACAGGAAGCCCCCAAGTGACCTTATTGCTTACGGCTAGATTCAAAGATGATCATAAGCCGGATCCTCCTTCAAGCTATCATGTGATCTTGCAATGAAAATAACACGTGCATATTTGGAGGAGGAAAAAGGACAGAGGTCCTGCTTTATTGCTTATCATAATATATACATGGCTTAGAGAAATATGTACATCATGAGAGCCGGTGGCTCAAGTGTAATAAGGCCGAAGCTGAGCTATATTCCACGGTCGACGGGTCTCTTCCTCCGACTTACGTGAATCTTTGTGCTCCCGAATGTCAATGAGGTAATATGACCCGTTGTGCAAATTCTTGCTGACCACAAAGGGTCCTTCCCAAGGCGGGGATAACTTGTGCGCATCTGTTTGATCTTGGATGAGCCGGAGCACCAGATCGCCTTCCTAGAAGACCCGGGACTTAACCCGGCGACTGTGATAATGACGCAGGTCTTGTTGGTAAATCGCTGATCGAGCTGCTGCCACATCACGCTGTTCGTCCAACAAGTCAAGAGCATCTTGGCGCGCCTGTTCATTATCCGCTTCGATATAAGCCGCCACTCGAGGCGAGTCGTGACGAATGTCACTGGGGAGGACTGCTTCTGCTCCATAAACCATGAAGAAAGGGGTGAATCCCGTAGACCTGTTAGGAGTAGTATTGATGCTCCATAACACGGAGGGTAACTCCTCCACCCAACAACCCGGCGTCCGTTGCAAAGGGACCAAAAGCCGGGGCTTGATGCCCTTCAGAATCTCCTGATTAGCTCTCTTAGCTTGACCATTGGATTGAGGATGAGCCACCGACGAAACATCAAGTCGGATATGCTCTCGTTGACAAAACTCCTCCATGGCGCCTTTGGATAAATTGGTGCCATTGTCAGTTATAATGCTGTGTGGAAAACCAAAGCGAAAGATCACCTTTTTCATAAACTGAACTGCCGTGGCTGCATCACACTTGCTAATTGGCTCTGCCTGAACCCACTTGGTAAATTTGTCAACTGCCACCAAAAGGTGGGTCTTCTTATCCTTGGACCTTTTAAAAGGCCCAACCATATCGAGCCCCCAGACCGCAAAGGGCCAAGTAATTGGGATCATCCTCAGCTCTTGAGCCGGCACATGAGCCCGTCGTGAGAACCTTTGGCAACCATCACATTTACTGACCAAGTCTTCCGCATCAGCATGAGCCGTCAGCCAGTAAAAACCATGACGAAAAGCCTTGGCCACAAGAGACTTTGAGCCGGCGTGATGGCCACAATCCCCTTCATGAATCTCACGCAAGATCTCTTGACCTTCCTCAGGGGAAACACAACGCTGAAATGCTCCCGAAACACTGCGGTGATGCAACTCGCCATTGATAACAATCATTGACTTAACTCGCCGGGTTATTTGTCTGGCCAAAGTTTCATCCTCAGGTAATTCTCCCCGGGTCATGTAAGCCAGATAGGGCATTGTACAGTCCGGGATGATACGGAGAGCCGCCACCAGTCGTGCCTCCGGGTCAGGGACAGCCAAGTCTTCCTCTGTAGGCAACTTAACAGAAGGGTTATATAGGACATCCAGGAAAGTATTAGGCGGCACCGGCTTTCGCTGAGAGCCCAGCCGGCTTAGGGCATCAGCTGCCTCATTCTTCCTGCGATCAATGTGCTCTACTTGGTAGCCTTGAAAGTGCCCAGCAATGGCATCAACTTCGCGGCGATAAGCCGCCATAAGAGGGTCCTTAGAGTCCCACTTGCCTGATACTTGTTGAGCCACTAAGTCTGAGTCACCGAAACACCTTACCCGGCTCAAGCTCATCTCCTTAGCCATCCGAAGACCATGGAGCAAGGCCTCGTACTCAGCTGCGTTGTTGGTACAAGGAAACATCAATTGTAGCACATAATGGAACTTATCACCCTTAGGGGAAGCTAACACGACTCCAGCCCCCGAGCCCTCCAACTGCCTGGACCCATCAAAGTGAATAGTCCAATATGTGTTATCCGGCTTTTGCTCGGGCACTTGTGACTCTGTCCAATCATTGATGAAATCCACCAAGGCCTGAGACTTAACGGCAGTGCGTGGTACGTATTTCAGACCATGGGGTCCGAGTTCTATAGCCCACTTAGCCACTCTTCCTGTGGCCTCTCTGTTTTGAATGATATCACCAAGAGGGGCAGAACTGACCACAGTGATGGGATGACCCTGGAAATAATGCTTAAGTTTCCGGCTTGCCATGAACACACCGTAAACAAGCTTCTGCCAATGCGGATACCGCTGCTTGGACTCAATGAGCACTTCGCTGACATAATAAACCGGGCGCTGAACCGGATGCTCCTTACCCTCTTCCTTGCGCTCCACCACCACGGCCACACTGACGGCTCGTGTGTTAGGAGCCACATACAGCAATAAGGGCTCCTTATCAACCAGAGCAGCAAGGACTGGGGGCTCTGCCAGCTGCTTCTTCAAATCCTCAAAGGCAGTATTAGCTGCATCATTCCAGACAAAGTTATCAGTTTTCTTCATCAATTGATATAATGGCATGGCCTTCTCCCCCAAACGGCTTATAAACTGGCATAAAGCAGCGATGCGACCCGCCAAGCGCTGAACATCATTTATACACGCCGGCTTAGCTAGGGAGGTGATGGCTTTGATCTTCTCCGGGTTAGCTTCAATGCCTATGTCAGAAACCAAGAAACCCAAGAGTTTGCCTGCAGGAACACCAAAAACACACTTGGCCGGGTTAAGCATCATCTTGTAGACCCGGAGATTATCAAAGGTTTCCCTTAAATCATCTATCAGGGTTTCCTCTTTTATGGACTTAACCAGAATATCGTCCGACTAAGCATGAACATTGCGCCCAATCTGTTTATGAAGACAGTTCTGTACGCAACGCTGGTAAGTCGCCTGTGCACACTTGAGTCCAAAGGGCATAGACACATAGCAGAAGGCTCCAAAGGGAGTGATGAATGTCGTCTTCTCCTGGTCCTTAACTGCCATTTTAATCTGATGATATCTTGAATAAGCATCCAAGAAACTTAAGCGCGCACAACCTGCCGTAGCATCAATAATTTGATCAATACGGGGGAGGGCAGAAGGATCAGCCGGACACGCCTTGTCTAAGTCCGTATAATCCACACACATCCGCCAAGTGCTGTTCTTCTTGAGTACGAGCACCGGGTTAGCTAACCACTCTGGGTGAAAGACTTCAACAATAAACCCAGCCGCCAAGAGCCGGGCCACCTCTTCACCAATAGCTTTCCGCCTCTCCTCATTGAACCGCCGAAGGAACTGCCTGACCAGCTTAAAATTCGGATCAACATTGAGAGTGTGCTCAACGAGTTCTCTAGGTACACCTGGCATGTCAGAAGGTTTCCATGCGAAGATGTCCCTATTCTCACGGATGAACTCGATGAGCGCGCTTTCCTATTTTGGATCCAAGTTGGCACTGATGCTAAACTGCTGAGATGAATCTCCTGGAACGAAATCAACAAGTTTAGTCTCATCAACCGACTTAAATTTCATTGCCGGCTCATGCTCCCTAGTCGGCTTTTTCAGAGAGGTCATATCTGTTGGGTCAACGTTGTCTTTGTAAAACTTCAACTCCTCTGTTGCACGAACAGATTCTGCATAAGCTGCATCGCCTTCCTCACATTCCAAGGCCACCTTCCGGCTGCCGTGAACCGTAATGGTCCCATTATGACCCGGCATCTTGAGCTGTAAATATACGTAACACGGCCGTGCCATGAACTTGGCGTAAGCCGGCCGCCCAAATATGGCATGGTACGGGCTTCTTATCTTGACCACCTCAAAGGTCAATTTTTCCACCCTGTAGTTGTTCTCATCTCCAAAGGCCACCTCCAGCTCGATCTTGCCGACTGGGTAAGCCGACTTACCAGGTACCACTCCGTGGAAAATAGTGTTTGATTGGCTGAGATTCTTATCAATCAACCCCATACGACGAAATGTCTCATAATAGAGGATGTTGATGCTGCTGCCTCCATCCATGAGTACCTTAGTGAACTTATATCCTCCCACCTGAGGAGCCACCACCAGGGCCAAGTGACCGGGATTATCCACCCGAGGAGGGTGATCCTCCCTACTCCACACTATAGGCTGCTCAGACCACCGGAAGTAGCGTGGAACCGCCGGCTCAACAGCGTTCACAACCCTCTTATGAAGCTTCTGATCTCGCTTACACAGACTGGTGGTAAACACATGATACTGCCCACCGCTAAGCTGCTTTGGATTGGTCTGATAACCTCCCTGCTGCTGTTGATGACCCTCGCCAGACTGCTGATTAAAGCCCCCTTGACCGTTCTGAGGGTTAGAATTTGAGCCGCCGCCCGGGCCATGTAAGCCGCCGGCGCCTGAGCCGCCGCCCGGGCTATTGTAATTCTTAAAGGCCTTCATGATTGCACAATCCTTCCATAGATGAGTTGCTGGCTTCTCTCTAGAGCCATGCCTTGGACAAGGCTCATTCAACAGTTGTTCCAGCGTCGGGCCTGACCCGCCGCCTCGGGGAGGGGGCCTCCCCTTGCGTCACTGGTTATTACCTTGTGAGCTGGTGTTGGCTACAAACTCTAGGCTGCCATCGGCCTTGCGCTTGCCTCCTCCTTGGTTTCCCGGGTGTTGAGGATATAGACCTGGGAGTCACCCGCCAGGAGGGCCGGGTTACACTAAGGGTCATTGCCAGAAGACCGGAGCTAAGTTTCAAGATAATGGGCCAGAGATGGGCTGAGACCCGGCGATGCCTTAAAGCCCATAGTACAATCTTTATTGTTATAGGAGAACTTGTAGTATAAGGCAAGTATTGTTTAGAGTCCGAGCCGGACACTCTTATGAGCCGGCCGGGACTCTAAGGGTCGCTGGGTGTCAACCTCCCTATATAAAGGGACGACCCGGCAGCGGTTTAGGGGCGACAACAATCTGATCGAGAGCCGGGCAAAGCTGTTTAGCTCCCTGGTTATCGAAACCCTGATTAATACCACCTCAACTGGACGTAGGCTTTTACCTTCACCGTAAGGGGCCGAACCAGTATAAACCCTCGTGTTCCTTGTCCCACTTAACCCCTTCAAGCTTCCCAATTGCGATGGCTCCACGACTAAGTCCTAACCCGAGGACATCTGCCGTGACAATTCCACGACAGTTGGCGCCCACCGTGGGGCTGGCGCACGGTGGATTTGAGTTCTTGAAGGGCAGCTTCGAAGGGCTCAAGGGATACGCTGTGGGCCGGATGACCAAGAGTCGTCGCGGCAAGCTCTACATCGACGATGCGGACTGGGGCCCCGACGCCGGCTCAGTGGAGTACGGGTACCGGGTCCCCTTCGGTGGAATTCATGTCTTCATCGGCAAGATTGGTAAGCCGGGCCCCGAGCCGGATCCCCGCGCCGATCTCATCGAAACGGCTCAGCGCGCACGACCCGCCCGGGCCCGGCCTGCCTTAAGGCGCGCTTTTGTGGGATGCATCCACGGAGGGCCCTCTGATCCATCCGGGTCTGGTGATGAGGCGGCCGCCGGCTCTGACGGCGAGTCGGCCGCTGATGAGTCAAACTCGTTGTACCAACTTCAAGATGGCAGGCTCATGAGTTATTCCGATGGCAACAGTATTCCGGACCTTTTTGAGCCGCCAAGTCAGGTCGGAGTTTTTATGGCTGGTGCGCAGCCTGTTCAGAACCCCGCTGCCGGATCAGAAAACCCGGTGCCTCCCCCGGCTCAGGTGCTGATGGATCTCACGGATAAGATGACGGCCCTGTTAACCGCCACGGTCGACCCGGCGGATCAAGTTCAGCCTGATGCGGCGGTGGCACAGCTAAAATTGGATCTGATAAAAGCTAAAGAGGACCTTGCAGCGGAAGGGATCAGACTGGCTGCGGAGCGGGCGGCTCTCGATGCCCGGACTCAGCTGATTCAGGCGCAGTCCTTCCAACTCACGATGGATCAGAACGCGGCCAATGAGGTCATGAGAAGGAGGCATCAAAAGGCTCAATCTCGACTCCCGCCGGTCTACGATCTGCGCAACCTCTTCAACACGCCAGGTGCAGGGTCTAGTCACCCGCCAGGGGTCGTAGCACCCGGGTCTAGACCCCTTATTGAACCACGAGTGATGGGGCCTCCCCAGGGCCCCCCCGCCCCGCCTCAGTATGTGCCAATACCCCCGGGCCATTATAATAACCCGCTGGAGAACATGGTCGCCGCAGCGGCACGGCTGGCGGCTCTGCCCGTTGATGGCGACTCTCCGACGGCTATTGAGACCCGCCGGGTCAGAGAACTCCTCCAGACAGCGCTGGCGCAGCAAGAGGCGTACTCCTACAGCCGGGATAGGATCCATTCAACCCCTCGTCCAGGGCAGAGCCCGAGTTACAGCCGGCACATGGTCTCGGCGACCGGCTCAAATAATGTCCGACGCCATGACCTGCCCCCTGGTCATGGCCCGGCTCATAATGGAGCCTTCTACGTAGCAGACCAAGCACGCCAGGAGGCGGAGCAGGCGCCTCAATTGACGGCTTACCAGACCCCCCCCCCGGCTTATCCGACGACGTCCGTTGATGCGGGTATCCCTACCAGAACCGGGGGTGTCCCTTGTTTGGTGCCAGCTATCCGTAATGAACGTCTACCCAAGGACTTCAAAGGACCTAGGAAGGTGCCTAACTATACAGCAGACTTACAGCCTGCAGCCTGGATTGAGAGTTATGAGATGGCTATGGAATTACTGGAAGTCAGTGAGGCGGCCATGGCCAAATATTTCACCATGATGTTAGATGGAACTGCCCGCACGTGGTTGAAAGGGTTACCGCCGAACTCCATCCGGTCTTGGGCTGAGCTGAAAGCCCGGTTCATTCAAAACTTCAAAGATACCTGCAGGCAATCTATGTCAATCGTGGATCTGACTAACTGTAAGCAGCAGGAGGGTGAATCCACGACCCATTGGGTTCGCCGGGTCAAGGAGATCATACATTCATCGGATAAGATGGATGCCGGCTCTGCAGTCTTAATGTTGGAACAAAACTGTCGCTTTGTGCCCCTAAAGATGAAACTCGGGCGGCTTAAGCGTGACTGTACTGATATGGGTACACTGATGGCAGCTCTTGTCAAGTATGCCGATTCCGATGGTACCAAGGATCCCCCTTCAGATGATGAAAGGGCAGGGAAGGGAAAGAAGAACGACAACGGCAAGGGTCCTCAGTTTAGCCCGGGGAACCAAGGAGGAGGCAAGCGCAAGGCCGATGGCAGCCTAGAGTTTGTAGCCAGCACCAACTCTCAAGGTAATAACCAGCGACGCAAGGGGAGGCCCCCTCCCCGAGGCGGCGGGTCAGGACCTTCTCTGGAACAGCTGTTGAATGAACCTTGTCCGAGACACGGTTCTAGAGAGAAGCCGGCGACTCATCTGTGGAAGGATTGTGCTATCATGAAGGCCTTTAAAAACTACAATGGTCCGGGTGGCGGCTCAGGCGCTGGCGGCTTTCATGGCCCGGGCGGCGGGTCCGATTCCGGTCCTCAGAACGGTCAAGGCGGCTTTAATCAACAGTCTGGTCAGGGTCATCAACAGCAGCAGGGGGGTTATCAGACCAACCCAAAGCAGCTTAGCGGTGGACAGTATCACGTGTTCACCACTAGTTTGTGCAAAGCGGCGGGTCAAATTCCGGGTCTTCCAGGAAGGCGACCTTGTGCTCCGGCTCATCCAGGATCAAGCAGATGCACACAAATTATCCCCACCTTGGGAAGGGCCCTTTGTGGTCAGTAAGAACTTGCACAACGGGTCATATTACCTCATTGATGTTCGGGAGTGTAAAGATTCACGTAAATCTGAGAGGAGACCCGTCGGCCGTGGAATATCGCTCAGCTTCGGCCTTATTACACTTGAGCTACCGGCTCTTGTGGTGTACATATTTATCTCAGCCATGTATATATTATGATAAAGCAATAAAGCAGGGCCTCTGTCCTTTGCTCTCTTCCAAATATGTGTCTTGCTGACTTACAGAAGATCCGGCTTATGATCATCTTCGAATCTAGCTGTAAGCAGTAAAGTCACTTGGGGGCTTCCTGTTCACACATGGGTCGTATTCGAACCCAAGAGAACATAGCTGTCGATACCCATTTGATTGGCAAAGTGCCGAGCTCATTGGGAAGTTGCCTCTGGTCATATTTGAATCATAGTGTAACCCCTCTGAGAACCGACGTGGATCGTATTCGAATCAGCGTCGTTAAACAATTTTCAGAATCACTTGGGGGCTTCCTGTTCAAACATGGGTCGTATTCGAACCAAAGAGAACATAGCTGTCGATACCCTCTTGATTGGCATCGCCACACCCACTGGGGGCTATATGATCGTATCCGAATCTTAGCTTAACCCCTTTGGACCGAGTTTCTGGTCGTATTCGAACCGGAAGCCCCTAAGTTTTTATATTTTATCACAAGTCTACTCTGATCATGTCAAAGTATGTACTGCCGGGTCTCACTTACCGGCTTAATTTTGGTTTATCTTGTTAGTTGAACATCATGGATGTCATCAAGACAAGTAAATTCGAGTTAAGGTACCAACCGTGCTACCCGGGTTATTTAAACCGGAAGTATGCTTACAGGCTGTTAAGTGTGTTATCACAGCTATGTTCAGAGTATAGTTAAGGGCCAGTCTTTTCGGTTCGTATTCCGGGTTATCCATCTCAAACACCTGATTATCAAGGCGGTAAGCCGCCTTGCGATTTGTGATTTACCTTTCTAAGCAGATACTTAAAGGCACCTTTTAAGGTTGAGAAGGACAAAGGGATAATTACGACCCGGAAGAACACAAAGGATAATTTCAAGGGATTTCAGCGTTCATTACGTGCACGATGGCATGGCAGAGATAAATTGTTGCACTTATTCTATTACAAAAATCTTTCAAAGTTTCAAGGGTGGAGCGTTGTTTGGTGAGCCGCTAGCCGGTTTATGACGCCTGCTGAGTCGAAGTCCCCGGCTCATCTTCTGCTCCGGCTGATCCCAAGGCTTCAAAGGTCAACGACTTCCAGTTGATGCCGTTGAGAGCTTCGAACTGAGCTTCTTCGTCAATTAACCCGGCCGGGTCAATCTTGGGGGCGTAGGTGTGTTGGCGAGCCGGAGGAATCAGACTAAGAGCTTCATAGCGAGGGGTTGGAATCCTCTGATTCTCCGCGTTGTACCCTGGCTGATACTTGGTTAAGTCGGTGTCGTTCCCGATGATGGTGGCCACCGGGTGTACAGCCTTCACGCATGCCGCGAAATCCTTCCGGTCGAAGGTGGAGCCGTCTTCCTTCAGGCTGGGGTAACCCAGGGCGATGTCTGCCGGGTCTAGCTCCGGCAGGAAGGCTTTGGCCCGGCTCAGCGCGGCAATTGCTCCGGATCTTGCGGAGGCTCGACGTAGCTCTTGGATTCACTGTGGCAAAACTGCGAGCCGGCGCAGGACTTCAGCCAGATGGGTTGGCACCTCATTGGATAGGGCCACCACAGCTAAGGCGCGCTGTGACCCGGTGTAGAGTTGTTCCACCAGGGTGTACATGGCCTTTAGCTTGGTGACCACGCTCTGGTTGAGGTTGGCACTCCTGGGACCTGTTTAATAAAGGTCAGGTAAGCCGGTGACAAGGGTGAATCGTAACATGTGCAGACTTGATGAAAGCCGGTGAGGCGACTTACCAAAGATAGCAGCCACCATTTGGGAAACCTGGTGCTTTAGACCGGAGAGCTCAGCGGTCTTCTCAGTGAGGGCCTTCTCCGCCTGTTCTGCCCGGGTCACCAGTGCGGCTTTCTCCTCAGCCCAGGCCTTCCGCTCAGCGTTGAATTCAGTCTTCAATTTCTCCTGAGCGGCGATGCTGGAGACAAACTTGGCATTCGCCTTCCGGGTCTTCATCTCTTGAGTTTTTAACCGGCTCTTGAGACCCGCAAGGTCCGACTCAAATTTCTTGCCAGTAGCCTGTATATACTTCCGGGTTATTAAACAGTCATTATATAAGTCCCAAGCACTTTCCAAGCAAAGACACTTGGCACTTGGGGGCTAATGCATATTGAACGTGTCTATCTACGTACTGCTGGTTAAATTAAGTAAGCCGGACTCTAAGTCTACAACATATGCCAAGTATAAGTTATAGACTTGGGGGCTAGCATGACAAGGATCACTATGCGGAAAGTAAGAAGACAACAGAAGGTTACCTCAGACTTTTGTTGGATCTGATTGACCATGGCGATCTCCGCGTCCCGGCTCTTGTGAACCTGGCTGATGTAGCCAGAAATGAGCTCTCCAATGCTCAAATCGGGGTAGCCCGAGAGATCCAGATTCGCCCGGTGGGGTCGCAGCAGCTCCCCCTTCGCGGAGCATTGGGCCAGTGCGGTCGGCCTCCCCGGCTCAACATACTCCGTCCGGGTAATTACCACGTCCGGGTCGTTAGCCGGTGGGGTTGAGCCGGAGGCCTCCGGATTAGCTGACGCTTCGGTCGTTGTCTTGGTGGTCGGGGCAGGGGCTTCAAGCGCCGTATCCATGGGAATGGTGGCCTCGGAGGCGGCTGGCGGATCTTGAGCCGTCGTCTCCGGCTCAGGCAAGTCCGGCACTCCAGCTGACCTGGTCTTCTTTGCTCTTTTGGTGAGCTTTGCGTGGGCACTGAAAAGACAGAAGTGTTAGGCATACAAAGAGTAAATACAGACAGATAATGTAAGGTGATTGTTATTACCCGGGTGCAGTCTTGAAGGCCGGCAGACTTGACTGCATGGAGTCACCCGAAGAGGGGGAGGTCTCCTGGTAATTGGAGTCAGAAGAATTAAGTGGTTGACGGAGAACACCCGCCAACGGATGAAAAGGGTACAAGTGAGAAAAGACCTCGGTGCGACGCTTCCTTGTAGCGTCGGGTAACCCGGCGGAGAGGTCGGTGTCCTTGCGGGCCCGGGTGAGACGCCGGCTTTCGTGAACCTGCTGCTTCAAAAGAAATTGAGGGTCTTGATGAGCTAATGGATGAGAAAAGCTTACTTTCCGGGTTACCCTTCGGACTTTCAGCTGTGGCAAAGGCTCCGAGTCGGAGGAGAGTAATGTTCTCTTCAATCACCGGGTTACTGGCGCCGGTGTCATCCTGTCAATAAACAAAATGATGGTAAAGTGGACAACAGCAAACAACAAATATGGCAGGAGTTTAAAGGTTTAAGGGTTACCTCTGACTCGGAGCTATCGCTTAATTGCAGCAGCTCCGAAGCAGTGGGTCTGCTTCCATTTTTGCGAGGGGCGGCTCTCTTGGCGGCTTTCTTCGCCTTCCTGGCCTTCTTGGCCGCCTCATGGTCATACTTGACCCGCCAGAATTTATCATCAGCCTGAGAAATACAGTAATGAATTCTTAGCAAGATGGCATGTAAAAGAAGTTGAAAGGTTAAAGGTCAGCGGTTTACCGCAGGGGCCGGATTGGTCTTGCAGAACGGGGCTAGCCCGGTCCTTCCACAGTCTGCCAGGCTCTCGTTTAACAGAGCCTTGGTCTCTTCTTCAGCAACGTCTTCTGGAAGATCATTGCGACTGTGTCTCTGCGGGTCATCCTTTCGCCGGTGTACTCACACATTAAGCCGGGACGGCGGCTCAATGGGATCACCCGCCATGAGATCCAGACCTGGACCAGGTCTATTCCGTTCAGACCGTTGCCTAGCAGGGCCTTGATCTTGTTGATCGTTGGAAGCAGAGGCTGGCGTTCCGCGGCAGTCAGCTTGTCGGATAGCGGATGAGTCGGCTCCAGGCGCGTTGGGCGAAAGCCGGGCAGCGGGCTCTCATCAGCCGGGGACGTGTCTTGGCAGTAGAACCAAGTCATGTTCCAGTCCTTGGGGTGACTTGGCGGTTCTGCGTAAGGAAATAGACAGTCCCTGCGCCGTTGGATGGAGATGCCGCCTAGCTCTAGAATTGGACCGTTTGCGCACTCATTTTGGCGGTTCAAATAAAACAGCTCTCTGAAGAGTAGCAGACTCGGCTCTTCTCCAAGATATACTTCACAAAAATCTTGGAAGTTGCAGATGTTGGATATGGAATTGGGTCCTATATCCTGAGGCCGAAGGTCAAAGAAGTTGAGCACGTCCCGGAAGAATTTTGAGCCGGGCGGTGCGAAGCCCCGACTCATATGGTCTGCAAAGATCACTACCTCCCCGTCCCTCGGCTGAGGTCTTTCTTCGGACGGGTCAGGGGCACGGTAGGACATCACTTCCTTCTTGGGCAGATATCCGGACTTAACAAAGTTGGCCAGGGTCTCTTCGGTGACGTTGGATTTCACCCAGTTGCAAGTGATGGGAGCCTTGGGAGGCATGGTAACGGTTGGTGGTCTATGAGGAAGAGAAAAGTGTCCGGGTTAATTATAAGCCGGGGATTATCATTCAAACTACAGTGACGACTTATGAAGGGAACTAATGATGTATATTGATACGATGAGTTATCTAAGCCGTCGGAGTTTTCAGGATAAGTTGGTCATCTACGGCTTACTGCAGTTAAGTCGGAGGATTCTACGGAGCATGGTTCTCTTTAAACCGGAAAGTTCTACGACGCGTGTTTTCTTTAAGTCGGAAGCATAAGCCGCCAAGATTCAAGGATTGCAGTTTTTACCAAGTATGGTAAAACGGATTTCACATATTGCAGTAACTTTTTCGGATCAAAATGGTCGGGCCAGGTGAAAATTTTCTAGACCTAAAAAACAGAGGCAGGAGAAGTTCTTGAGGTTGAACACAGTTCTTATGCAGTAAAAAGAGGATTTCTTGCAGATGAAATGAGTTCCGAACGTCTACCGCAGTGGTTTTACGCAAGGATAAAAATCAACCGACTACAGTGGTGACGAGGACTGCCGAGTTTCTGGGCAAAGGTGACGAACACGAAGAACGGGAGGAACCCTACCACAGATCTGTTCTAGCAAGGAAGAGAAGACTCACCGGAGTTGAGGAAGAGCGAAGGTCGCCGCCGTTATCTGGTCCGGGTCAGGGTGATGCAGCGGCCGGGTCGATGAAGATCAGGGGCGCGACGGCGGCGGCGGTGGCAGAAGCTCGGGCAGAGGAACGACAGCGCGAGGAAGAAGAAGGAGAGTGTGAGAAGAGAGTGCCGGGCCGGCCTATTTATAAGGTAAGTCATAAGTGGGCGTGAGATTCAAGGAGACCACGGCGTGGTTATCTCCCCCTCACGGCGCCTCAATTTTCGCAAAGACAGTAAAAGCAGAGATCCGTTGTGGATCTGGCGGAGTAAAAAACGGACTTAATGGAGGATGACGTCACGGCGGATTATCCGGAGTTCGGAGAATGACGTCACTCCGGGTTATGGCCTTCACACGAACGGTAAGCCGGAGATTTTTCTGTCGGCAGAGTTGAAGATTGACACGAGCCGGCTCAAGTCAATCTGGGGCCTAATGTTGAGGATATAGACCTGGGAGTCACCCGCCAGGAGGGCCGGGTTACACTAAGGGTCATTGCCAGAAGCCCGGAGCTAAGTTTCAAGATAATGGGCCAGAGATGGGCTGAGACCCGGCGATGGCTTAAAGCCCGTAGTACAATCTTTATTGTTATAGGAGAACTTGTAGTATAAGGCAAGTATTGTTTAGAGTCCGAGCCGGACACTCTTATGAGCCGGCCGGGACTCTAAGGGCCGCTGGGTGTCAACCTCCCTATATAAAGGGACGACCCGGCAGCGGTTTAGGGGCGACAACAATCTGATCGAGAGCCGGGCAAAGCTGTTTAGCTCCCTGGTTATCGAAACCCTGATTAATACCACCTTAACTGGACGTAGGCTTTTACCTTCACCATAAGGGGCCGAACCAGTATAACCCTCGTGTTCCTTGTCCCACTTAACCCCTTCAAGCTTCCCAATTGCGATGGCTCCACGACTAAGTCCTAACCCGAGGACATCTGCCGTGACAATTCCACGACACCGGGTTATGCTGAGGACCCTTGCCATTGCCGTTCTTCTTTCCCTTCCCTGTACTTTGATCATCTGAAGCGGGGTCCTTGGTACCATCAGAATCGGCGTACTTGAGAAGAGCCGCCATCAGTGTACCCATATCATTGCAGTCGCGCTTAAGCCGCCCGAGTTTCATCTTCAGGGGCACAAAATGACAATTCTGCTCCAACATTAAGACTGCAGAGCCGGCATCCATTTTATCCGAGGAATGTATTATCTCCTTAACCCGGCGAACCCAATGTGTCGTAGACTCACCCTCCTGCTGCTTGCAGTTTGTCAAACACACAATTGACATAGACTGCCTACAGGTATCCTTGAAGTTTTGGATGAATTGGGCCTTCAGCTCAGCCCAAGACCCAATGGAATTCGGTGGTAGCCCTTTCAACCAAGTGCGGGCAGTCCCATCTAACATCATGGTGAAGTACTTAGCCGTGAAGCCGCCTCACTGACCTCCAGCAGTTCCATAGCCATCTCATAACTCTCGATCCAGGCTGCGGGTTGTAGATCTGCTGTGTAATTAGGCACCTTCCTAGGGCCTTTGAAGTCCTTGGGTAGACGTTCGTTGCGGATAGCTGGCACTAAACAAGGAACACCCCCAGTCCTGGTAGGGATACCCACATCGACGGAAGCCGTCGGATAAGCAGGGGGAGTCTGGTAAGCCGTCAGCTGGGGCACCTGCTCCGCCTCTTGCCGTGCTCTGTTTTGGTCTGCTGCGTGAAAGGCTCCGTTATGAGCCGGGCCATGGCCAGGGGGCGGGTCATGGCGTCGGACGTTACTTGAGCCGGTCGCCGAGACCATGTGCCTGCTGTAACTCGGGCTCCGGCCTAGACGAGGGGTCGAGTCGATCCTGTCCCGGCTGTAGGAGTACGCCTCTTGCTGCGCCAGTGCTGTCTGAAGGAGTTCCCTGACCCGGCGGGTTTCAATAGCCGTCGGAGAGTCGCCTTCAACTGGGAGAGCCGCCAGCTGTGCCGCCGCGGCGACCATGTTCTCCAGCGGGTTATTATAATGACCCGGGGGTATTGGCACGTACTGAGGCGGGGCAGGGGGCACCTGGGGAGGCCCCATCACTTGTGGCTGAATAGGGGTCCCAGACCCGGGCACTATGACCCCTGGCGGGTTACTAGACCCTGCACCTGGCGTGTTGAAGAGGTTTCGTGGATCGTAAACCGGAGGGAGTCGAGATTGGGCCTTTTGATACCTCCTTCTCAGGACCTCATTGGACGCGTTTTGATCCATCGTGAGCCGGAAGGACTGCGCTTGAATCAACTGGGTTTGGGCGTCGAGAGCCGCCCTTTCCGCAGCCATCCTGATCCCTTCTGCTGCCAGATCCTCCTTAGCTTTCACTAGATCCAATTTTAACTGCGCCACCTCCGCATCATGCTGAGCTTGATCTGCCGGGTCAACCGTAGCGGTTAACAGAGCCGTCATCTTGTCCGTGAGATCCATTAGTACCTGAGCCGGCGAGGGCACCGGGTTTCCCGCTCCAGCAGCGGGGTTCTGAACAGGCTGTGCACCGGCCATAAAGACTCCAACCTGACTTGGCAGCTCAAACGGGTCCGGAATACTGTCACCATCGGAACAACCCATGAGCCTGCCATCTTGAAGTTGATACAACGAGTTTGACTCATCGGTGGACGACTCGCCGTCAGAGCCGGCGGCCGCCTCATCACAAGACCCAGATTGATCAGAGGGCCCTCCATGGATACATCCCACCAAAGCGTGCCGTAAGGCAGGCCGGGCCCGGGCGGGTCGTGCACGCTGAGCCGTCTTGATGAGATCGGCGCAGAGATCCGGCTCAGGGCCTGGCTCACCAATCTTGCCAATGAAAACATGAATTCCGCCGAAGGGGACCCGGTACCCGTACTCAATTGAGCCGGCGTCGGGGCCCCAGTTTGCATCGTCGATGTAGAGCTTGTCGCGACGACTCTTGGTCATCCGGCCCACAACGTATCCCTTGAGCCCTTCGAAGCTGCCCTTCAAGAACTCAAATCCACCGTGCGCTGGCCCCACGGTGGGCGCCAACTGTCGTGGAATTGTCACGGCAGATGTCCTCGAGCTGGGACTTAGTCGTGGAGCCATCGCAGCTAGGAAGCTTAAAGGGGTTAAGCGGGACAAGGAATACGAGGGTTTATACTGGTTCGGCCCCTTACGGTGAAGGTAAAAGCCTACATCTAGTTTGAGGTGGTATTGATTAGGGTTTCGATAACCAGGGAGCTAAACCGCTATGCCTGGCTCTCGATCAGATTGTTCTTGTCCCTAAACCGCTGCCGGGTCGTCCCTTTATATAGGGAGGCTGACGCCCAGCAGCTCTCAGAGTCCCGGCCGGCTCATAAGAGTGTCCGGCTCGGACTCTCAGTTATTCTTGCCTTGCACTACAAGTTCTACCATGATAATGATTGTAACTACGGGTCTTAAGCCATATCCGGGTCTTAAGCCCATCTTTAGCCCACCGTCTTCAAGCTTGGCGCCAAGTCTCTGGCAATGACCATATGAGTAACCGGCCCCTCCTGGCGGGTGACTCTAAGGTCTATATCCTCAACAATCTCCGTTCCGAATATCCGGAGTTCTTTCAGTCCTAGATCTCGGGACGAGATCCTCTCGTAGTGGTGGAGTGTTGTAACACCCCGCATGTAACTTGCCATATTTGTAACTCCAACTCTTGCCATTTTCGGCTATGTGCTATGTTATTTCCTCCGGGGTCGGGTTTGTCTTTCGTTTTGTATTTTGTCATGTCATGCATTTTCATATCATGTCATCATGTGCATTGCATTCGCATACGTGTTCGTCTCATGCATCTGAGCATTTTCCCCGTTGTCCGTTTTGGAATCCGGCGCTCCTATCTCCTCCGGCGCAACCCTCTTGTTTTCTTTCGTGTGCGGGTGTCAAACTTTCTCGGAATGGACCGAGGCTTGTCCAGTGGCCTTGATATACCACCCGGAGACCACCGGTCAAGTTTCGTTCCATTTGGAGGTCGTTTGGTACTTCATCGGTTAACCGGGCATCCGCCATGTCCATTTGAGTGTCCAGAAAAACCCCCCTCTAAAACCAGCCCAAAACCCACCAAACTCTCTTCCATGCTCTAGGTCATTCGATCACGATCGTGTGGGCGAAAACCGCACCTCATTTGGAGCCTCCTAGCTCCCTCTACCTATAAATATGTGAGCATCCCGTATACATTCGCAGACGAACCCTAGCGTCTTCCACCTCGCGCCGCCGGACAAAGTCCACCCGTGCCGGACACGTCCGCCCGCCACCTCACCTCGGCCAATAGGCTGCTGCCACGTCGCTCCACCGCCGCCTCCAACCAACTGGAGCCCGCCACCTCTCCAGCGCCCGGCGCCCTCTCTCCTCCCCGCGCCGCGGGCCTGCCGCCGCCCCTTGGCCGGCTTCCTCCAGAGGGCGCGTCGGCCGCCGTGCCGCCGCCCGCCGGCGACCGCGCCCCGGGCCACCTCCCTCCGACCTCCCTCCGGCCTCTCCTCCTCCGTTCCGGCCGAAGCCAGGCGAGCCCGAGCCGGCGAGCTGCCTGAGTTCTCGATCGGATCTGGTAAGAACGAAGCGTTGACTTTCCCCTCGAGCCCCCCGAAAATTCCTGTCTGTGATTTTTCTCTTTATGTGTCCCTGTTCGACAGTGCATAACTCCTTGCAAGTAGCTCGGATTCGTGCGTGTAATATGTCAAATTGTTCGTCTCGTGATGCTATTCATTTTGTTCAATTGCACTATTTTCGTTAGAGGTCATCTTGATGCCCGAATCTCTGTTGGAAGAGGGCTAGTTGCTGTTATCTTCTGGTTCTTAGCAGAACTTGGAGATTTGTCATTTTTGTACCATTAAATCTGTGCATCTTATGGGCATGAGCTCTACATGTGTTTTGAAGTATGCTACGCCATCTTTCCAGTGGTATAGTCCGTGTATTTTTGTGATCTCTGTGGTTACTAGCACAAGCATGCAAAGTAGGCCCCGTAATATTTCTGATTTCAGGTACTTGGTGATTTCTCTAAGTCCTTGTCTGATGTTATTTTGTTGCCATGTGAACTTGATGCTACAGAGAGATCCATGCATATTTTGGAGATGTTCTATAAGGATGTTTTGTAGCTATAGTTGTAATTGATCCATTCCTGCCCTTGTTTGCAATTATGGAGTACCATAGTATGACTCAATCTTGCTCTACTTTTTCTACAAAATATTTCTTGCAGATTCTTAACATGATATGCAATTTTCCGAAGCTTGTTGTAGTTGATCCATACATGCTATGCTTTTGTTCTTGCCATGGATAGCTTAATAAACATGCCATCTTGCTGCAGGTATGCTTGTTTTGTCATGCATTGCTCTGTAGTGAATGCATCAAGCTCACAAAGAGGCCTACATATTATTGTTTCTGCCATGCTCTGTTTTCTGCTGTCAGAAACCTGATAACGAAACTTGCTATGTTTACATGCTTGCCATCATATCTTATGGTCCTTTTTGCTTATGATCAATAAGGGAGTTTTGTCATGTGCTTTTAGTAGAATACCGTAATGCCTTGTTTTGCTATGTTAAGTTCCTGTAGCATGTTGATTTCGTGCTCTGAACATTGCTACCTGATGCTATTTTCTGCCATGTCCAGTTTTTCACTAAGTCTGTGATCCTGTTATCTTTTGCACTTTTGCCATGCTTGTTTGAGCTTGATATGTTGTGATCTAGCCGTAGCTCAGTGTTCATCTTTTGCAAGCATCTCCTGTAGAGTACTGTCATATACTTTGTTGCTATGTTGGGATGCTGTAGCATTGTTACTTGTTGGATTTTAAGTGCTATCATGCTGTTAATCGCAGATTCGTGTCATTCTTGTTTTGCTTGCCATTTGCAAACTGTGCATCCGTTTCCGGTGATCTTTATATTTATTTCGACCGAAATCATCTCATCTTTCCAGTGGCATGCTTGATTTGCCATGTTACTGCCATGTTCATCATTTTCCTTCCGGAGCACGCATATGCATCGCATATCATACATGTTTTGCATCTTGTTGCTTGTGCATTTCTCGTGGTTGATTGTGGTTCCGTTTGTTTGTGTTCTTGTCTTGGGTAGAGCCGGGAGACGAGTTCGTGAACGAGGAACCTGTTGAGTACGCTTACGAGGATCAAGCTTTCGACAACTCTGAGAACCTTGCAGGCAAGATGACCACCCCTCGAAATCACTTCTATCTTTGCTTTGCTAGTTGTTCGCTCTATTGCCATGCTCCGCTACCTATCACTTGCTATATCATGCCTCCCATATTGCCATGTCAGCCTCTAACCATCCTTTCCTAGCAAACCGTTGTTTGGCTAAGTTACCGCTTTTGCTCAGCCCCTCTTATAGCGTTGCTAGTTGCAGGTGAAGTTGAAGTTTGTTCCATGTTGGAACATGGATATGTTGGGATATCACAATATCTCTTATTTAATTAATGCATCTATATATTTTGGTAAAGGGTGGAAGGCTCGGCCTTATGCCTGGTGTTTTGTTCCACTCTTGCCGCCCTAGTTTCTGATATACCGGGATTATGTTCCTTGAGTTTGCGTTCCTTACGCGGTCGGGTGATTTATGGGACCCCCTTGACAGTTCGCCTTGAATAAAACTCCTCCAGCAAGGCCCAACCTTGGTTTTACCATTTGCGACCTAAGCCTTTTCCCACGGGTTTTCTAGAGCCCGAGGGTCATCTTTATTTTAAACCCCCGGGCCAGTGTTCCTCTGAGTGGTGGTCCTAACTAGAGCCCTTTGCAGCGCCACCTTGGGGAAACACAAGGATTGGTTTTAGTTGTACGGACTGCTCATCCGGTGTGCCTTGAGAACGAGATATGTGCAGCTCCTATCGAGATTTGTCGGCACATTCAGGCGGCTTTGCTGGTCTTGTTTTACCATTGTCGAAATGTCTTGTAAACCGGGATTCCGAGACTGATCGGGTCTTTCCGGGAGAAGGTTTATCCTTCGTTGATCGTGAGAGCTTATGATGGGCTAAGTTGGGAAACCCCTGCAGGGTATTATCTTTCGAAAGCCGTGCTCACGGTTATGAGGCAGATGGGAATTTGTTAATGTCCGGTTGTAGAGAACTTGTCACTTGACCCAATTAAAATACATCAACTGCGTGTGTAGCCGTGATGGTCTCTTCTCGGCGGAGTCCAGGAAGTGAACACGGTTTGTGTTATGATTGACGTAAGTAGGAGTTCAGGATCACTTCTTGGTCATTGCTAGTTGACGACCGTTCCGTTGCTTCTCTTCTCGCTCTCTCTTGCGTATGTTAGCCACCATATATGCTTATTGCCGCTGCAGCTCCACCTCATTACACCATCCTCTCCTATAAGCTTAAATAGTCTTGATCTCGCGGGTGTGAGATTGCTGAGTCCCCGTGACTCACAGATTCTACCAAAACAGTTGCAGGTGCCGACGATGCCAGTGCAGATGATGGGGTTGATCTCAAGTGGGAGTTCAACGTGGAACGTGGTCGTTACTATGTGTCTTTTCCTGATGATCAGTAGTGGAGCCCAGTTGGGACGATCGGGGATCTAGCATTTGGGGTTATCTCATTTTCATCTGGATTTTGGCCGTAGTCAGTCTATATGATTGTATTTTGGATGATGTATGAATTATATTTATGTATTGTGTGAAGTGGCGATTGTAAGCCAACTCTTTATCCCATTCTTGTTCATTACATGGGATTGTGTGAAGATGACCCTTCTTGCGACAAAACCACTATGCGGTTATGCCTCTAAGTCGTGCCTCGACACGTGGGAGATATAGCCGCATCGTGGGCGTTACAAGGCTGCATCAATCGAAGACCCCGACGACAATGCAGCGCAGTATCCTCCTGAGGCCATCCCCAAGAAGAAGAAGCGGCTACTCCGCACAGGGCCTCAGGGGAGCGGTGCCTCTGGCGGCGCAACATTAGGATCGGCGCCCGCGCCTGGGGCGCCTCCCTCCCTCGCATAGGAAGGTGCGCCCGGCACCCTCCTCGGGCAGGGCTCGGGGGCTCTCTTCTGGAGGGCCTCAGACCTAGCCAACATCACGAGGGAGACGCTCAGGCACCACGTGGAGGCGTGCTTTGCAGCACGTTTCCCTCAGGAGGATACCGGGCGAGGAGCGCCCGACGCTCAGGAGTTCGTTACCAAGGTCACTCGGGAGCTGCAGGATGTAAGAGCCATGCGCGGCGACCGCCACCCACCTGGCGCGGCTTCCCATCCAGGCGAGGATGGCTGGCTGCGCGCCTGCGTCGACATTCTAGGGCTCAACGGGGCCGCATCTCAAGAGCTCTTCTGGCCTTCGCGCGTGGGACGCTGCGAGGGCCCACCTCACAGCTATGTTCGCATGCCATTCGGCCTGCCGAGCATGGCAGTCGCCTTCCAGCGCAACCTGCGGAGCATCCTGGCGGCTTAGGAGGCCAGGCACCACGCAGTCCTGATGGAGATGAAGACGGTCCTCAAGGAACCGCCCGGACCCCCAGAGCCTCCCGAGGCTCAGGGCCCCGGTGGCTCGTGAGGAACAACCCTTTCGCCACGCATCTTCAGCTGCCCCAACATCCCTTCGACAACGGAATGAGGTGACATTTTCGAAGTTTATTTAGCTGGGAGCGCCCCCTGGGCTGCATCATTCCCAGGACGCGTGGGTCTGTCCCTGCGGCATCTATCCTTTTACGTCTTTATCTTACCCTACTGGGGCGCCCCTCGGGCTGCATCATCCCCAAGCCGCCCGGGTCCGACCCAGTGGCATGTATCATTCTTGCATTTACCTGAGCTAGTCTGCTTTTCATGCATAATCTATCTATGGTTATCACCTTCTTGATTGTCACCCACCATGGGAGCTGCGTGCCGATGGTCTTTCTTTAGGATCCTTCGTATAAGAAGGCTAGGCACGGCGTCTGTGCTCGGGCCCGTCCCTGCAGCCTTCGATAAATCCAACGGCTGAGCTCTGTCTGGCGGGCCGGCCCCGTTCACGTCACCTCCTGGGGTCGTTGGTGCTTGGCCTTCTTGTGCGATAACCTCAGGAAATTCATTCGGCGCAGGTTGCCTAACCATCTCCCAACACCACCATAGCCATCAAGAACCAAGACCAGGCGCAACCCGCCTTGAGGTAGGGCCTCGTGAGTCCCGCGCTGGCTCACGAGTGCCCAGACACACCTCGTCTAGCCCTGCCGTCCAAGCCACGTGTCAGGGCGGGGTTGTACACGCCCCGGGGGCTCTCCGCAGTAGGGAGTCCCCTCCCACGTACTAGTGGAAGCACCATGCTCCGTGCTGGCCGTCGACACTGCCGAGGAGCAGCTATGCCCGTGCAAGTGTGGAAGCGCTATGCTCCGCACTGGTGATAAACAACTGAGGGCGGCCTCATGGCCGTATCAACCTCAGGGAGCCCTTGAGCTCAGTGTCTGGCCTCATCGCAACACCTCCCCTCGAGAGAGTCGCGCGAGGGGGCTGGGCACAGGGGCTGCACTCGGGTCACGCCCAAGCGTACGCCACCCTGCCAGGTCCCTCGGACCTGGTCGTCGCGCTCCCCTCCCGAGCCGAGCCTCGGCGAGGGCAAAGGTATGAAGGTCGTTTGAGCGTCAAGGGGGACTCCTGAGCATCGCGACTCAGGAGCCTAACTGGCCACGTAGCCCCTCACTCCTTGGTCTCGTCCTGGTGATCCGGACGACCCAATGGCGGTTGAGGTATGCGCGGGGCCGGGCCCTGCCGACATAGAACACTAGACCTATCCCCGCATTTCCTTCCCATAAGCTGTTTGTGCATCAAGGGGGACTCCTGAGCATCGCGACTCAGTAGCCTAACTGGCCACGTAGCCCCTCACTCCTTGGTCTCGTCCTGGTGATCCGGACGACCCAACAGCGGCTGAGGTATGCGCGGGGTCGGGCCCTACCGACATAGAACGTAAAGCAAATCGGAAGGAAATCACAAAATCTCAAGCAAATATTACAAGACATATGGTTCTTCCAATACCAAACGCAAGTTTAAACGCCTCCACGAGGCACGGTACATGTCGCAGGAGTTAAGAAGGAAAAGAGCCGCCATAAAGCCATCTCGTCACCCCCGGACATCGCCGCCGTCGCCCACAAGGGATGCTTCTTCTTCAACGGCGTCACCTTCACCTGTACCACCAGCCGGAGTTGCAGGATCAGTAGCACTGCCGGTTGAGGGCGCGGGAGCGAAGGCGCGAAACTTCTTCAGCAGGGCCTCCACCTGACCCTTCGCGGCTGTGGCAGCGACTATGCAATGCTCGTCGTTCACAGGTTCCAGCAGCTCGTCAAGGCGGGTGGCAGGGTTGCAAAGATGGAGGTGGCTGAAGACACGCGTCAACGTGGCTGAGGAAAGGACGCAGGCTTCTTCCTCTGCCATGGGGCCGATACCGCTCACGACGTCCTCAAGCGCATCAACCAGATAAGGAAGCAGTTGGGCGGGGCCCTCGTTGCTGGCAGCCAGCGGCTCCTCCAAGCCTTTCTCGTAGAGTGACCGCAGCGCCGTCCGAGACCTCACCTCGAGGAGCTTGAAGGCCTCGCGGTCCTCAGCTAGGACCTTCACCTTGGCTTCAAGCTCGGCCTTCTCCTCCTTCAGCTTCTGCTCCAGCTCCTCCAACCGGCCGCGCTCCGTGACCTTCGCCAACTGCTCCAGCTCGGCATCGCGATCCCTGACGGCTTCCTCTCGGGCCTTCATCTTCTCCTCCTCTGCCTTGCGACCTCGGGTTTCTTTCGCGCGCTCCCTCCGCGCGGTCTCCAGCTCAGCCTCCAGCGACCGGCAGCGGTCCTTGGCGGCCTCGGCATCCTTCAGCGCCACCTCGCGGGCGGCCACAGCTTGGGCGACGGCCTCCCTATCCTTCTCGGAGTCCGCAGCAGCTTGGCTCAGCGTCGCCCGGACGGACACATCGGAATGAAGCCAGCCAGAGACCAGCTCCAAGCGCCCGGCCACCAAGCGACGGTCGGCGCCTTGAATATCTTCTCGCAGCAGGGTCATCGCAGAAAGAGCGCGCTCCAGAACATCAGGGGAGGCCGAAGGACCCGGAGGAAGTAGTGCGACAGAAGGGGGAGGAGGCGACGTCCTCACCATGGCCTGGGAGGACAGAGGCTCCTGAGCTTTTGCGATCTCAGCGACCGAGCCAGGCGTCGGCACATCCGGAGCCAGCGGGGCCACGGGGGCTGACTCCTCCCGAGGATGCTCCCCCAGGCCTCGCGAGGATGATCGGGCTGGAGAAGCGCGAGCGTCATTGCTGCCCTTGTCCGTGGAGAGGGGAGCGGCCATCGTAGGTGATCTGGTCCCGATCAGCGTCACCTCGTCCTCCTTCCTCCTCCTCGCTGCGGGTGTCGGCCTAATTGCACAATGGAGAAGCATCAAGGGCAGGTAGCAGAAGCAAGAATAGAACAGGACAAGAACACTTACTGGTCTACCGTGGCGTAGTCCCTCCGCTTCGTAAGCTTGAAGCCGGAGAGCCTCGCAGCATGAGGCGCAGGCGCGCGGGCTCCAAGAGCGGAAGAAGGGGTAGCGGATGGACCAGAAGCAGCTCCAGGCCGAGTCAGAGCACGAGCGTCATCTCGGGAGATCAACGCCGACCTGCCCCTCGTCGGAACCACGACGGCTCTTTCCTCTCCGAGAGGGCATCGGCCTCGTCGTCGTCATCAGGCAAGGTGCAGAGCATGTCGGCCTTGCGCAAGGGGGAGGTCTCCCCCATCCCCTTAGGGGTCACCTTCGAGTCACGCTCCTCGCCCTCCTCCTCTTCCTCCTCCTTGCAGGAGTCGCCAGAAGACACGTCCACCGGCGCCGTCGCCTTCGAGACCACAAGGGGTGCTGGCGGCACCAGGCCGTGCTCGTCAAAGGTGGGCATGGCGGCCACAACCTGCGCCCCGTCCTTGCGAAGGAACAGGAGAACGATGGCACTCAGCGGATACTCTTGGTCGTCCTCGACCAAGAGGCGGAGAGCCACAACCAGCTCCTCGTCAGACAAGGCCCCCGGACTCAGGCGAAGCTTGTCTTCTTCGCCCCCAAGCGTCCACATGGGGCACGAGCGCGCCTGGAGCGGAGCCACCCGTAGCATCAGGAATTCTCTCAGGAGCATGGCCCCCGTCAGCTTCGCCGCCTTCGCGTTGCCCGGCCTCAGGTCGGCGGTCATCTTCTCCAGCAACGATGTCGCCCGGTCGTCAGTAAGCTTTGCGCGGGACCACCCCTCGTTAGACTCGGGCATCTCCGTCGGCAGCTTCAACCGTGGGTGGACACACTTGGCATCCATCATGACCCACTTGCTCCTGAAGCCATTAGCCTTCTTCCCGGCCTTCGAGATTGCATTGGCCTTGCCGGCAGCGACGAAGTTAGCGCACCCAGAGGTGTGACCGTCGTTGATTTGGAGGAAGAAGAAGTGGCGCAGCAGTGCCACGGACGGCATCACCCCGACATACGCCTCACAGTAGAAGGCAAAGATCGACAACAGAAGAACAGAGTTGGGATGGAGATGGAGAGCTTGCAACCTGTAGTGACGAAGGACGGCATAGAAGAAGTCAGAGAAGGGGGGAACCAGGCCCGCGACGACGCTGCTCATAAAGAAGGGGGAGAAGGTGCTATTCGAAGCCTCCGGTTCGGCGGAGCCATCTCGGAGCTCGGTCTTCCCCTTCTCATTGCTCTCCCCTGCCGTCAGCAGGCGCGTGGCGGCGAGGTTCTTCTCCAAAACGTTGGACGCGTCCAGAGCCAGCTCGTACCAGGAAACCGATGAAGAAGCCTTGACCTTCCGGAGCGCCATTGGTCGGAAGCTCGGAAGGAGATTGGAGCAGATCTAGAGATTTCGGAAGCAAGGAGCGAGAAAGGGGATCTGGAGCAAGACGAAGGAAAGCAATGAAGGCAAGCATTGCCCGCGCCAGCCTTTTGTCAGACGGGCAGTTGCCGAGGCAGCATGGGGAAGCAAAGATGCCCACGTCCAATCAATCGCCACGCGTCAAGTGGGGCCGCAGGCGGTTGGGGCCCGCGGCGCTCCGCACTTGCACTTTGGCTCCGCCTCGAATCCAAGTCTGAGCGTGCCTTGGGACCGGGGGCTACTGTCGGCGTACTGGGAACGGGGGTCCCCATACTTGCCTGCCTGCGGCCCACAGCGTGGCTCCACCAGCGGCCCTGTACGGCCCATCTTCACCAGCAAACACTCAAGACCCTCGCGAGGGGCCAAGCCTCGCGAGGCAGACGACGCAAGACCTCCTCGGGACGGCCTCACCAGGCTGGTTCGCGAGGGGCAGAGAGATCAAGGCAAGGGACACCTCGCGAGGTTTCTGTGACGCAAGCCATGACGACTGGAGCCAGGCGGGCGCCAGCGCGCAGTGTCCTCGCTTCCTCTTTGGTGCTAAAGGGGCAAGCGCAGGCGCAGACCACCTTTAATCAGGATAACTTCTACTAGTTGTCTCCCTTCGAATTTGGCTGTTGTTGGATCCCTTCCTGCTCAATATTTGGGGAGAGGACTAGGGCCTCTATAAATAGGACTAGCCACCACCATAGAGAGGAACGAACTGATCCAGATCATCCTCAACCACACACAAGTTCACCAAGCACAAGAGCACCTCTCCTCCGGAGCCTGTTCTTCCCTTGTAACTGTTCATCCTCAGCCCACGAGGCAATCCATCACACAACACTGGAGTAGGGTATTACACCACATCGGTGGCCCGAACCAGTATAAACTCTTGTGTCTCTCTTTCAGCGGGTTCGACGCGCTAAGCTTTGAGATCGCGGTGGGAGCGTGTCGGGACCCCGATTCTACGTCACACCGATCTAGCCTGTAACACCTCATATCACTTTGCGGCCTCACGCACGGTATTCCCACGGGTGTCGCCTTACCATGGCCCGGGACCGTTTGCGCCTTTTGGCTCACGTATATGATAATGTCGCTAGCACCCATATGACAGAGAACCCGGGCTGACATGGCTAGTCGTGAACCCAAAGCGGCACTAACGTATGGGGACAGGCATACATGAATCAACATCGAACGTGTCGGTCAGCAGCGTGCGAATCCGGGCTGTAGCACTGGGCTAACAGGACTCCGGGAACCCGGGCTGTAGCAGGCTAGGCAGGACTCCGGATGTCACCGCGTGACATTTCCCCGAAGGGACAGACACAGGAACGAAGTGAATCACATGCCGGCCAGTCAAGTGTCCGGAGCAGTAGTGCTGGGCTAGCAGGACTCCGGTGAACCGGGCTGTAGCGGACTACTATGGCTCATGGAAGCACAAGACTACATTTCCCCATAAGAGAGGCTACCAAGGATAAACAACTAGGTTGTCGGATCCCACACATACCAAGCATTTCAATCATACACACAATATGCTCGTTATGTGCAAATACAACATGGCATCACAACAAGACTCTACGACTCAGAGTATTTATTCATTAGGCCCCGAAGAGCCAGATATTACAAACATGGGTCTCATGACCCAACATTCAGAGCATACAAGTCAAAGCACATGCGGAAGCTTAACATGTCTGAGTATAGACATCTACAAATGAAAAAGGCTGAGAAGCCTGACTATTTACTAGATCCTGCCGAGGGCACAGGATCGTAGCTGAGGTATCAAGCTAAACGTCGAAGTCCACACGGAACTACTAGCGAGACTGGCGTCTCTCTGCAAAACATAAAATAGGCAAACGTGAGTACAAATGTACCCAGCAAGACTTACATCAGAACTAGCTACATATGCATCGGTATCAACAAAGGGGGGTGGTGGAGTTTAACTGCAGCAAGCCAGCTTTGACTCGGTGGCTATCCTAACTACGACTGCAAGCAACTCTTTTGAGGTGGCGCACACGAGTCCACCTAAACACCATATCAATACTCCACTATGGATCCGCTCCCGTCTCCCTACGAGAACGCCATCCATAGCACTCACGCTTATCTTGCGCATTTTAGAGTATCCACTTTCACTTGTCTATGAACTGTTATAGGCAACCCAGAAGTCCATTTCCGCGGACACGGCTATTCGAATAGATGATGTTAACCCTGCAGGGGTGTACTTCGTCACACACGCTCTCGCCACTTACCACCATGTACACGTCGTGTACCTCGGCAACCTTCAAGCGGAAGCCTGGCGAGGGAGTCGGCCACAGCCTACCTAAACACTCAAGTCTCTAGTCCAGGTTTATCGCCTATTCAGGTTCCATCCGCAGGGAGTCCGGCCGAGGTTTCCACATACGGCCCCGAACGATGTGTGCAGGGTTCCCGAGACACCAAACGGGCGCCCGGTACACCGTGCCACGTGCCTACCGCATCACAGCCCACCCCTCGGTCAGCGCTGTCCACGGCCTCCAGCATACTACAAACACCAGAAACTACTTGCAACTCCTGGACAGAGGACAAGGGTGATTAAGAAGCCGAGAGGGTCCATTGGTTTCGGGCCCAATGCGTGGTAGTAACTGTATCATGGATCACAAACACAGAACTCAGTTCCTGAGGACGGCTTCAATGAGACAACCCACCATGTACTCCTACATGGCCTCTCACCGCTACCTTTACCAAATCGTGTTCACACACTTAGCTCACACAGTAGGACATGTTCATCACCATTCCAATTCATCCCCGATAAATCAGACCCGACTCAACTCTAAGCAGTAGCAGGTATGACAAACAGGCATGAATGAGTAGGCACATCGGGGCTCAAACAACTCCTACTCATGCTAGTGGGTTTCATCTATTTACTGTGGTAATGACAGGTCATGCAGAGGATAAGGGGTTCAACTACCGCAGCATGTAACAGTTGAATCGTTGTTGTCCTAATGCAGTAAAAGAGAGCAGGAGCGAGAGAGTGGGATTGTATCAGAATGAGCAAGGGGGTTATGCTTGCCTGGCACTTCTGAAGATATTATAGTTCTTCATCGTTGTCATCGAACTCATCGTCGGAATCACGGCTTATCGAGAGGGGACAATCACCGGTAAACAAGGAAGAACATAATCAATGCAATGCAACAATTATGATGCATGATTATGACATGGCAATATGAATGTGTTTTGAGCTAATGCAGCTAGCAACATATTAAATGGAGTTGGTTTGAACCTTAGGTTCAAATTCAAACTCCATATAAGACATTTCAAATGCCATTTATTCAAATTGTCATATACAGTGGCTGTAAGTTGTTCAAACATGCATGAGGATGCCATAAACAGATTCTTTGGATTTTTCTGATAATTTTTCATATATAAATTATTTCATTCTGAGCTACGGTTGATTTTCTATGATTTTTAGAAGTTTATACTATTTTCTGGAATTTTCTGAATAAACTTAAATCCAGATAATGCTTTACTGCGTCAGCCTGACGTCAGTGTGACGTCAGCAGGTCAACTAACCCGGTCAGGTCAAACCTGACCAGTGGGGTCCACACGTCAGTGTGACAGGGCAGGAACAGTGGCTGACCAGTGGGGCCAGGTCAACGGCCACGTCAGCGTAGTCAAACTAACACGTGGGCCACTGGACTTAGATTAATTTAATCTATTTTTGTTAGCTGGTTAATTATACAGTGGGGCCCGCATGTCAATTGCACAGGGCATCATTAGCACTAGCCTAATCGGGGTTAGGCCGGCGCTTAGCCGCCGGTGACCTCTGGCCACGGCGGAGGCACGCCGGAATCGCGGCTCCGGCGTCCATTCGACGCGCGGATGGGTGCTATGGGTAGCTAGCGCTCGCGCCCATCCAATGGAACACGCGGGAGGGTCTGGGGTGGACGGAGTTGACGACGGCGGGCTCTTTGCGGCCGCCGGAGTTCGGGCGAGGTTGGGAACGGGGCTGTGGGGCACGGCGGGGCGAACGGCCGGGTGCTTCAGGTTCACAGGAGCGCGGCAAGCACGCTGGTGATGCTCGGGCGAGCGGCCGAGCTCAGGAGCACGGAGCTCGTTGGCAATGGCGGCGGCGAGCTTCGGTGCTCGTGGGGTATGGTGCTACGGCAACCAAACGGGGACAGGGTTAGGGGGAAATGACCGGGGGCTCACCGCGGTCACGAAGAGGTTCTCGGCGAGCTCGGGGAGGCACGGACGGCGTCGGAATTTGGCGGCGGCGATGCACGGCCGTGCGCGGAGACGACGGGTCGATGGCGAGGCGACAGGGCGTCCGGCGATGCTCGCGTTGAGGGGGAGCTTCAAGGCGTCGAGGCGGAGCTCGTGGACTCATCGGCGGGGCGAGGGGTGGCCGGTGGCCATGGCTACGGCGAGCGGCGTCGACGAGCTCCGCTCGGGTGTGTGCGCGCGAGAGGGACAGGGGAGGGGAGAGAGTGCAGCGAGTGAGGGAGAGGAGACAGGGGCTTCGGGGCGTCGTCGTGGCGTCGCCAGGAGGGGCCGGGGAAGCAGGAGGTGGCGCGGGCGCGTGCTCGGCGGCGGTGCGCTGTCCCCCTCCTCTGCCTACTGGCAAAGGTAGGTGGTGACTGGCATGGGCCAGGTGGGCTGGCCTAGCCACTTGGGCTGCAGGTAAGGCCCAGGTAAGGTTCTCTCTCTCTTCCGACTTTTATTTCTCTTTTCTAATTTTTCTGCTATTTGTTTTGACTTGATTTAAAACATCAGATCATTTTCTAAACTTTCTGTAATTTGTTATGTGAGCTCAGAAACTAGTCCAAGGTCACAGGCAACTCACAAAAATATATGAACTTTATTTCTTATGTAACAGAAATAAATCCAACCCAAATATGTCATTGATTTAATTCAAAAAGGCCCAAAATAAATATTTCTGTGATTCCAAAAATATTGGTTTGAATGTTATTCTTGCCAATATTTTTCAAGGTTTAACAGGAACATTTTCTTGGGCTTCTTTGAGAAGATTTTAATGTTGATCATTTTTAAAAGGTTTCTGAGGCTTGAAAATTCCTCAATTCAAATTTCATTTGAATTTAAACATGATGCATGGATGCAAGAGAAGTCAAGCAAGGGCTGATCTGGGGCTGTGACAGCTCACCCCCACTAAACAAGAATCTCGTCCCGAGATTCAAGACGTGAGGTGAGAAGACAGAGGGGATGCAAAGCTAACACGATCTTCACGATCCAGGTTGCACTTCATAAGAACGTTGATTCGATCATCATCTTTGTCTCGATGTCTTGCTCTGAGAACTCCAACCGACAAGACAACAAGAGGAAAGGGGAAAACTCTAGAAGGATCGATCTTCTCGAATATCGAACAACTCAGGATCAACTCATGGAGGGAGGCATTGAAACATCTCTCGAGCTGAGAGGCATAACATGCATCAGGAGGGACGGAAGAAACAATTTGACGAAGGTTTCAAAGTAGCGAGGAAAATTGCCATGATTCCATAACGGGGCACCTTGGGGAAGGTGACTCGTAGAACTATTCCTTAAGTGGCAAAAAGAATTACTTTTGATCCTAAGATCATTGAAACTCTTTATGCCAGCCTAAGGCAATCACAAACGATCGTTCGAGGGAGTTCGGGAGAACGACACACTCGGGCTAGGATGGACGATGTGGACTACCTTGTTGAAGACAACACAAGGGGTGATTTGCTTATCACCGGAAATGGTCGGAACCCCTGGTGGGACCACTTTTGAAGATGGTCCTTATCAGTAATTACTGGGAAGGGTAATCCAAGGTAGGACGGCACAATGGCGGTGCAAACTGGGAACATAATGCAAATGCTGGAATGATTTTAGTAACAGGGGAGAAGCTCAACAGTAGAGAGTGAATCCACTGTTTGAAGGGTTTAGCATAACCGAAGGAAACTGGGAGCAATTCCAGTTAGTGCCGATGATAACACCTAGTGCTTGTGCGTGCTCTCAGGAACTTGAGCATTTCCATATTCATCAAGGTTTTACCAACATCCGTGTCGAGGATCCTGGCAACACATCATACTACCATGATGAATGGTGATGGAGGATGCAGGTGCAAAGGAGGACAACACTTTCTCAGATTTCACCTTAGTGAAGCCAAGGGAGCAAAATCTGGATGACCGACCGAGAGACATTTAGCACTCCGCTTCTAATGTTCTCCTTGATGTGCTAGCGTAACCCATTCATAGATATGGTTTGATATCTAGAACATCAAGTAAAGGTCGGACTTCGGGTGCGCAGGAATCCATAGGGAATAACTAGTGGAATAAATCCTAGGAAATCCTTATGGGGAGGTGGCCAACTTCCTCAATCAAGATACTACAATAATAGGCCTTCCGGCTGGATGTGTTGGCCACGACATCCACTTTACCGGTTATCGAGAGGGCAATATTATAATTCTTGGGAAATGTTCCAACCATCATATCTGCCTGAGATTCAGATCTAGTTGGTTTCAGTCTAGAAACCAGGTCTAGTTGGTTTCATCAAGTCTAGAAAGAAAATTAAGGTTTGCAACACAAATCGACGAGAAGACGTTGCAAGATTCTCAGGGGATGAACTACGATAGCAAGCTCCAAAACATGAGCTGGTTCTGCTACATACATGTGAGCACGTTGTCCCAGACAAGCATGATCACATGGTAGTCTTATAATAAAACACTATCGAGTTCTGGTTGGGAAACATCAACGAGGGTGTCGAAGTTCTTTCATAAGTCCGGATTAGCTCTTATGAAGGAACTCCTTCTCCTTGAACAAATCAATCAGTGGCTTGGTGTGCTAGGGATACATATAGAATGAAGGTTGCAAGTCTCCAAACCGCGGTATACTTCGCACATATGCATGACTGACTTGGGATGATTCCAGAGGAGGCAAAACAAACTTTCTCGAATTCACGGCGGCAACGTGCATCTAATGCACATGAATTAGAGTAAGTCACTTCTTTCATCCAACATATGCTTCATGAACGGAACACGAAGATAATGCTTATAAAGTTTCCAATACTAGCTGGATGTTCAACATGAGTCATGGAGAAGGTAGCAGTGTTGCTGATGGGCTCAACAACATTTCATCCAGGTTTCCATGGAGATGGAATTCCATAATTATGTGAACAGGTGATAGCATTGGTCAGACCCAAAAGATATAATGGTGTATGCTCGAGGGATCAACCACGGGTAAGACAACATTATGAACATCGTTGGTTCTGATTTGACTTGATGATGATAGCCCATACTCAAATTCGTGCTCCACGACTGAGAAATTGCTCCTAATTCGTGCTCCACGACTAGATCGTGTTGTGTGGATTATTGTTCGTGGCTTCCCTTGCGGATTGCACCTATCCCGTGCTCCACGACTTGAGCGTGGTTGTATGGGGTAGTATTGCGGGTTGTGGATCGACGAATGTTCGGATTGCAAGCTTCGTTGATCATCCTCCTCCTCGGGTCATAATCTCTTATTTTCCATTTTCTGGCTGCTTGCAGCTAGTTATCCCCATCCATTTATCGATCCTACGCTGTGAAGATCGGACCTCCCTTGAACTCCCTCTTCTTCGAGGACGGGGTCGCATCATCTGGTATTCAGAGGAAGGTTTACACGGTAGGATCTGTATCTTTGTTGCTAGATCTATCCTTTTTAGTTTGGTTTTGCCCATCCTAGAGTCCAAAGCCAAAAAGCCACAAAAAATCCAAGCCTTTGTTTGCCGAGATCTAGTTGTTTGCTTTTCTCTTTGCGTTTGCACCAAAATAGAGGAAGAATCGCTACATTGCTCCTCCACCACCGCTATCTGATGGGTGACCGGCGGAGAGTTAATCTCCCTTTGGTCGGGTTTAAGCCCGATCCGATCATAGTCCGTAGCGACTCCCAGGGCGGCGATGCGATCCAAGAGCTCGTTCAAGGAAGAGGGCTCCATTGGATCCATCAGCTCGGTGAATCCCGAGCCGACGTGGAGGCTGTTTTTGATGACCCGAGAAGTCATCGTCGGCGCGACGGCCGTATGGGCGGTCATGACGAAGCCGCCTAGTCGGAGGGTTTGGCCTACAACCAGGGCTCCCCAGAGGTAATGTTATCCTTGACAACAAGACGAGCCATCAAGCCTTATCGTGACGGCATAGTGGAACTCTCAATGAAAGCACCAATGTCGGTGTCAAAACCGGCAGATCTCGGGTAGGGGGTCCCGAACTGTGCGTCTATGGCTAATGGTAACACGAGGCGGGGGACACAATGTTTACCCAGGTTCGGGCCCTCTTGATGGAGGTAATACCCTACTTCCTGCTTGATTGATCTTGATGATATGAGTATTACAAGAGTTGATCTACCACGAGATCGTAGAGGCTAAACCCTAGAAGCTAGCCTATGATTATGATTGTTCTTGTCCTACGGACTAACCCCTCCGGTTTATATAGACACCGGAGGGGGCTAGGGTTGCACAGAGTCGGTTACAAGGGAGGAGATCTACATATCCGAATTGCCAAGCTTGCCTTCCACGCAAGGGAGAGTCCCACCCGGACATGGGACAAAGTCTTCAATCTTGTATCTTCATAGTCCAATAGTCCAGCCAAAGTATATAGTCTGGCTGTCCGAGGACCCCCTAATCCAGGACTCCCTCAGTAGCCCTTGAACCAGGCTTCATGACGATGAGTCCGGCAAGCAGATTGTCTTCGGCATTGCAAGGCGGATTCTTCTCCAAATCCTGAGTACCTGTCGTAACGAGTAGTGTCCGGCTTCCCATGAATGTTGCGCTCCTCGGCTTCTGTGCTTTAATAATGGATATCTTCCACGTGTCGAGCGAATGTGAGAAGTCGGGGCATTTTTACATTTGCCACCCTAATCATGTAAGTAAATCGTCTATTTAAAGAGACGGGGATCCTCCGATCCAGATCACACCATCCTCCCACAGCGAGTATCCATCAGAGCGTGCCCAGAAAAGTCCATCCCATCATGGCCGGCCATCGCTGCTCCTCCTCTCGCTCCCGTAGCACTAAGCCAGGTAATTGGAAGAAGTGTGTCGTCCCCCACAGCCAATTAGTAGAGTTGCAGATCCAGGGGTTCCTCCCTCCTGCGTATATGGTCCCCGTCTGAGCCGGACTAGCCACTTATAATGGCGGGGAGCAAGCAGAGAGCTTTCCCAACCCATCCAGGGGGAGCGGGTATGCCATGTCCCTTACTTATTGAGGGGACTCGGATTTGCAATCCATCAAATCCTCCGCGGGCTCCTGGAGTTCTATGGCCTCCAGCTGCATAACTTTACCCCCGCCTCCATACTACACATCGCCGGCTACGTCGCCTTTTGCGAGCTGTTTCTGGGCTGCGAAGCTCATTTTGAGCTATGGAAGAGGCTATTCTGCCTTGTACCCCGTACACAGGAGGGGTCAATATATCAAGTGGGCGGAGCCGAAATATGGCGCATCGCCGGGACCGGATACCTGTCCGGTACTCCGAAGAAGACATCCGAAGACTGGCCTTCGGAGTGGTTTTATATGGAGGACGTTCCCCTTCCGGACCCTATTTGTATGGGCCTTCCTGAGTTTGATAATGCCCCTTTGAAGAAACGCCACAGCTGGCGCCCTCGGAGCCCCCAGGAGGAAGATAACAGAGAAGTCCTTTACCTGATGGGCAGGATAAAAACGCTGGCCAAATCATGACTGACAATAGTCGAGGTTATGTCAATATGTATAATGCGGGGGGTGCAGCCACTTCAGTATCGGCGGAAACCCATGTGGCACTTCAATGGAGAAGACGATGCCACCCGCTGCGGTCGTAAAGGTCCGGACTCCGTCGCTGCTCTAGCAAAAATACTGTCCGATTTGTACAAAGGAGAGGAAGAGGAGTTCATCCGCATTAAGCCACGGGATGGATTGTCCATGTACAACCCCCCAAACTGGGTGAGCTGCTACCTTTTACTCCAGACCTTCCCGCATTCTTCGTCATAAATACTTACCTTGCCATTTCATAGCAGAAACTGCGAAAAGCTATGAGGGAGGTCCACAGCCCGTCTCCACAGCCAAAGGACCCTGACCGGGCGCTCGACCCCGGACTCGAAGAAGATCCGGACATATTTGTGGAGCTCGTCGACAGGACGTTCTATCAGTTAAGCTACGACGGCGCCTTGGTGGCCATCATAGCCGATTATCCTGGCCTTCTCCCTGCATCGCATGTAAGTAAAACCGGAGTCCCAACTTCCGAGAAGGATCCCTTCTTTGCACTTCACCCACGGCACATGTATTGCGTCTTACAGGGAAGGCCCTCGGGGCGCCATGCCGAACCCGCGGTGATTCATCAACAAGGGGTACCAAAGCCGGGTAGGCTTAAAAGGAAGGCAGTCAGAACTGAGATGCCGTCATAGAGGTATGAAAAAACCCTGCTCCGTGGTTGTCGTCTTTAAAATATAATAACGTCCATGGTTCCTGGCAGAAAAAACGCTCGGCGGACAGTGTCCGGAGAGCCTGCCGGCCACGCTTCCACCAGCCGGACTTAGGGGCAGATGCTAACATGGGGACAACACCAGATGTTCCTCCTACAGAGGATGCGGATAGGTTGTCCGCTACGAATTCCGAAGTGGAGAGCGCCATGAATCACAGGCGTCGTTGGGCCGTACTCCGCGACCCTAGTTTCTCCGAAGAGGCGTTCGATGCCTTCAACTTAGGAGACGCGTACATCCGAGCTGCTCAAATGGCCATGCCAGAGCCACGGACCAGTATGTAAAGGATATACAGGTAAGAAAATCTGATAATTATGTATATCAGTAGCCCCTGAGACTTGAAACAGTTGGCACAACTGATTTAATGATCATGATATGCGTATGTTCTTACGGAGAAGAATACCCAGTTGTCTCAAGAGCTGGAGGAGTGCAAAGCCCAGCTACGGGCCGCAGTATCCGGAATGGAGGAGTCCAAGAAGGCCCCATCTGGTAATACTTGTCTTGATCGAAAAGAATGAAATGACATGTACCACTGAGTATTTGGCATGCATGCAAATCTAACAATAGATTCTGCAGATAATCTCGGAGTGAATCCGAAGATCGTGCGAGGGAAGGAGCAACATGCTCAACGACAGCTAGAGGCTGGCGAGCGCGTGCTTACGCGGGTTAGGCGGGAGAAAAACGATCTCCAAGATGCCAATACCCGGCTGGGCATTGAACTGAAAGATGTTCGGGCCCAGCTCGCTGACTCCGTAAAGGAGAATAAGAGGCTTCGACGCGGCATTTTTAGTAAGTGCTTGAACGAACCTTTATAGAGTTCGGCGAAGAAACCGGCTAACAGAGTTATATCTGTAGGTATGCTGACGGGTCGTTCCGAAGGGGAGATGCCCGGATCTGCGGGCGATCTTCTGCAAGAGCTCTCACAACTGCATGAACAAGTTCGGCAGGTGATGCAGGGCATTGCCCAGGCCTTGTGGCCATCCGCCTCCCTGCCAGGAGGCATGGGGGAGCTCGTAGAGATGCTCAAGGGAGCGCGGTGGCGCTTCCGATTATGGAAGATATCGGCCTGCCGACAAGGTGCAAGGGAAGCCTGGGCCATGGTGAAGACGCGATATACCAAGGCTGACCCGAACCACATGGCTGAGGTCGGACCTGTAGGGCCTGACGGGAAAGAGATCCCCGTTAGTCTGGTATATGACCAGGTAAAATTAGCCGCAAAGTATTCCCAACAGGATTGTAGGCTAGACAGCCTATTGGATGGTATAGAAGAGGTATTCAGTCAGTCTAAGTGACTGTGTACTTCAAATGACATATTTTGTCCCTAGCCGGATTGTAAATCATTTGTCATGGCGGACCTTTTCGCTTCGACCTCCGGACCCGACAGTCCGGAGTGTATCCGACTACCCGCTCAGTTATGTAAAAACCGGGTTACGCGTGGAAACCAGGCGTAGGGGTCATAAGTACATGAACAGACAAGTACCCAACTAGCTATTTTATATCACATGGATAGTAAGAAACATCTTCCAGGGAGAATAGTTCCGTTAAGGGTTCCTTTCCCTGGGTACGCATGCATTAATGTGCATGTCCAAACTGCGAAAAGAGACGCAGGATATAAACATCTGCGGCATGTATTGCAATAAGTAAAAGTCATCTTTTGTTCACCGACCGAATATTCCCTTAAGAACGCTAGCTTTCGGCTTCACCCAGTCTGAGGTACACATCTGGCGGACCCGGCAGTAACAATCGCAGAGGTGCTCCCCTTATGCCCTAGCCGAATTAACGGGAACGTAGGGCATAAACACAAGAGCCAGGCAACCCAGCTTGGCCAAAACTGAAGTCATATCGATGCATATAATGGCGAAGAAAAGGTACATGTGGAAAAGTAACACATGTGCAAGGGCATAAAGCCCGGAATATAATTATATTAAGCTTCTGTATAAGAAGCCCCCAGGTATAATGAGCACTCACGGCGCGTCAAGATTGTGTAGTTAAGACACATTTTAAGCTTTTAAGGCCATGACGAAAAAGGGAAGAAAGAAAGAAAGACAGACAGCGGATATATATATATATATATATATATATAAAAGGCGGAGGTAAGGAGACGAACACGGAGTCCGGCACTAGGCGTAGAACCTTCGGAGTCTGGCCGCGTTCCATGGGTTTGGCTTGAGTCGGTTGTCCGATGCATCATGCAGACGATACGCTCCACCGGTTAGAACTTTATCGATAATGAAGGGACCTTCTCATTTGGGCTTGAGCTTGTCCTTTTTCTTCTCTGGTAGGCGTAGAACGAGTTCGCCAACGTTATAAGTTTTGGCCCGTACTTCTCTACTTTGATACCGTCGAGCTTGTTGCTGATAGAATGCGGAGCGGGCTTTTGCAACGTCACGCTCCTCCTCCAGGGCGTCTAAACTGTCCTGCCGATCAAGCTCGGCTTCTTTCTCTTTGTACATGAGCACTCGAGGTGAGTCATGAATGATGTCGCAGGGCAGTACCGCCTCTGCGCCGTACACCATAAAAAATGGTGTGTATCCGGTAGTGCGATTCGGTGTGGTCCGCAGCCCCCATAGTATGGAGTCGAGCTTCTCAACCCAGTGCGTATCTGATTCCTTCAAGGATCGCACTAATCTGGGTTTAATGCCGCTCATAATAAGACCATTTGCTCGTTCGACTTGACCGTTTGTTTGGGGGTGATAGACAGAGGAATAATCGAGCTTAATGCCCATGTTGCCGCATGAAGTTTTTACCTCATCAGCTGTGAAGTTCGAGCCGTTATCGGTGATGATGCTGTGGGGGACACCATAACGGTGTACAACCCCGGATATGAAGTTTATCACTGGTCCGGACTCGGCCATTTTAACTGGTTTGGCTTCTATCCATTTGGTGAATTTATCCACCATGACCAATAGATACTTTTTCTTATGGCTTCCTCCTTTAAGGGGTACAACCATATCAAGCCCCCAGACCGCAAAGGGCCAAGTAATGGGGATTGTTTGGAGAGCGGTAGGTGGCATATGGCTTTGGTTTGCAAAAAGCAGGCAACCAACGCAATGTTGGACGAGGTCCTGTGCGTATGCTCGAGCTGTCGGCCAGTAGAAACTTGTACGGAAGGCCTTGCTTACAAGGGCCCGAGCTGCGGCGTGATGGCCGCCGAGTCCAGCATGAATTTCTACCAAAAGTTGCCGTCCTTCCTCTTTGGAGATGCACCTTTGAAGTACTCCGGTGGCGCTTTTCTTATAAAGCTCTCCCTCGTGAACCTTGTAGGCTTTAGACCGCTGCACAATGCAACGTGCCTCGTTTGGGTCCTCAGGGAGTTCTTGCCTATTTAGGTAAGCCAAGAAGGGTTCTGTCCACGGGGCGATGATCGCCATAATCACGTGGGCCGAAGGAGTTATTTCGGTGGCGGAGCCTCCGATTACGTCAAAGTGTTCGGGATCTGGTTGTGGTCAGATCCGGACTGTTGTTGCCGGTCTCCCCTTCCCACACCACGGATGGCTTAAACAGCCTTTCCAAGAAAATATTCGGTGGGACAGGGTCGCGCTTAGCGCCGATGTGGGCGAGGATATCTCCCGCTTGATTGTTTTCTCGGGCCACATGGTGGAATTCGAGCCCCTCGAACCGAGCTGACATTTTGAGGACGGCATTGCGGTAAGCCGCCATTTTTGGGTCCTTGGCGTCAAAGTCTCCATTTATTTGAGATATTGTGAGGTTCAAATCCCCACGCACCTCTAGGCATTGAATGCCCATGGAGACTGCCATCCGGAGACCATGCAACAGGGCCTCATATTTTGCTGCACCGATGGGGGATGTCAGGACGACGCCTGCCCCTAGACTAGCCAGCATCTTAGAGCCGTCAAAGTGCATGATCCAAGTGGAGTACGCGCCGTACTCTTTAGGGAGTTCGGCTTCTATCCATTCGGCGACGAAATCAGCCAGTACTTGCGACTTAATGGCTCGCCGTGGTTTGTATGTTATGTCGAACGGGAGGAGCTCAATAGCCCATTTAGCAATCCGGCCCGTGGCATCGCGGTTATTTATTATGTCATTGAGTGGTACTTCAGAGGCCACCGTAATTGAACACTCTTGAAAGTAGTGTCGTAGTTTCCGGGATGCCATGAAGACCGCGTATGCTATCTTTTGATAATGTGGGTACCGTGATTTGCATGGAGTGAGGACAGTGGATACGCAGTATACCGGCTTTGGAAGCGGGAACTTATGTTCGTCCGTCTCTCGTTCGACGACGAGCACTGCGCTTACAACCTGGTGTGTTGCCGCTATATATAACAACATTGGTTCGCCGATATTTGGCGTGGCCAAGATTGGGTTGCTGGCGAAAAGGGCTTTTATTTCTTCCAATCCGGCCATGGCCGCATCCGTCCACTTGAAGTGTTTGGTGCGTCGAAGAAGGCGATAAAGAGGTGGTGCCTTTTCTCCCAATCGGGAGATAAAGCGGCTTAAGGCAGCCACGCATCCATTTAATTTCTGGATTTGCTTGAGGTCTGTTGGGATAGCCAACTGTGACAGAGCTCGGATTTTAGCCGGATTTGCTTCAATTCCTCTATTGGAAACGATGAAGCCCAAGAGCTTTCCGGCGGGCACGCCGAAAACGCATTTTTCCGGATTGAGCTTGATGTCATATGTTCGGAGATTGTCGAACGTAAGCCTCAAGTCGTCTATTAAAGATTCGACGTGTCTGGTTTTGATGACCACATCGTCTACGTATGCCTCCACTGTTTTGCCGATTTGTGTTTCTAGGCATGTCTGAATCATGCGTTGATATGTTGCACCGGCGTTTTTGAGCCCGAAAGGCATGGTGCTAAAACAGAAGGGGCCGTATGGAGTGATGAATGCCGTTGCGGCTTGATCGGACTCCGCCATCTTGATTTGATGGTATCCGGAGTATGCGTCGAGGAAGCACAATGAGTCGTGTCCTGCGGTAGCGTCGATAATTTGATCGATGCGGGGGAGGGGGAAGGGATCCTTGGGGCAAGCCTTGTTAAGGTCCTTGAAATCGACACATAGGCGCCAGGATTTGTCCTTTTTTGGTACCATGACCAGGTTTGCTAGCCAGTTCGGATGTTTTATTTCTCTAATGAATCCGGCCTCGAGTAACTTGGCTAGCTCCTCTCCCATGGCTTGTCGCTTAGGCTCTGAGAAACGCCGAAGAGTCTGCTTGACCGGCTTGTATCCCTCTAGAATGTTAGGCTATGCTCGGACAGCTTGCGTGGGATTCCTGGTGTAACGCCCCGAATCCGATGCGCCAGGTGTCACCCAGTTATTCGCTGTCGTTGCCATGTCATTTGCTTGTGTGTTGCATTTTGCCATGTCATCATCTGCATTTCATATCATGTCATCATGTGCATCGCATTTGCATACGTGTTCGTCTCTTGCATCCGAGCATTTTCCCCGTTGTCCGTATTGCAATCCGGCACTCCCAACTCCTCCGGCGCACCCCTCTTGTCTTCTTTTGGTGAGCAGGTATTGAACGTTCTCGGAATGGACCCAGTCTTGCCAAGTGGCCTTGGTATACCACCGGGAGACCACCGGTCAAGTTTCGTTCCATTTGGAGGTCGTTTGGTGCTCCAACGGTTAACCGGGCAACCGCAAAGTCCGTTTGTGTGTTGCAGCAAAACCCCCTTCTAAAAGCCCCAAAACCCCTCTAAGTCTCCGCCATGCTCTCGGTCGTTCGATCACGATCGCGTGGGCGAAAACCGCACCCCGTTTGGACTCTCCTAGCTCCCTCTGCCTATATATTTGCACCTCCCCCCGAAATATCGCAGACGAAACCCTAAATTTCCTCCCTCACCGCGCCGGACATGTCCGCCCCTCCTCCGGACAGTTCAGCGCCGCCGCCCGCTGCCAATGATGCGCCGCCATGTGGCAGCCGCCGCCGCCCTCCGCCTCCGGCCCGCCGGGCCCGGCCGGCCGCCTCCCGCGCTGCTGCCCCGACCCCGCGCGCCCGCTCCTCCCCTCGCCGGACCGCGCGCGACCCCGCCGTCGGGCACCGTTCGCCGACCCCGCCGCCGGCCACCTCGCCGCCCGACGACCTCGGCCGCCGCCGCCGCGGAGCCCGCCCGCCGGCGCCGCCCCGGTGCGCCTCGCCGCCGCCGCCCCTCGCCTCGACTCCGGCCGGCCCCAACCGCCCCCTTGCCGGCCTCTCCTTCCTCCGCCGGTGCAGCCCCGAGCCCCTCCGGCGAACTCCCTCCGTCCCGATCCAGATCCGGAAAACCCTAGAGGTTGACTTCCCCCTCGAATTTTCTAAGTCCCCGATTTCTTCCATCATGTGCATATATTTGACCTGTTGTAACTGTTCGGGCGTAGCTCCGTTTTGTGCGTGTAATATGTCAAATTGTTCATCTAGTGATGCTCTACATTTTGTTCCATTGTGCCATGTTCATTTGAGTCCATCTTGATGCCCAAATCATCGTTGCAAGAGTGCTAGTTGCTGTTATCTCCTGTTACTTATCAGAACTTGAGGATTTGTTATTTTTGTATCATTTAATCCGTGCATCTTATGGGCATGAGCTCTACATGTGTTTTGTTGTATGACATGCCATATTTCCAGAGGTGTATGTCATGTATTTGTGTGATCTCTGTGGTGACTAGCACAAGCATGCAAATTAGGCTCCGTAATGTTTCTGATTTCAGGGACTTAGTAATTTCTCCAAGTCTGTGACTGCTGTTATTTTGTTGCCATGTAAACTTGATGCTACAGAGAGATCCATGCATATTTTGGAGATGTTCAGTAAGGATGTTTTATAGATATTGTTGGAATTGATCCATTCCGTCCCTTGTTTGCAATTATGGAGTGCCATAGCATGACTCAATCTTGCTCTACTTTTGCTATAAAATGTTCCTGGCAGATTGTTTACGTGTTATTCGATTTTGCCAAGCTTATTGTAGTTGATCCATACATGCTATGTATTTGCTCTTACCATGGATAGCTTCATAAACATTCCATCTTGCTGTAGGTATGCTTGTTTTGTCATGCATTGCCTTGTGGTGAGTGCTTCAAGCTCACCAAGATGCCTTCATATTATTGTTTCTGAAACCTGTTAACGAAACTTGCTACGTTTACATGGTTTCCATCGTATCTTCTGGTCCTTTTTGGCTTATGGTCAGTAAGGGACTTTTGTCATATTCATTTATTATATTCATTCCATGCCTTGTTTTGCCATGTTAAGTTCCTGTAGCATGTTGATTTCGTGCTCTGAACATTGCTACCTGATGTTATTCCTGTCATGTCCAGTAATTTCTGCCAAGTCTGTGAACCTGTTATTATTTGCAATCTTACCATGTCCTTTTGAGCATGTTCTAGTGATTTCTGGAGATAGCTCAGTGTTCATGTTTTGTCATGCTTTACCTGTACATCATGTCCATGCCTTTTGTTTTCATGTCGAGCTGCTGTAGCATATTGTTTTGATGATTTCTATATGCCTAGTTGCTGTTTTGGGCAGTTTGTTGTTATGTCTTGTTTGGAGTGTATGTGTTGCACCGTTGCTCCGTTTTGATCATGCTCTATATGAAACTTGCTTAGATTCACATGTAGTTTCATATTATCATGTTTCATCATTGTTTTGAGGTGTTTGCTTGATGTTTGTATGCATTTTGCATCAATGCCATGTTTAACTTGTTTTGCTCATATCTTCTAGGCCGTAGCTCCGAATCTAATGAACTTTATATGTAACTTGACTAGAATTTCGTGTAGATCATCATGGTGCTCTTTAACTTGCTGTTTAACAACTTCAACTTAATGCTTGTTCAGTTCTGGACCAATTTTGAAATTTGCATATGAGGACTTACCGGAATTGTTATATGTTGTTTCCGACCTCATTTAAACTTGCCTTGATGTCTTGTTCTTGTATGCATCATCTCTCGTCATGAGTAGCTTCATATAGCCTTTCCATGCATCATACTTGGTTGAGCATCATGCCTTGTTCATGTGTGGTGTGTTTACCATGTTGTGTGCTTCTTCTCGATAGTTCCCGTGTCGTTGCGATCGTGAGGATTCGTTCGTCTTCGTGGCTTCATCTTCTTCATGGATTCGTTCTTCTTCCTAGCGGGATTTCAGGCAAGATGACCGTCAGCTTGGATCTCATTACTATCATTGCTATGCTAGTTGCTTCGTTCTATCGCTATGCTGCGCTACCTATTCACTTGCCTTTTAAGCCTCCCAAATTTCCATGAACCTCTAACCTTTGTCACCCTTCCTAGCAAACCGTTGTTTGGCTATGTTACCGCTTTGCTCAGCCCCTCTTATAGCATTGCTAGTTGCAGGTGAAGATGATGATTGCTCCATGTTGGATTATGTTTATGTTGGGATATCACAATATCTCTTATATTATTAATGCATCTATATATTTGGTAAAGGGTGGAAGGCTCGGCCTTATGCCTGGTGTTTTGTTCCACTCTTGCCGCCCTAGTTTCTGTCATACCGGTGTTATGTTCCTTGATTTTGCGTCCCTTACGCGGTTGGGTGATTTATGGGACCCCCTTGACAGTTCGCTTTGAATAAAACTCTTCCAGCAAGGCCCAACCTTGGTTTTACATTTGCCTCACCTAGCCTTTTTTTTCTCTTGGGAGTCGCGCATCCCGAGGGTCATCTTTATTTTACCCCCCGGGCCAGTGCTTGTCTAAGTGCTGGTCCAAACCGAGCGATGTCCGGCGCCCCCTGGGCAACCGGGGTTTATGCCAACCCGACGTCTTGCTCATCCGGTGTGTCATGAGAACAAGATACGTGCGACTCCTATCGGGATTGTCGACACATCGGGTGGCTTTGCTGGTTTTGTTTTACCATTGTCGAAATGTCTTGTAACCGGGATTCCGAGACTGATCGGGTCTTCCCGGGAGAAGGAATATCCTTCGTTGACCGTGAGAGCTTATAATGGGCTAAGTTGGGACACCCCTGCAGGGTATTATCTTTCAAAAGCCGTGCCCGCGGTCATGTGGCAGATGGGAATTTGTTAATATCCGGTTGTAGAGAACTTGACACTTGACCTTAATTAAAACGCATCAACCGCGTGTGTAGCCGTGATGGTCTCTTCTCGGCGGAGTCCGGGAAGTGAACACGGTTTCTGGGTTATGTTTGACGTAAGTAGGAGTTCAGGATCACTTCTTGATCATGGCTAGTTCACGACCGTTCCTTTGCTTCTCTTCTCGCTCTTATTTGTGTAAGTTAGCCACCATACATGCTTAGTCGCTGCTGCAACCTCACCACTTATCCTTTCCATACCCATTTAGCTTTGCTAGTCTTGATACCCATGGTAATGGGATTGCTGAGTCCTCGTGGCTCACAGATTACTACAACAACAGTTGTAGGTACAGGTTTTGCGATGATCATGACGCGAGAGCGATGTTATTTGTTTGGAGTTCTTCTTCTGCTTCTTCTTCGATCAGGGGATAGGTTCCAGGTCGGCAGCCTGGGCTAGCAGGGTGGATGTCGTTTGAGTTTCTGTTGATGTTTCATCCGTAGTCGGATGTTGATCTTATGTATGATGTATTGTTGTATTCTTGCGGCATTTGTATGCCTTGTGTGTATCCCCAAATATTATGTAATGTTGATGTAATGATATCCACCTTGCAAAAGTGTCTTCAAGATGCGCTTGTATCCTTGGTGGGACCTTCGTGTTCCTTTAGGATAGGGTCGCATCTTGGGCGTGACACCTGGCATGTCTGAAGGATGCCAGGCGAAGATATCCCAATTCTCGCGCAAGAACTCCCGCAGTGCGGCGTCTATTGTGGGGTTCAGCTGTGCCCCGATGGATGCTGTTTTTGTAGGGTCCGTTGGGTGGACCTGGAATTTGACTATTTAGTCCGCTGGTTTAAAAGAGGTGGACTTGGGTCTTTTGTCGAGTATCACGTCATCCCTGTCCACTGTGTAGCACAACGCAGTAAGTTCTTCGGCCGCGAGGGCTTCGGATAAAGCCTCGAGGGCCAGTGCGGCTGTTTTATTTTCGGTGCGGAGTGCTATGTCCGGATCACTAGCTAGAGTGATGATTCCATTGGGCCCGGGCATCTTGAGCTTCATGTACCCATAATGGGGTATATCTTGGAAGATCGTGAATGCCTCCCGCCCTAAAAGGGTGTGGTATTCGCTACTGAACGGGGCCACCTGGAATGTGATTTCTTCGGACCTATAATTCTCCGGCGTGCCGATTACCACATCTAGTGTGATTTTTCCCGCACATCGTGCCTCCCGACTAGGGATGATTCCTCTGAAGGTCGTGCTGCTTTGCTCAATGCGGCTCTTGTCTATTTCCATTTTGCTAAGAGTCTCCTCATAGATGAGGTTTAATCCGCTGCCACCGTCCATGAGTACTTTAGTAAGCCGGAAGCCGTCCACAATTGGACTAAGGACCAAAGCGGCTGGTGCCCGAGCTGTTCGGAATTGAGGTTCGTCAATTGCATTGAAGGTTATGGCCGTATCGTTCCATGTATTTATTGCTACAATGTGGCAGACTTCGGCGAGGCTGTGAGGTACTCGCTTGCGCCTATTATTTGAGGCGAAAGTCTCGAAGACTGTCAATACTGTATTGTTATTTTCGACGGGATGGTGCTCTGTGGTATTGTTGATGAGGAGATCCTCGCCGCTCTTGGCCACCTGCCGGAGTATCCAACATGCTCTAAGGCTGTGTGTTGGCATGGTATCCGGTGTACTGTGAATTTTGCATGGCCCATTGAGCCATCCCTCCAATACAGTTCCATGCCCTGTAGTGGGCTTTGGTTTCTTTTTAATTGGATCGGGTGACTTACGAGAGTACACCCTTTTAGTTCGGACGGGGGTTTAGTGAGAGCCGGAGGATCCAAGGAATTTTGTTTGGGTTTTCCAGGCACTTTCCATCGCACAATACTTCTGTACTATGGCCGCCAAGTCAGCGAAGTGTGCTATGTCACGGTGACTTATGGCGTTGACGATTCCCTTGTCCATGCAATTTTTGCAAAAGAATGAAATTGCGTCTTCCTCGCGACAGTCCTTGACCTTGCTCATTACAAGGAGGAATCTGGCCCAATAGTGATGTACTGTCTCTTGGGGCTCTTGTCTAATGTGGGAAAGATCACTTATGTCTGGGTGGGTGGGTAGATTTAGGTCCAAACCCTAACCCGATCTAAGACCCTGGGGCAGAGGAGTTTCTGAGCTTGGCAGTTCGGGCTCCGGGGTGTTGCCCAATAGTTCTGGCCCGCTGTCCGATTCTAGGTTCAAAGCTTGGGCCATGTCCTCCCGTAGACGGGTATACGACTCGGAGAGCTCGGGAATCTGGACATAGTTTGTCCTCAAAATAGAGGAAGAATCGCTACATTGCTCCTCCACCATCGCTATCTGATGGGTGACCGGCGGAGAGTTAATCTCCCTTTGGTCGGGTTTAAGCCCGATCCGATCATAGTCCGTAGCGACTCCCAGGGCGGCAATGCAATCCAAGAGCTCGTTCAAGGAAGAGAGCTCCATTGGATCCATCAGCTCGGTGAATCCCGAGCCGACGTGGAGGCTGTTTTTGATGACCAGAGAAGTCATCGTCGGCGCGACGGCCGAACGGGCGGTCATGACAAAGCCGCCTAGTCGGAGGGTTTGGCCTACAACCAGGGCTCCTCAGAGGTAATGTTGTCCTTGACAACAAGACGAGCCATCAAGCCTTATCGTGATGGCACAGTGGAAATCTCAATGAAAGCACCAATGTCGGTGTCAAAACCGGCGGATCTCGGGTAGGGGGTCCTCAACTGTGCGTTAAGGCTAATGGTAACAGGAGGCGGGGGACACAATGTTTACCCAGGTTTGGGCCCTCTCGATGGAGGTAATACCCTACTTCCTGCTTGATTGATCTTGATGATATGAGTATTACAAGAGTTGATCTACCACGAGATCGTAGAGGCTAAACCCTAGAAGCTAGCCTATGATTATGATTTTTCTTGTCCTACGGACTAACCCCTCCGGTTTATATAGACACCGGAGGGGGCTAGGGTTGCACAGAGTCGGTTACAAGGGAGGAGATCTACATATCCGAATTGCCAAGCTTGCCTTCCACGCAAGGGAGAGTCCCACCCGGACACGGGACAAAGTCATCAATCTTGTATCTTCATAGTCCAACAGTCCGGCCAAAGTATATAGTCCGGTTGTCCGAGGACCCCCTAACCTCGGACTCCCTCACCCGTGAAAGTGATGAGGCGAAGATGGCGAGATTTTTACATGGGCTGAATGATGAAATATCAGATTTTGTGGAGATGTTTCCTTATGATACATTACAAGATGTGGTACATCAAGCTATAAGAGTTGAGAAGAAGAATATGCGTAATGGTTGTACTCGTACTTTCCAAGACCGCACCACCACATGCTCATGGCAGCGAGCACAACAGCCATATGGTTCTCAGTTTGAGGGTGCACCACCTAGACACCCACATGCCTCGATGGCTTCCTCACCTGCTATTCGCAATCAAGGTAAGAGGTCATCAGCTACAGCAGGAGTATCCTCTGCTCCACCTCCAGAAAAGAGTTCTACACGCAGTAGTGACATTCAATGCCACAAGTGCAAAGGAAGAGGTCATATTTCTTCGGAATGTCCAAGCAAAAGAACTATGATCATCAATGAACGAGGTGAATGGGAGTCTAAAAGTGACCCTGAAGGTGGCAATGATGAAGTGGAAGAGGAGCAAGGTTGGGAAGTAGGAGGAACTATTTTATCTCATGAGGAACTTGATGGAGAAGCTTTGGTTATATGTCGCTCACTTAACGCCCAGGTTGTGGAGGAGGAAAAGGGGCAGCGGCATAATCTTTTCGACACCCATTGCCTTATCAACTCAAAGATATGTCGAGTGATTGTTGATAGTGGCAGCTACAACAATATTGCAAGTACGAAGATGGTCGAGAAGCTTCAATTGCAAACAAAACGTCACCCACACCCATACCGCATGCAATGGCTGAATGATTGCGACGCAATTAAGGTGATTAGCAGCGTGCAAATACCATTTTCAGTAGGGACATATCAGGATGATGTTGAGTGTGATGTGGTGCCGATGCACGCTTGTCACTTGCTTCTTGGGCGACCGTGGTTGCATGACCGTGATGTGCAAATGAACGGGCATGCAAATCGCTTATGTTTTGTCCATAGAGGAGAACAGTTCACTGCTGCCCATGACACCCGAGGAAGTCTATCTTGATGAGATGAAAAGAAAGGGAAAGAAAAAGGGAGAGAGTGATCATACACAACGAGCGAGCCACCAACATAGTGAGGGAGTGTTTCCACAGCCAAAAGCTCCACAACCAAATATGTCCAAGCCCCGGGAAAAACAGGGATAAGTTATGATAGCTAGGAAAAGGGATATGCGAGAATTGAGAGAACCTAATACTCCATTCTTTGTACTCCTGTACAAGGAAACTTTATTGGCTGCTAACGATTTACCCTCAACTCTTCCTAGTGTTGTTTTTGATCTTTTGCAGGAGTATGAGGATGTCAGGACCCCGATTCCAAGTCACATCGATCTAGCCGGTAACACCTCATATCACTTTGCGGCCTCACACACGGTATTCCCACGGGTGTCGCCTTACCATGGCCCGGGACCGTTTGCGCCTTTTGGCTCACGTATATGATAGTGTCGCTAGCATCCATATGACAGAGAACCCGGGCCGACATGACTAGTCGTGAACCCGAAGTGGCACTAACTTACGGGGACAGGCATACATGAATCAACATCGAGCATGTCGGTCATCAGCGTGTGAATCCGGGCTGTAGCACTGGGCTAACAGGACTCCGGGAACCCGGGCTATAGCAGGCGAGGCAGGACTCCGGATGTCACCGCAACGAAGTGAATCACATGCCGGCCAGTCAAGTGTTCCGGAGCAGTAATGCTGGGCTAGCAGGACTCCGGTGAACCGGGCTGTAGTGGACTACTATGGCTCATGGAAGCACAAGACTACATTTCCCCATAAGAGAGGCTATCAAGGATAAACAACTAGGTTGTCGGATCCCACACATACCAAGCATTTCAATCATACACACAATATGCTCGATATTTGCAAATACAACATGGCATCACAACAAGACTCTATGACTCAGAGTATTTATTCATTAGGCTCTGAAGAGCGAGATATTACAAACATAGGTCTCATGACCCAACATTCAGAGCATACAAGTCAAAGCACATGCGGAAGCTTAACATGTCTAAGTACAGACATCTACAAAGGAAAAAGGCTGAGAAGCCTGACTATCTACCAGATCCTGCCGAGGGCACAAGATCGTAGCTGAGGTATCAAGCTAAACGTCGAAGTCCACACGGAACTACTAGCGAGACTGACGTCTCTCTGCAAAACATAAAATAAGCAAACGTGAGTACAAATGTACCCAACAAGACTTACATCAGAACTATCTACATATGCATCGGTATCAACAAAAGGGGGTGGTGGAGTTTAACTGCAGCAAGCCAGCTTTGACTCGGTGGCTATCCTAACTACGACTGCAAGTAACTCTTTTGAGGTGGCGCACACGAGTCCACATATTCACCATATCAATACACCACTATGGATCCGCTCCCGTCTACCTACGAGACGCCATCCATAGCACTCACGCTTATCTTGCGCATTTTAGAGTATCCACTTTCACTTGTCTATGAACTGTACAGGCAACCCAGAAGTCCTTTACCGCGGACACGGCTATTCGAATAGATCATATTAACCCTGCAGGGGTGTACTTCGTCACACACGCTCTCGCCACTTACCACCATGTACACGTCGTGTACCTCGGCAACCTTCAAGCGGAAGCCTGGCAAGGGAGTCGGCCATGACCTGACTAACCACACAAGTCTCTCGTCCAGGTTTATCGCCTATTCGGGTTCCATCCGCAAGGAGATCCGTCCGGGGTGTCGCTCACGGCCCCAAATGATGTGTGCAGGGTTCCCAAGCCCACCTCGACGGATGGATCTACGCTTGGTACACCATGCCACGGTGCCTAGTCTGTCCCAAGCCCACCTGTACCGGGTGCCACTTGGTAGACTACTAACACTACCTACAAACACCAGAAACTAGTTGCAACTCCTGGAGAGAGATCAGGTTGATTAATAAGTCGAGAGAGCTTGGAGCGCCCAGAGCCCAATGTGTGGTAGTAACTGTTCATGGATCACAAACACAGAACTCAGTTCCTGAGGACGGCTGCAATGAGACAACCCACCATGTACTCCTACATGGCCTCTCACCGCTACCTTTACCAAATCGTGTTCACACACTTAGCTCTCAACAGTAGGACATGTTCACCACATTACAATTCATCCCCGATGACTCAGACCTGACACAACTCTAAGCAATAGCAGGCATGACAAACAGGCATGAATGAGTAGGCACATTAGGGCTCAAACAACTCCTACTCATGCTAGTGGGTTTCATCTATTTACTGTGGCAATGACAGGTCATGCAGAGGATAAAGGGATTCAGCTACCGCAGCAAGTAACAGATGAATCATTGTTGTCCTAATGCAGTAAAAGAGAGCAGGAGCGAGAGAGTGGGATTGTATCGGAATGAACAAGGGGGGTTTTGCTTGCCAGGCACTTCTGAAGATAGCATTGAGTCTTCATTAGTGTCAACGATCACAACGCCGGAACATCGTCTACCGAGAGGGGACAAATACCGGCAACAGAGAAGAAATTCAATCAATGCAATGCACAATATGATGCATGATATGACATGGCAATATGAATGTGTTCTGGGCTAATGCAAGCTAGAACAGATTGAGATGAGTCCATTTGAACCAAAGATTCAAATGCAAACCCATTTTATAAAGTCATATAAGTGCATTATCTTGTTTCATCTAAACAGCAAGTTTAGGTTGCTCTAACATGCATGAAAATGGTACAGATGGAAAGATTGGATTTTTCTGATTATTTTTCATATATAAATTATTTCATTTGGAGTTACGGTTGAATTTCTATGAATTTTAGAAGTTTAGGGCATTTTCTGAAATTTCCTGTATAAACATAATTCCAGTAATTAAATTACTGTGTCAGCACTACGTTAGGATGACGTCAGCAGGTCAACAGCGGCTGGTCCAGGTCAAACCTGACCAGTGGGTCCCGCGTGTCAGTCTCTCAGTGCCTAATTAAGTTTAGGTTTAAACTAAACTAACTTTTAACAGGGGCTGGCCCCACATGGCAGTGGCTAGGATTAGATTGGCAAGGTCATTAGTCTAATCAACTTGTGGTTAGGCCGGAGTTTAGCCGGCGGTGACAGCACGCACGGCGGAGGCTCACCGGAATTCCTCCTCCGGCGGCCTAAAGCGCGGCGGAGGGCATCTACGCGTTGCTCGTGCTCGTCCGCATCGAGCAGTGCAAGCAGCAGTGGCTAGGGCGGCCCGTAGCGATGGCAATGGCGACAAGTGTGGTGGCCGGAGCTCGGTGGTGCACGAGCGCAGGGCACGGCTCGCCCTCGAGGGAACCAGGTAGCTAGGCCGCATCTAAGGGGCCCTAGGAGCACGGTGGGCAGCACAGATGGGCGTGGTAAGCTCAGAGGTGAGCAGGAGGTCGGCCATGGTGGACGACGGCCTCGGGAGCTCGTGGGGCGACGGCTAGAGGAAGCTAGCGAGAGGGAAAGGTGAGGGGAAAAGCTCAGGGGCTCACGGTGATGTCGGTAGTGTGGTCAGTGGGCTCGGGGATGCGCTCGGGGCAGCGAATCAACAACGACGATCTCCGGCGGCCGAAGCTCCAAGGCGAGCTCGAGGGCAACGATGCGGGGCTTTCGACGTCGCCTGAGTCGGCGATGAGGAAGAGGGCGTCGCGGCGGACCTCGTGGACAGCTCGGTGAGGCGAGGAGGTGGCTGTGGCCGCGGTGGCTTTGGACGGTGGTGACGGACGCGCTCGGGTGGCTGCGGGCGTGAGCGCTGGGGGGAGAGGGAGGAACCAGAGAGGGGGGGAAGAAGCAGGGGTGTCGAGGGGAGTGCGTGGCGCCCTTGGGCGCCTCCAGCGGCGAGCAGGTAAGCAGGAGGTGGCCGGCGCGCGGTGGGCACACGCCCTCGCGTCCTTTTGTCAAGAGGAGGAGGACGACTGGCAGATGGCTGCGTGGGCTGGGCCTCTGCTGGGCCGCCAGGTAAGCCCAGGTGAGGTTCCTCTCTCTCTTTCATTTCTTCTGTTTTCTATTTCTTTCCTTTGTTTTGAATTAGTAACAATACCAACCCATTTTGGAAACTCCTGAAATAATTTGTGGACTCTCTTTGGATTATTCCAGTGACCCACATTTAGTTTCAGAATCATTTGAGCACTTAAATATTTATAGTATTTAAATGCCCAAAGTCAAATAAAATATGATTTAATTCAAAAATCCAAAAATGATCTAAGAATATATTCATCATTTTTGGCAGAGGTTTCCACCTTAACCAGAAATCATGAACTTTTCTTAGGGACATTTTGGATTTATTGAAAAGATTTTAATCCATCCTAGTTGAGTTGATTTAATGCTAGGGTTTGAACACATCCCCATTTCAAGTTTCTTTCAAATATTAAACATGATGCACACATGAAGCTAGCCTAGTGCATTGCCAGAAGCTAGGGATGTGACAGAGGATGTGTTTCCCAAGGAGGTAGCACCTAGTTTACCACCGAAGCGGGGCATTGAGCACCAAATCGACTTGGTTCCGGGTGCCCCACTACCAAACCGACCACCGTACCGAGCAAACCCAGAGGAGACGAAGGAAATTCATAGGCAAGTAGAAGATCTTCTTAATAGAGGGTATATAAGGGGAAGTCTTTCTCCTTGTGTTGTTCCCATTCTTTTAGTTCCAAATAAAGATGGTACCATGCGCATGTGCACTGATTGTAGATCCGTTAACAACATAACTATGAGACATCGCCACCCTATTCCTAGGCTCGATGACATGCTTGATGAATTTTGTGGCTCCACCATATTTTCCAAAATCGACTTGCGAAGTGGTTACCACCAAATAACAATTAAAGAGGGTGACGAATGGAAAACTGCTTTTAAGACAAAATTTCGCTTGTATGAATGGTTGGTTATGCCTTTTGGATTAACAAATGCACCTAGTACTTTCATGAGATTGATGAATCATGTGCTTAGATCCTTCATTGGCCAGTTTGTAGTGGTCTACTTTGATGACATATTGATTTATAGCAAAACTTTGGAGGATCATGTTGGACATATAAAATGTGTGCTTGCTGTCCTACGGGAGGAAAAGTTGTATGCTAACGTGGAAAAGTGCACATTTTGCACAAACAAGGTTGTGTTTCTTGGCTTTGTTGTTTCGGCAAAAGCTGTGGAGGTCGATGAAGAGAAGATCAAGGCTATTCGTGAGTGGGTGCCTCCACAAAATGTGAGCCAAGTACGTAGCTTCCTTGGACTTGCAGGTTTCTACTGCCGGTTCGTGAAGGATTTCAGCAGCATTGCTGCACCAATGAATGAGTTAAATAAGAAAGACACTCCATTCCAATGGGGTGATGCCCAAGACAAGTCCTTCCAAGAACTGAAGATGCGATTGATATCAGCCCCATTGCTGTCCCTTCCTGATTTTGGTAAGACATTTGAGATCGAATGTGATGCAAGTGGTGTTGGCATTGGTGGAGTAATAATGCAAGAAGGTAAACCCATCGCCTATTTTAGTGAGAAGCTTAATGCTCCAACTCTTAATTATTCCGTCTATGATAAAGAATTGTATGCACTTGTTCGATCTTTGGAAACATGGCAGCATTACTTGTGGCCAAAAGAGTTTGTAATACATTCTGACCATGAATCTTTAAAACATGTTAAGGGCCAGCTTAAACTGAACTGTAGACATGCAAAATGGACTGAAATCATAGAGTCTTTTCCTTATATTATCAAGTACAAGAAAGGGAAGGATAATGTTGTTGCCGACGCATTGTCTAGGCGTCACATTTTACTTTCCCATCTTGATGTTAAAATCCTTGGTTTAGAAAGCATCAAAGAATTGTTTGCTAACGACTCATACTTTGCTGAACCATTTTCAAAGTGTAACAAGGGAAAGGGATGGGAGAAGTTTCACTTGCATGATGGATTTCTATTTCGAGCTAACAAATTGTGCATCCTAGATTGTTCTGTTCGTTTGTTGCTCTTGCAAGAGGCTCACGCTCGTGGTCTCATGGGACATTTTGTAGCCAAGAAAACTGAAATGTGCTCGTTGATCACTTCTTTTGGCCGCGAATGAGACGTGACGTGGAAACTACGTGATGAGCTGCGAGATTTGTCACAAATCTAAGTCCCGCTTGAATCCTCATGGTTTATATACTCCTCTATCTATTCCGAATACTCCGTGGGAAGATATTTCTATGGATTTTGTTCTTGGTTTACCACGGACTAAGAGGGGAGTGACTCGGTGTTTGTGGTAGTTGATCGTTTTAGCAAAATGGCACATTTTATCCCATGTCATAAGAGCGATGATGCTTCACACATTGCTGATCTGCTTTTCAGGGAAGTTGTGCGGCTACATGGAGTACCACGCACGATTGTGTCAGACCGTGACACCAAATTTCTGAGCTACTTTTGGAAGACCTTATGGGGAAAACTTGGCACCAAGCTCCTATTTTCCACGACATGCCACCCACAAACTGATGGACAGTCAACCGGATGTTGTCCATGATGCTGCGAGCAGTCCTCAAAAAGAATTTGAAGATGTGGGAAGAGTGCCTACCTCATGTGGAGTTCGCGTATAACAGGGCGGTACATTCGACCACTAAAATTTGCCCATTTGAACTTGTTTATGGCTTCAAACCTATTGCTCCCATAGATCTTTTGCCTTTGCCACTGCAGGAACGAACTAGCCTTGATGCAAGTAAGCATGCTGATTTCATCAAGAAACTTCATGCCCAGGCAAAGGACACCATTGAGAAAATGACTGAACAATATGCGAAGCGGGTAAACAAGACCAGGAAGAAGCTGGTGTTCGAGCAAGGCGATTTGGTATGGGTACACCTTTGGAAGGACCGTTTTCCTGAGCAACGCAAGTGCAAGTTGCAGCCACGCGGCGATGGACCATTTGCGGTGCTCGAGAGGATCAACGACAATGCTTACAAGATCGATCTTCTAGAAGAATATGGTGTTAGCCCAACCTTCAATGTCTCTGATCTTTCCCCATACTTTGGGCCTTTAGAGTCAAGGACGACTTCTTCTCAAGAGGGGGAGGATGATGAGGACATCCCAGCCATGGGCACCACACCACCAACCATCAACGGTCCAATCACAAGAAGTCGCGCAATGCAAATACATGATCAGGTGAACGCTAACTTAAGTCTATCATTTGACCTTGAAAACATGGTTGTTCCTTCACCTCCTTTGTTGTTGGTTGAACTCAGGTGCGATATCAAAGAAGGCCAAACACATTTCAATCCGTGCAAAACAATGTTTTATGGCGAGGAAACAAAGTTAGGAATTCATGAAGAATGAGTTGTCTGCTAAAGAAACATTGTTTCGGTTCTGATGAAACAATGTTTTGCACGAGCTTGGATATCCCAACTTGTGAAAGATTTCCAGAACTCGAGTTTTCTACTGAAGGAAACATTGTTCGACCCCAATGAACAATGTTTGGTCGGGAACTCCCAACCACCTCCAACAAGAGTTTTCCGGAAGCTACCTCATTAAGTCTTGAAGCCATTTAGTCAAACAAAGCTGGTTCGCTTTCACACCTAAGATGGTTCCCGAAGCTAGTTCTCTTTCAGACCTATCTAGGAGGGTTGTCCCGGTTATAAATAGGCTAGCTCTTCCCTTCGTTGGGGACTTTTGCCATTTCTATCAAAGACCAAAGACATAGACTCCTCCTGAGATTGGAGAGCTCTTGTTATCCTTATTCTCGTGATTCCTAGAGAAATTGCTCCTAATTCGTGCTCCACAACTAGATCGTGTTGTGTGGATTAGAGTTCGTGCTTTCCCTTGCAGATTGCACCTATCCCATGCTCCATGACTTGAGCGTGGTTGTGTGGGGTAGTATTCCGGGTTGTGGATCGGCGAATGTTCGGATTGCAAGCTTTGGTGATCATCCTCCTCGTCGGGTCTTAATCTCTTATTTTAAATTTTCCGGCTGCTTGCAGCTAGTTATCCCCATCCATTTATGGACCCTACGCCATGAAGATTGGACCTCCCCTTGAACTCCCTCTTCTTCGAAGACGGAGTGGCATCACCCAGTACCACTGTAGGTGTTCTGGGAACGGGGGTCCCCAGACTTGCCTGCCTGCGGCCCATGGCGTGGCTCTGCTAGCAGGCCTATACGGCCCATCTTCATCGAGAAGGTATTCAAGACCCTCGCAAGGGGCCAAGCCTCGCGAGGCGGACGACACAAGACCTCCTCAGGAGCGACCTCGCCAGGCAGGCTCACGAGGTGCGGAGAGATCAAGGCAAGGCAAACCTCACGAGGCTCTCGTGACGTGAGCCATGATGATCGACACCAGGCGGGCGCCAGCGCGCGCAGCGTCCTTGTTTCCTCTTTGGTGCTAAGGAGGCAGGTGCAGGCACAGAGTACCGAGGCATCATGCAAAGGTTTCCATATCGGTGCAACGAGACCAGGACCCGAAGGACGGCAAGACGGAGGTCACCATGGAGCCCAAGGCGGCGTCACCACCAGAGCCTTTTTGCAGGCGAAGACTACTTTTGTCAGGATAGGATGTACTAGCTGTCCCCTTTCAAATTGGTCGTTGTTGGCTCCCTTCCCGCTCAATATTTGGGGAGAGGACCAGGGCCTATATAAGTAGAACTAGCCACCACAGTAGAGGCGAAGCAAACCTGATCTAGAGCCAGCAGTTAGCCACACACCAAGCACAAGAACACCTCAACCTCAGGAGGTTGTTCTTCCACTTGTACTGTTCTTCATCAGCACAAGAGGCAATCTACCACCACCACACTGGAGTAGGGTATTACACCACAACGGTGGCCTGAACCAATATAAATCTTGTGTCCTTGTGTTGCGAGTTCGTCGAGTTCGTCCGCGAGATCTTAGCGAGCTAGGGCGTGGATCGGTAGGGAGGAAATCTTCGCGCGCACCCCAGTGTTCGAACCTTAAGGGTTTTGCCGGAACCCGTGATCCGACATTTGGCGCACCAGGTAGGGGTGCGCCGGAGCTTCCTTCCATCGCTCCGTGCCCCGTTGCTCCGTTGTCTCTATGGCGGACACATGCCACACTCGTGCTGAGCGTCGGGCTGCCCTCGCCGCCCGCGTCGCTCAGACGGCTCCCATCGGCGGGCCACCTCGTCGTTCCCCATCGCCTGCCGCCAACGCCGCCACCGGCTCGGCGGGGAACGAGCAGCAAGCATCCTCGCTACACCCCTCGGTGCGGCGGGCCGGCCGCACCGCCTCTCCATCGCTGACCCCGGCCGGTTCTTCGTCCCATGCACGTCGCGCTCCCATGGACGAGCAGGCTGTCCTCCTCATGGCGCATGAGCTCCTGTGTTACCGCCCGGTCGACGACCTCTACGAGGACTGGCTCGACCGCATCGCCGAGCTTGTCCGCACCGCAGGGGGCTCCCCTGCGCCGTCCCTCTCTCCGCCTCGCCCTCCGCCAGCTACAGGCGACGTGGCTCACGGAGCACCTCCACCGCCTCTGCCCCAAGACGGCGCCCTGGCACCAAGACGCGCGGCTCCATGACGCGACCCACCGCGTCCGGCGCCCGCGCGAGAAGAGAGAAACTATCAAGAAGTCCCTCGACCGCAAAAAAACGCCCCGCCGCTCCTTGCTCCGCCGCGCCAGGATCGCGTGGGCGCCAAGACCAAGCTCCACCTCCCAGGCGGGCCCAGGTGACCACAGCCGGCTGCCGCACTTTCACCCCCGAGCTACGTAGCGTCGCCTGGCCGGTCAAGTTCAAGCCAGATCTGCCTCCTCGCTACGGCGGCACCCCTGACCCCGCGGAGTTCCTGCAGCTCTACAAGCTGAGCATGGAAGCGGCCAACGGCGACGAGAAAGTCATGGCGAACTGGTTTCCCATGGCTCTCAAGGATGGCGCCCGCTCCTGGCTCCTGAACCTGCCACCGGGCTCGATCTCCTCCTGGGACGAGATGCGCAACCGCTTCGTCGCCAACTTCCAGGGCACTCGCGACCGCCCGCCGGCCGCGGGTGTCCTGCGCCGCGTCAAGCAGCAACCGGGAGAGACCCTCCAGAAGTACATCCAGCACTTCAACAACGTCCACCTCAAGATCCCCAAGGTGACGGACGAGGCCATCATCTCTGCGTTCTCTGATGGCGTCCGCGACGTCAAGATGAAGGAAGAACTCACTATCCACGAGGAGATGTGCACGTCCCTGGAGTTGTTCAACCTGGCGACCAAGTGTGCAAGAGCTGAGGAAGGGCGCCTTTCCCTCCTCGAGATCCCGGCTGCGGACCCGGAGGAGAAGAAAACCAAGGCCAAGGACGTGAAACGCAAGGGAGCAGCCGTGCTCGCGACGGAACCGGACACCAAGCGCGGCCGAGACCAGCCCGAGTCATCCAAGAGCAGCCGACCGTTCTGCGCCTTCCATAACCTGAATACCCACAACACCAGGGACTGCCAAGAGCTTAGAGCCATTCGCGAAGGATGCTTCGGTCGACGCCCCGAGCGTGGCGACCAGGGCTACGGCCGAGGAGGAGGACGTGGTGGAGGACGCTGGGACGACCGTGGCCCGCGCCAGGAGTGGCGCGACCGGCCTCGTGAGGATCGCTGGCAGGATCAGCCTCGCAAGGGCACCTGGAGGGATCACCCTCGCGAAGATCGTCCTCAAGGCAACGCTGGGCTCCCTCCGCTACCGCTACCGCCAAGAAGGAATGACGAAGACCACCACCAAGACGAGGGGGCTAGGGGCTTCCAGGAACCGCGTGCTACCGCCTACATCTTGGGCGAAGCCCAGGCCCCAGCCTCGCAGCGTATCTTCAAGCAGTTTTCTCAGGAAGTGAATGCAGTTCTCCCCAAGCTCGAGGCCACGCGCCCGCTCAGATGGTCCCAGTGCCCCATCATGTTAGACTCGGCAGATCAGCTCAAGTGCGCAGCTACCGCTGGTGCCCCCCGATGCTTTGCTCCCCAGTCATCAGCAACGTGCAAGTTACCAAGACCCTCATCGATGGCGGCGCAGGGCTTAACATCCTGTCCGTCGACATGTTCGACAACCTCCAAGTGCCATATGACCAGCTTCAGCCTACCAAGCCTTTCTCAGGAGTGACCGACGGTTCTACCACACCGATAGGGCAGGTCCGCCTCCCTGTCACCTTCGGAGAACGCAAGAACTACCGCACCGAACTCATCAAGTTCGATGTCGTGCACATCCATCTGCCATACAACGCCATCCTCGGGTATCCAGCCCTGGCCAAGTTCATGGCGGTGACCCATCACGGCTACAATGTCCTCAAGATGCCGGGAAGCGGCGGGATCATCACAGTCCCGTGCGAAGAAAGAGATGCGGTGTGCTCCCTCGAGCGTGCCTTCCAATCTGCAGCAATCGACGACCCCGACAGCAAGGACGAGGGCCCTCCTGAGGTCATCCCCAAGAAGAAGAAGCAGTTGCGCCGTGCAGGACCTCAGGAGGATGGCGTCGCAGCTGGAACCTCGTCAGGATCAGCGCCCGCTCTAGGGGCGCCTCCCTCCATCGCATAGGAAGGCGCGCCTGGCGCCCTCCTCGGGCAGGGCTCGAGGGCTTTCTTCTGGAGGGATTCAGACCTTGCCCACATCAAGAGGGAGGCGCTTGGGCACCACTTGGAGGCGTGCTTCGCGGCACGTTTCCCTCAGGAGGACACAGGGCAAGGATCGCCCACCGTTTAGGAGTTCATCACCAAGACTGCCCAGGAACTGCAAGACGCAAGGGCCATGCGCGGCAATCGCCGCTCACGAGGCGCAGCTTCCCATCCAGGCGAGGATGCCGGGCTGCGCGTCTACATCGACGTCCCAGGACTCAACAGGGCCGCTTCTCAGGAGGTTTTCTGGCCTTCGCGCATGGGACGCTGCGAGGGCCCACCGCATAGCTACGTTCGCATGCCCTTTGGCCTGCCGAGCGTGTCGTCCGCCTACCAGTGCAACTGGCGGCGCATCCTAGCGGCTCAGGAGGCCAGGCACCACGCCGTCTTGACGGAGATGGAGACGGTCTTCAAGGAACCACCAGAGCCCCCAGAGCCTCCCGAGGCTCAGGGCCCCGGTGGCTCGTGAGGAGCAACCCCTTCGCCGCGTACCTTCAGCTGCCCCAACTCTCCTTCGTCAACAGAACCAGGTGACATTTTCCAAGTTCATTTAGCTAGGAGCACCCCTCGGGCTGCATCATTCCCAGGCCGCATGGGTCCGTCCGTGTGGCATGTATCCCTTTTTATGTCTTTAGCTTACTTTGTTGGGAGCGCCCCTCGGGCTGCATCATCCCCAAGCCGCTCGGGCCTGACCCAGTGGCATGTGTCTTCCTTGCACTTACTTAAGCCTACTGCTTCCCATGCTTAATCTACCTATGATTACTACCTGCTCGATCGCCACCCATCACGGGGACCACGCGCCGGTCGTCTTTCTTTGTGACACCCCCGGATAATGTGTCTGTGCATTTGTGTCTGTCTTCCCTTAGATGTGAGGAATCGAATCTCTATTGAAATCTGGAATCACAAGGTATCCTTTCTTTAAAAGGACCCTTCGCGTGAGTAAGTTGAGCATGGCGTCTATGCTCGGGCCCGTCCCTGCAGCGTCGATAAATCCAACGCCTGATCTCTGTCTGGCGGGCCGGCCCCGTTCACGTCACCTCCTGGGGCCGTTGGTGCTTATCTTTCTCACGCGATAACCATAGGAGATTCCTTCGGCGCAGGTTGTCTGACCACCTTGCAGGACCAGCACAGCAAACAAGAACCAAGACCAGGCGCAACCCGCCTTGAGGTAGGGCCTTGTGAGTCCCGCGCTGGCTCACGGGTGCCCAGATACACCTCGTCTAGCCCTACCGTGCAAGCCACGTGTCAGGGCGGGGTTGTACACGCCCCGGGGGCTCTCCGCAGAGGGAGCCCCCCTCCCACGCATAAGTGGAAGCACCATGCTTCGCGCTGGCTGTCGACACTGCCGAGGAGCAGCTATGCCCGTGCTCAAGCGGAAGCACTATGCTCCGCGCTGGTGATAAACAACTAAGGGCGGCTTCACGGTCGTACCAACCTCAGGGAGCCCCAGAGCTCAGCGTTCGGCCTCACCGCAACGCCTCCCCTAAGGAGAGCCGCGCGAGGGGGCTGCGCACGGGGGCTGCGCTCGGGTCATGCCCAAGCGTACGCCACCCAACCAGGTCTCCCGGACCTAGTCGTCGCGCACCCCTCCCGAGCTCCTCGGCGAGGGCAAAGGTATGGAGATTGTTTGCATGTCAAGGGGGACTCCTGAGCATCGCGACTCAGGAGCCTAACTGGTCACGTAGCCCCTCACTCCTTGGTCCGTCCTGGTCTTCGGTCGGTCCAACGGCGGTTGAGGTATGCGCGGGGCCGGGCTCTGCCGATGTAGAACATCAACCTATCCTCGCGTATCCTCCCTATAAGCTGTTTGCGTGTCAAGGGGGACTCCTGAGCATCGCGACTCAGGAGCCTAACTGGTCACGTAGCCCCTCACTCCTTGGTCCGTCCTGGTCTCTGGTTGGCCCAACGGCGGTTGAGGTATGTGCGGGGCCGGGCTCTGCCGACGCAGAACACAAAGCCAATAGGAAGAAAATCGCAAATCTCGAAGTAAATATTACAAGATATATTGTTCTCACAATATCAAATGAAAGTTTAACGCCTCCACGAGGCCTGATGCATATTGCAGGAATGAAACAGGAAAGCAGCCGCAGGTCACCCCTGGACACCGCCATCGCGTGCAGAAGGTGCTCCTCCCTTGAAAGAGTCGCCTTCACCTGCACCGCCAGCCGCAGGATCGGCGGCATCGCCGGTCGAGGGCGCGAGGACGAAGCCGCGGAACTTCTTCAGCAGGGCTTCCACCTGACCTTTCACGGCTGCGGCGGCGGCCGCACAATGTTCATCAGCTACAGGCTCCAGCAGCTCGTCGAGACGAGCATTGGGGTCGCAAAGGTACAGATGGCTGAACACACGCGTCAGCGCAGCCGAAGAAAGGACGCGAGCCTCTGCCTTAGCCGTGGGACCGATGCCCTCTACGACTTCCTCAAGCGCCTTCACTGAGTGGGGAAGCAGCTGAGCAGGGCCATCCTCGTCGGTGGTCAGCGGCTTCTCCAGGCCCTTCTCGTACAGTGACTTCAGTGCCACGCTGGACCTCTTCTCGAGAACCGAGAAGGCCACGCGGTCTTCGGCTAGGACCTTCACCTTGGCATCGAGCTCGGCCTCCCTCGCCTTCGCCTTCTACTCCAGCTTCTCCAGCAGGCTGCGCCCTGCAGCCTGCGCCTTCGACAGCTCCCCCAGCTCGGCATCGTGGCCCTTGATGGCGTCCTCCTGAGCCTTCATCTCCTCCTCCTTCGCTTCACGGTCACGTGCTTCTCTGGCGCACTCGTCGCGCAGGCTCTTCAGCTCACCCTCCAGCTCTCGGCAGCGGTCACGGGCGGCCTCAGTGTCCTTCAGCGCCGCCTCGCGATCGGCCGCAGCTCTAGCGGCGGCCTGCTTCTCCTTCTCGGAGGCCGCCGCGGCCTGGCTCAGCGACGCTCGAACTGCCGAGTCGGAGTGAAGCCAGCCTGAGGCCAGCTCCAGGCGCCCGGCCACTAGGTGCGAGTCCGCGCCTAGGAGGTCTTCCCGCAGCTTGGCCATCCCCGAGAAGACACGCTCCAACGCTGTGGAGGAAGCAGACGAATTTGGGGCCAGAGGCGCAGCAGGAGGAGGAAGCGACGTCGTTACCAGAGCCTGGAAGATCGAATTCTCCGGAGCCCTTGGGACCTCATCAGCCGAGTTGGGTGTCGGCACTTCCGGATCCAGCGGGGCCAGGGGGGCTGACCCCTCCTGACGATGCTCCTCTTGGCCTCGCGAGGACGACCGGGCTGGGGAGGTGCGTGTGTTGTCACCTCTCTTCTCCGCAGAGGGGGGACGGCCGCGGCACCCTCCCTCCTCTTCTTCGCAGAAGACACCGACCTGATCAACCAAGGGCGAATGTCAGAAAATAGCAAGTACAAGCAGGAACAAGATGAAGCTCGAAGCACTTACTGATCCACCGCGACATAGTCCACCTTCCGCTTGGGGAGCCTGAAACCCAAAAGCGTCGGGGCCTGAGGAGTGGGCACACTGACTCCGGGGGCAGAAGGCGGCGCAGCAGAAGGGCCGGAGCCGGCCCCAGGCAGTGTGAAGATGGAGGCAGCATCTCGAGAGACCAGCGACGAACTACCCCTTGTCGGGATGAGGGGCAGCTCCCTCTCCTCCTGACGGGTGTCGACCTCGGCGTCGTCTGGCAGGGCGCGGAGGATGTCGGCCTTGCTCAAGGGGGAGTTCTCCCCCATCTCCTCGGGGGTCTCCTCCGAGTCCTCCTCCCCCTCTTCCTCCCCGCGGGACTCGTCAGAAGAGGCTTCCACCGGCTTTGGCGTTGCAGAGGCCCCAGCGAGCGCCGGCGGCACCAGCCCGCGCGCATCAAAGGTCGGTCTGGAGGCAACGAATTTCTCCTAGTCCTTGCGGTGGAACAAAGGAACAAAGGCGCTCGGTGGGTACTCTTGGTTATCCCCAACCAAGAGGCGCAGAACTGCAGTCAGCTCGTCATCAGGCAGGGCCACCGGGCTCAGACGAATCTTGTCTTCTTCATCTCCAAGCTTCCACAAAGGGCGCGCGCGCGCTTGAAGTGGAGCACGCGGAGCGTCAGGAATTCCCTTAGGAGCATGGCCCCCGTCACCTTGGCCGCCCTCGCATTGCCCAGCTTCGAATCAGTCTTCATCTACTCCAACACCGATGACGCCCGCTCGTCGGTGAGCTCTACACGAGACCACCCCTTGTCAGACTGGGGCGCCTCTGTTGGCAGTTCCAAGCGTGGATGGACGCACTTGGCACTCTTCATGACCCATTTGGCCCTGATGTTGTCAACCCTCTTCCCGGTGTTCGAGATCGAGTTGGCTTGGCCGGCCGCAATGAAGTTGGCGCACCCATAGATATGGACGCCGGTGACGCGGAGGAAGAAGAAGTGGTGTAGCAGTGCCACGGACGGCATCATGCCCAGGTACGCCTCGCAATAGTAGGCGAAGATAGACAAGAGAAGAATGGAGTTGGGATGGAGATGCAGCGTCTGCAGCCCGAAGTGGTCGAGGACCTCAAAAAAGAAATCAGAAAAGGGGGGAACCAACCCGGCGGCGATGCTGCTCGTGAAGAAAGGGAAGAAGGTGCTTCCCTCAGGCTCCAGCGAGTCGGAGGCAAGCCGGAGCTCTGTCTTCCCCCTCTCGTTGCTCTCCCCCGCCGTCAGCAGGCGCATGGCGGCTAGGTTCTTCTCCATGACGTTGGGCGCATCAAGGGCTGGCTCGAACCAAGCCGGCGTCGAGGAGGACTTGACCTTGCGCGGCGCCATAGGACGCAGATGCGGAGCGAGGTTGGAGCGAATCTGGAGGTTCTGGCGGCAAGGAGCGAGAAAGGGGACCTAGAGCAAGGCGAGGAAGAAGCAATGAAGGCACGCACTCTCTGCGCCAGCCTTTTTGTCAAGACGGGCAGTTGCCGAGGCAGCGTGGGGAGGTGGAGACGCCCACGTCCAATCAACCGCCACGTGTCGACCGAGGCCACAGGCTTTTGGGGCCCGCGGCGCTCCGCACTGGATAACATAAATAGATTATTGAATAGTTTGCACTAGAAATCACCTGACAAATATGCATGTATGCAATATTTTTGGTCGTATCCAAGGTAGTCATGTTCTCATCAGTAACCATCAACGGCAACCGGCCTCCCGTCTTGCCGGACGACCTTGTCAAAGCTCTTGGCATTGCGCACAGCATCCAAATAAGTGACTTGCTCGTCAAAGTCTGTTCGCCACCGGCTGATTTCTTCGTCAGGTTCCGGACAACCTTCGACTGCAGTCATGTGTTTGAATCTTCCCGGCGTTTGTTCTGTGATGGCGCACTGGTGAGCTTTGATCGATGGCATCCAGGATGGGACTCGGGGCCCTCTGAGCTTGAGTTTTTAACAAAGCTTACCTTCCACGGCATGCCTCGACGTGCTTGGAACAGCGAGTCCATGAACGAGCTTATCAACGACCTTGGAGGTGAGCTCGTAAGTATGTTTGTTCCTCCAGACAGCTAGGCTCTAACGGTTATGGCATGGATGAAGAAGTCGTCCACCATAGCGAAGGTGATTGGTGTTGAGATATCGGTGCAGGAACCGGGGTTGTACTATTCACCGCCACCAAGGATGCCGCGGACCACGTTAGGGATGTACCTGTATCGAGTGTTCGTGCATGTCGAAGAAGTGGTCAATCTATCAATCGAAATCCTGCCGCCGCCGCTGGTGCCCAGGTCTGTCGTCGACGTCCATTACAGGAGTAAACGTCAAACTTTCCCCGTGTTGCTCGGAACGATGGATGGCACAGGGCCTACTCCATCGCGCGGCGGAGGCCACTGCTTCTTTGGGAGAAGAGGCATGGCTGGCTGCCTAGATGTGCTCTAATTTGAGGTAACAACTGAATCTTGTCAGATACAAGTTAAATCCGAGCTATGGGTGTGAAGCACTGATGTGCCAGTACATTTGATTGTGACATGTTCTATTTTTTACCTGAACTTTTTTTAGAAAGGGTTGTACGTCAACTTAATGTTCTAGCAGAACTTATATTGTGTTGTCTGTCTGTCTTCTTTGCACAACATTCAAGATATTTCCCTGTCATTGATAAAGATGATGAATCGTTATGTATGAGTTCGTTGGTTTCAACATAGCCCTACCCATAGCGGTCCACTGCTTCCACCCTGATTGTGCCGCCTGCGTGAAATTTTTGTATGCAAGTTTAGTGTGCTATGATGTTCTATATGATTGTGTCAACTATATAAGTTTTTACTGAGCATCATCCATGCATATGGCTAAAAGATGTATTTACGAGCATCGACCGATGGGTCTCTCTCTCCCCCTCTCTTCACACACACACACACACACACACAAACACACACACGTGCGCGCACACATGCACAAGTGTGACCCGTTGAATTATTTCTGCGCTCGTGACAGCTTTTAATTAGGTTCCACTCTACTCTAACTTTTTCTTAAGTTATTAGTTGAGCTCAGTGACTTGAAAAAGTTGTACAGAAGCCTTGTTTGGGCCTTTCCGGCGTCGCTGAATGTGGGATGAGTAGCCATGTAAAACTATAGTATACTACACATGCCTTTTTTTCAACATCAGCAATGCAACTGGGCCGACAGTTGTACACAATATCCTGGTCAACTTGTTATTCTCTGCCCCACTGGGCTGCAAATGTTTCCTACGAGGGATGCATTAGGCTTAACAAGAAAATGGGCTTTAAGAAATAATAAATGGGATGTAATTATAAAAATATGGCAGTAACTATAAAAAATGCACCAAACACGTAATTAGTTTAAAAAATATATTATTTTTGGAATTTGAAATTTTTAATTTCATTACTTGTTGCGCGCACAATATTTCGTTGAATTTTTACGTAATACAAATTTATTTTGAAATTATATTTAATCTGACTAGAAATTTCGGGATAAAAATATTTCAGATCACATCAAAATGTGGGAAATTTTATTGAATTCTGTTTTGAGCGGTTGGTTGAAATTATTAATTTTTGTCCTAGCTAGAAAATGGGATGTACTTTTAACAAACTGTAAATGGGCTGTAGTAAATTCCATTAGAATTCAAAAATGGGTTGTACATTCTTACAAATCGCAAATGGACTATATGTTCTCTGCCACACACTTGTGGGACTACTAAGTTGACGCGTCCCCTAAAAAAACAAAAACTAAGTTGACGCGTATGCAAGGCTTTGTCAACTTATAGTCAACACACGGTTCTAGCAGTAGTGGTCGTTGGATGTCCATCCAATGGATGTCGTGCTTCTTCTTCAGTCTCGGATATTCTTGCTTCAGCCGCCCAAAAAATGATTCCTCCCCCTGACATCTGGGGCGCACAATTTCGGAGGCTGACCTGTGGGCCTACTAAGTTGACGCGTACCAAGGGCTTTGTCAACTTAGTCAATATAAATGATTCTAGCTGCAGTGACCGTACGATGTCCATCCAACGGCTGTCATGCTTCTTCAACCTCTAGTCTTCTTACTCCAACCGCCCAAACCAGTGCTAGTCGTGTCGCGTGCTCCCGCCTCCCGTGGCCGGCTGTGATGCCGCGGAGGCCTCACCGCCCCCTACTACTTCCACCGTCGGCCAGGCCATCCCTCTACTCGCCCACACCCCCTGTTATTCTACGTCGACGGCAGCCTCACACCGCAGCCGAACCAGTGAACCCTCGTACTCCTCTCCGCGTGGGCTTCCACTGCCGCGTCTTCCCCGGCTCCGCGTCGTCCCTTTCCTAGGCCTCGCCGTCGTCCACCGCCCTGGTGCTCTCGGTGCGGCGTGGTCAACGTGGTCAAGGAACGACTTCCATCGGAAGAGTACTGTACGTGGAGAGGCTGACAGTTGGGTCCACGGCCGCAGCAAAGAATTGCCTCCTTATTACGCACAAAGTAATGATTCCTCCACCTGACAACAAGGACCCACCGGACGGGCCACCGTATTTCGCGAAAAAAACATTTCCCCCTTACAGCTGGGACCCACCAACTACATCTTTGCACGCAAGGAAGTGCGTCCATATTATGGGCAAAAAATTGATTCACCCCCTGACTGTTGGGACCCACCAGCTACATCTTCGCAGGCAAGGAAGTGCCTGACAGTTGGGACCCACCTGGTCAAAGTGTACGTAGTGTTGTCATTCTGGTCGAGAACGTGTATGTACATACTGGTCGATCGGCCTGTCTGCAGGTTGCAGCGATGAACCGTGGCCGTGTAAGGAAGGGCATGTGTCGTAGTATAGGCATGCACGTGTCGTAGTAGAGGCGCGCACGTAGCATGTACACGTACATACAGCCAGGGTGGAAGAAAGTAAATACGGCCACGTACGTACATACGGGCGGTGTCTCGAACGCCTACTCGTGCATACGTACGGCCAGGGCTCGTGTACATGGCTGGGTCGAAACGGAGAAACTGCGTCATCGTGTTCATCAGGAGCCAACCGGTTTGGACGGACAGCCAATCGAAACGAGGCCTGGCGTACCGCAGAACAAAGGAAACGACCTTGTGTTCGACCGGCCACGGTCGAAACGGGATCCTGTTCATCGGGAGGGGTCTGGCGTACCGTAAAACGGAGGAAACGGACTTCTCTTGGACCTCCTACGGTCAAAACGGGGTCCTGTTGATCCGGAGGGGTGTGGCGTACCGCAAAGTGGAGGAAACGGACTTGTGTTGGAGCACTACGGTCGAAGCGGGGGTCATGTTCATTGGGAGGGGTGTGGCGTACCGCAAAACGGGACTCCACGGGATATTGTTCATCTCCACCGTCGAACTCCTCCAGCCTCCATGGGCTACTGTTCATCTCCACCGTCGACCTCCTCCAGCCTCCACGGGCTACTGTTCATCCACCGTCGATCTCCTCCAGCCTCCACCTGCGACTGTTCATCCACGGGCTCCTGTTCATCCAGCCTCCACCGCTGCTCCATCGGCTACTGTTCAACTAGCCCTCTCCACGGGATCCTGTTCAACCACCCCTCCATGGGCTACCATTCATCTAGCCCTCCACCGGCTACTGTTCAACCAGCCCTCCACGGGGTCGTCCTGTTCATCCAACCCTCCACGGGGGCCTATTCATCCACCCCCAACCGGCTCGATCGGGGTACTGTTCATCCAGCGGCAACACCACGGGTCCTGTTCATCCAACCCCCCCCCCCACCGGAAACTGTTCATCCAAACCCCCCAACAAAGCTCACTGTTCATTAAGGAAAGGACGCAGCAGGGTTCGATCGGCTTCAGTTTGCAGCAGTAGCAAAGGAATCACTCGGGTTTAGTTAACAGCAAGGGATCGATCGCTCGGGTTCACTAACGTAGCTAGTGCAATCGCTCGGGTTCAGTTAGAGCCCAACGCCTCGCTCGGGTTCAGTTAGAGCGCAACGCTTCGCACACACGCGCGTACGTGTATGAGAGAAACGTGCAAACCTCCGTGCATCGCTCGGCCCCGACCACCCACCATAACCGGGAACTTCCCAATATTTTCCTCGCCCTCGCTTCTACCACGGGTTTTTCCGTCATGGACAGCCCAAAGAATGTCATGCAGCTGCGTCTCCTTCCCGCCCAGGACGAAAAGCCCATTTTCTGTCATGATTTTTTGTCATAGAAGTAGGAGCCCACCACATCTATGATGATACCGGGTTTTGTCACAATTATCGTCATAGAAGTTTCATAAGCATGACAGAAAAAAATTGTCACGGATGTGTCTTTTTTTGTAGTGACGTATGGTGAACCGTTATGTAACGAAGTTGGAGCATGAGATATTTTTTGATTGTCTTCCTTATGAGTGGCGGTCGGGGACGAGCGATGGTATTTTCCTAACAATCTATCCCCCTAGGAGCATGCGCATAGTGCTTTGTTTCGATGACTAATAGATTTTTGCAATAAGTATGTGAGTTCTTTATGACTAATGTTGAGTTCATGGATTATACACACTCTCACGCTTCCACCTTTGCTAGCCTCTCTTGTGCCACGCAACTTTCGCCGGTACCATAAACCCACCATATACCTTCCTCAAAACAGCCACCATACCTACCTATTATGGCATTTCCATATCCATTCCGAGATATATTGCCATGCAACTTTCCACTGTTCCGTTTATTATGACACGTTCCATCATTGTCACATTGATTTGCATGATCATGTAGTTGACATCGTATTTGTGGCAAAGCCACCTTTCATCATTTTTTATACATGTCGCTCTTGATTCATTGCACATCCCAGTACACTGCCGGAGGCATTCACATAGAGTCATATTTTGTTCTAGTATCGAGTTGTAATTTTTTAGTTGTAAGTAAATAAAGTGTGATGATCTTCATTATTAGAGCATTGTCCCATGTGAGGAAATAAGTAAATAAAAAGAAAAGGAGAGAAGAGAAGGGCAAAAAAAAGAAGGCCCCCAAAAAATGAGAGAAAAAGAGAGAAGGGGCAATGTTACTATCCTTTTACCACACTTGTGCTTCAAAGTATGTCGGTGTGGAACAACACCTATGGGATCACAAGAATCCCTACTACGGTTGCCGGGGCGAGAATAGCGGGATTAGTAACCAACACAAGGATCGTTTACCCAGGTTCGGGCCGCGAGTATGCGTAAAACCCTAGTCCTGCTTTGGTGGGTGTATTTGAAAGAGTTCTTGAGCTCTCGAACTAGCAATGGTGGGGTGCGCGGTTCCAAAGAGCCGAATCCTTCTCCAGTATGCCATGGGCCTCCTTTTATAGTTGAAAGGGGCTGCCACAGTGGCATACAGGAGGTGGAAAGGCGTACAGTATTGCGAGCTTATCGCTCGTATTACAGGACTGTCGGATGTGGGGTTCCGGCAAAACCCTTAAGGTTCAAACTCTGGGGTGCGCGCGAAGTCTTTCCCTCCTACCGATCCACGCCCTAGCTCACTAAGATCTCGCGGACGAACTCGACGAACTCGCAACACAGAAAGACACGAGATTTATACTGGTTCGGGCCACCGTTGTGGTATAATACCCTACTCCAGTGTGGTGGTGGTGGATTGCCTCTTGGGCTGATGATGAACAGTACAAGGGGAAGAACAGCCTCCTGAGGTTGAGGTGTTCTTGTGGCTAGGGTAGGCTCTCGATCAGATCAGACCAAGCTGAGATGCCCCTACTGTGGTGGCTAGTTCTACTTATATAGGCCCTGGTCCTCTCCCCAAATATTGAGCGGGAAGGGAGCCAACAACGGTGGGCAAATTTGAAGGGGGACAGCTAGTACAAGCTATCCTGACAAAAGTGGTCTTCGCCTGCGAAAGGCTCTGGTGGTGACGCCGTCTTGGGCTCCACGATGACCTCCATCTTGCCGTCCTTCTGGTCTTGGTCTCGTTGCACCGATATGGCAACCTTTGCCTAATGCCTCGGTACTCCTCGCCTGCGCTTGCCTCCTTAGCACCAAATAGGATACAAGGACGCTGCGCGTGCTGGTGCCCGCCTGGTCTCGATCGTCATGGCTCGCGTCACGAAAGCCTCGTGAAGTTTGCCCCGCCTTGATATCTCCGCTCCTCGTCAGCCTACCTGACTAGGCCACTCCTAAGGAGGTCTTGCGTCGTCCGCCTAGCGAGGCTTGGCCCCTCACGAGGGTCTTGGATTCCTTGTTGATGAAGATGGGCCGTGCGACCCCCTGACTTAGCCACGCCATGGGCCGCAGGCAGGCAAGTCTGGGGACCCCCATTCCCAAAACGCCGACAAGGACAGGACACATTTAATGCGCCATTGAGGTGTCCCCTAGCTTTATCGGGGATGGGGGCGAGGCCTGTCCCGTTCGTCACCGCTCCTCCTCGCTTCGACACGCGCCCTGGCCAGCGAAGCGTGCGGCGCCATGTAGGCAGGCAGGCAGCTGAGGTGGCGCGATGGTGGAGCCTCCACGAAGATATGCATGCCGCCACGCAGGCGCTTGATGAGTTGGCCTGGGAGCTGCATGTTGCCACACAGGTGCCTGCTCAGCTGGTTGAGCTGGCAGCTGCATGTGAACGGCGGCGGAGACTTGGTTGGTGCGGGCCTGGCAGTGGCCCTGCTGGCGTCCTCGATGAGGGCCTTGCCGGGTGGCCCGACAAGGGTTCTGCCGCGGCGCGCTGTCGTCCCCGGCAAGGATCTTGCCGGGGGTCTGGTGGCCTTCCTTGGCAAGGATCTTGCCGAGGATCGTCGTCTTCTAATCCTCATCTGGTCTTTAGTGTTCCTTGTCTTCACAAAGATCTGCATGCCACCACAGAGGTGCCTCCCGAGCCCTGGCCCAACGTGGTCGATGGTGTTGGGGATGTGGGCTCAAGGGTGGCTCACTCTATTGGTGTTTGGGCGCGCTGCCTTGGCAAGGGTCTTGCCGGGGCCGCTGAGGCCGTCCCCGGCAAGGGTCTTGCCGGGGGAAGCTGCTCCGCCCCTCTGCTTCTTTGTGTCCTTGGCCTTGGCATTGCTTTGGCTGTCTTGGGCTTCGGTTTTCCCTCGGTCACCTCCCCTGTTCTGCTTGGTGTGACCATGGGCGCGGCTCCGACTGCCCGTGCACAGGTAAAGGGGTACAAAGGTGCGCCCCTTCTTTTGTACACCGACAGGAGCCCCCGGGCCTGGGCCACACATAAGTACGACATGTTGTTGGGCCAGGCCCAAAACGGTGCACAGGCAGGCGGGGCGGTTTTTACCATGGTAAAACTTTTCGTGCGGTGCGCTTCCCACGACCCGCGTTGCATGCGTGACGTGGAGGGGTGCGCGTGACGTGGGCGGCATGTGTGGGGCGATTTTTGCATGCATGCGTCACATCATGGTAAAGAGGCGGCTCGTGCCTTCCCCATAAAAAGAGGGAGACGTGGAGGCGTGGCTCATTTACTACGTGGGGCCGGGTTGCGGTCTTCAAGGCGTCCACACCCCACAATCACGGGGTGGGGAGAGGTCGCTTCACCCATCCCCTCGATTCTGCACATTCGCCACGCGTCCTCCATGCGCTTGGGGGGCAAGCGGCAGAGGCGGGAAACCGGGCCGTCGCTGATTGGGGCAGCGAGTCGGTGTCGATTCCCTGCGCCTCTGGTGGCTGGATTGGCCGAGCGGGGCGACCGAGCCCCGACCCCGCCCCTTTATAAGGAGGGGGAAGGGGGATGGCATCCCGCACTCTTCTGTCATCTATCTCCTCCTGCTTCTACTTCTTCCTTTCACTCGCCATGGAGAAAGGGAATCCCGGTCCCTCGACGGTGGCGCCGAGGGTCGCCGCTCGACAGCGCGTTCCTCCTCCTCCTGAGCCCGCGGTGGTGGAGCCGGCCGCGAGGGGAAAGGGGAGGGGGCGAGGCTGGGGCAGAGGTCGTGGTGCTCGGGGAAGAGGAGGACGGGGCGGCACGCCGGCTTCGCCCCCGCCAATGATGCCTTTTCCAATGGAAGGCCATGTTGGAGACCAGCCCCGCGAGTTCTTCATCAGGCTGCGCTGACCTCTATGTCGTCGTCTTCGTCTTCCCGCCCCGTTCGCTCAGGAGATGGAGCGTGACCCGCCCCAATCCCTCAGATTGCACATGAGGGGCTGTGGGAATGGGGGCACGCGGGTCGACATCGACTTCCCGGCTCCTCGGGTCATGTACCTTCGTCGTGGATGGAAGACGTTCACTCGCATCCACAGCCTGACGGCGGGGCTCGTCCTCTACTTCAAATTAATGGAGGATGGCCTGCTCCCCATCAAGGTCTTCGGAGACTTCGGGACTCGCCTGAAGTGCTGCGTGGAGAGCTCCTCCTACGAAGATTCTGACGATGGAAGCTCTTCCTCGAGCGAAAGTGATGAGGAGGACAGCGGGGCAGATGACGGGGACGAGTCCGACTAGGCGTCGGACGCCCCACGCCTGGGCGGGTGCGGCAGGAGCAACATCTGCACCTGGCCGCTCCTCCGGCAGAGTTTTGCCGGGGAGGGGCCAGCTCCTTGAACTTCTCGGGGCCGTCTCCTTGGGCGGCTGGCGTCGGGGGGCTGCGGAAGAGGCGGCAAGGTCGTCAACTCGGAGTACGCGGGCACCGACGCCTTCATCGCGTATTGCCGGTCCTGCTGCCTCGTCTTCCAGCTCCTTTCCCGGCACCGTCATCACCGGCCCATCCTTGGGCGGTCACCGAGGTGTTCTCTTGGTGCTTTCTGCTGCTCGTAGCTCGCCTAGGCGCCCCTTTTGCCCTTTCACCTCCTTGACCTGCCTCCTGAGGAGAGGGACAAGAAAAGGATTACGGGCATCTTATCTCTTTTTTAATCTATAAGCCTTCGGGCCTTGTTAAATTTAAAGCTTGTAATCCCCCTTGTTCATGTTTTTAATTTCGTATGAACTATACCTGTACGGGATGTTTTTAATGAAAAAGGGGTGTTTGCCGGGGGTTTTCGTTCGTGGATGGAACCCACGACAAGGAACGAATCCTTGTTACTATTTAAGATAAACGTTTTCCGCGCGACAATAGGCCTTGCCGTCCCCCCGCTTCGCTCGACTATTCTCGCACCCTTGGCGTAGGCAGGGATGAAGCGGGTTTAGGCTCCTCGTTCTATTTCCTTGCCGGCGCGACTACAACCAAATCTGGGCCCAGGAGATAATCCCCGGGTATAGAAAAGGGGAGCACGGTGGCCTAGAAATAAAACGAGGTTTCACATATCCTAGTTTCATAACGAAATGCATGACAGAGGATAAAAGAATTATCTGGATCTGCAGCCCCCGGCGGTCTCATCTCGCCGCGGTTGGATCCTTGTACTTGCAGCCCCCGGCAACTTTGGTTTGTCGGGGTTGGGACGCTGGTCCGTGCCCTTTCTTCCAAGTAGCTCAGCAGAAGTGCTCATGTGCCCTGCGAACCAAAAGAGGACAGAAAAGAAACAGAGAGACGCGCACTCGACCTCTAGGCTAGGGGTTAGTCGCCGGTAAGCACTATCAACCCTAACCAAGGAAGAGACTCGACCTATCATGCATGCTATAACTTAGGGCGCCAGCTCTTCATTTATTTATGCTCAGGGTCTGCGCCTGGCTTTGTACAAAGGGTTACATGCCTTGCCGGCAAAGCTTGTACAAAAGGTGGCTTGCCGGGAGGCCCGGCAAGCCGCGCCTTACGGGTAAAACTTGCGAAGATGCTCGATGTTCCAGGAGTTGCTCACTGGGACATCATCTTCGGTCTCCTGGCAGACTGCGCCGGGCCTGGTGACTCGTATTACCCGATAAGGGCCTTCCCACTTTGGCGTCAACTTGCTGGAATTCTTGGCCGACTGAACGCACCGAAGAACAAGGTCGCCTTCCTCAAAGCTTCGGGCATGAACCTTGCGGCTATGGTAGCGGCGCAAGGCTTGCTGGTAGCATGCTGCTCTCACAGCCGCCCGAAGACGATCTTCCTCAAGGAGCGTCGCGTCATCTTGCCGCGACTGCTCTTGCTCAAGCTCATCATAAGAGAGCACTCGAGGTGACCCGTATATGAGTTCCGTGGGGAGAACTACCTCCGCCCCACATACTAGGGCGAAGGGTGTCTGGCCGGTGGCTCGATTTGGCGTCGTTCTGATCGACCAAAGAACCACCGGCAATTCATCAATCTAGCGCCTTCCGCTCTTATGCAGCCTATCAAAGGTCTTCGTTCTCAGGCCTCGCAACACTTCAGCATTCGCCCTCTCTGCTTGGCCGTTGCTCCGGGTGTGTGCCACGGAAGCAAAACAGACCTTGGTGCCGAGGTCTTGAATGTACTGCATGAAGGTGTGGCTTGTGAACTGCGTGCCGTTGTCGGTGATGACTCTGTTTGGCACACCAAAACGGCAGACTAGTCCCTTGAAGAACTTGACGGCTGACTGTGCTGTCACCTTCCTTACTGGTTCTACCTCTGGCCACATTGTGAACTTGTCGATTGCAACATACAAGTATTCAAAGCCCCCAACAACACGGGGGAAAGGGCCCAGTATGTCGAGCCCCCAGACCGAGAATGGCCAGGAGAGAGGGATCGTTTGAAGGGCTTGAGCTGGTTGATGAAGCTTCTTTAAATGGAACTGACACGCTTCACACTTGGTTACTAGTGTCGTCGCATCCTGGAGGGCGGTGGGCCAGAAGAAACCTTGCCGGAACGCCTTTCCGGCAAGGGCCCTTGACCCTATGTGGGAGCCACATATGCCTCCATGTATCTCTGCCAACCGCTCCAGTCCTTCCTCCCGGGGGATGCACTTCAATTTCACGGTGTTCGGCCTTCTCCTATACAGGACGTCGTCGACGAACTGGTACGGGGCGGACCGGCGGGCTACTTTTTCCGCTTCTTCCTGCTCCTCAGGAAGCTCCCCTGTTTGAAGGAATCGGACAGTGTGCTGCGCCCATGCTAAGCCTGAGGCTCGTCGGCAAGGACCAAAGGCATTTCCTCAGCCATGGGCGAGGCTGTCTCCATGGCCAGGGCTTGACGCCCTGCCGGAGCCAGTTGCCCTTTGGCAGGCTCAGCGTCCGCGGCAGAACCCTTGCTGGCAGCCCCAGGGGGCTCGGTAGGAAAGTACTTGCCGGGACCTGACTTCCTCAGCTTGTTCTGCCCTGTTGATGGTTCGACGGATGGTTGAGTTAACCGGAGCAAGAAGGTACGTGGTTCCACAGGTAGCTTGAATGCAGCATGCTTCGACAGGTAATCGGCGACGTCGTTCTCTATTCGGGGGACGTGCTCTGCTTGGATACCGTTGAAGCGCTCCTCCAGTTTCCTCACCTCATCTACGTAAGCCTCCATCAATGGGCTCTGGTAATCATTGTTGACCTATCTGACAACAAGCTGCGAGTCACCCCTGACGATGAGCTTCTTAACCCCAAGGTCTGCCGCGATCCTGAGACCGGCAAGCAGCCCCTCGTACTCCGCAGTGTTGTTGGTGGACATCTCCCTGGGAAAGTGAATCTGGACCACATACTTGAGGTGCTCTCCGGTGGGTATGACAAGTAGCACACTGGCACCGGCGCCTTGCAGCGAGAAAGCCCCATCAAAGTACATGATCCAGTCGCGGTCTGCTTCTTTGCCGGGGAGAGCGGTCTCTGGATTTCTTCGTCGGGCGTTGAGGTCCATTCTGCAATGAACTCCGCCAGGACTCTGCTCTGGATTGTCGAGGTACTTCCAAACTTCAAACCAAAACTTGACAACTCCAAGGCCCATTCCACAATCCTTCCGGTTGCATATGGGTTACGCAGTATCCATTGCAATGGGAGGCGGGTGACGACAGTGATCTCGTGGGCTTGGAAGTAATGACGCGGCTTCCTCGAGGTCATAAGGAGGCCGAAGAGCAACTTTTGCACACCGGAGTACCTCGACCTAGCCCCCTGCAAGAGGGAGCTGACAAAGTAAACCGGGTGCTGCATCATCTTTTTCTTCTGCACCAGCTCAACTGGCTGTGCAGACACTGCCTCGGTGGCATCAGACTCTGTCGGGGGCCTTGCCTTGCTGGCATCAGGCCCTGCCGGGGGAATCTTTGGCTTGCCACCCGCAGGTTCTGCCGTCGCCACTGCTTCCTCGTCGACCTCCCTCTGCGCCACCAGTGCGGCGCTCACCACTTGATTCATCGCCGCTAGATACAGCAGCAACGGCTCTTGGGGTTTAGGCGCAACCAGTATTGGCGTGGAGGAAAGGTATTTCTTCAGATCCTGCAACGCTGCCTCGGCTTCTGGGGTCCACTCCATTGGGCCTGCCTTCTTCAAGATTTTGAAGAAAGGAAGGGCACGCTCAGCGGACTTGGAGATGAATCGGCTCACGGTGGCGACGCAGCCAGTGAGCCGACACACATCTTTGATCCGCTTGGGCACCTCGATCTGCTCAATGGCTTTGATTTTGTCTGGGTTTGCCTCGATCCCGCGCTGTGACACAAAGAATCCGAGAAGCTTGCCAGACGGAACGCCGAAGACACACTTCTCAGGGTTCAGCTTAAGGTTGATCTTGCGCAGGTTGGCAAATGTCTCTTCCAGATCTTGCACAAGAGTTGGCCCGTCCTTGGTTTTGACTACTATGTCATCCATGTATGCATCCATATTTCTATGGAGCTAAGGTTCAAAACCAATTTGGACTGCTCTTGCAAATGTCAAGCCAGCACTCTTCAACCCGAAAGGCATCCGTAAAAAGCAATACGTACCACATGGGGTGATGAATGTTGTCTTCTCTTCATCCTCTCTTGTCATGATGATTTGGTGGTAGCCCGAGTAGGCATCGAGGAATGATAACAGATCACACCCGGCCGTGGAGTCAACAATCTGGTCGTTGCGCGGCAACGGGAACGGGTCCTTAGGACAAGCCTTATTGATATCTGTGTAATCAATACACAGCCTCCACTTCCCATTTGCCTTGCGCGCCACTACCGGATTGGCCAACCACGTCGGGTGGAGCACTCCTCTCACCAAACCTGCCGCTTCCAACTTCCTGATCTCCTCTGTGATGAACTCGTGCCTCTCCAGAGCCTGCTTTCTGACCTTCTGCTTGACAGGCCGCGCATGAGGGCAGACAGCTAGGTGGTGCTCAATCACCTCCCTGGGAACACCGGGGATGTCGGATGCTTGCCACGCAAACACGTTGACATTCGCCCGCAGGAAGGTGACGAGCGCGCCTTCCTATTTGTTGTCGAGGTTGGAGCCTATGGTGAAGGCCCCTCCCGTGCCATCCTCCCTGGCGGACACCTTCTTGGTCTGCGGTGGCTCGGCTCTGGATTTCTTGCTCTTGCCGGTAGAGCTCTCTGGCACGTCCTCGATGGTAGCGCAGTACTCCGAAGAGGTGTGCTTGCCGGAGTGGGTGCGAGAGGTCTTGTCGGGCTTCTTCTGGGCCTTCAGCGGCAGGAGCAGGTGCCTTGACGGCAACTGCTGCAACTGCTTCCCGGTAGAGTTGGTCGGCGCAAATCAGTGCGTCCTTCTTGTCGGAGGGGACAGAGATGATGGTCAACGGCCCGGGCATCTTTAGCATGTTGTAGGCGTAGTGTGATGCCGCCATGAACTTGGCTAGTGCCGGGCGGCCGAGGGTCCCGTTGTAGGGCAAGGGGATCTCGGCCACGTCGAAGACGATCCTCTCCGTCCTGTAGTTCAACTCTCCTCCAAATGTCACAGACAGTGTGACCTTCCCCTTCGGATGGCTCCTCCCCGGATTGACCCCTTGAAACGTGCCCGTTTCTTCAAGGTCTCCATCGGGATTTGCAGCCTTTTGATCACGACGGGCGAGATCAAGTTCAGGCCGGCCCCGCCGTCAACCAACATCTTGTTCACCTTGAGGTTGCGTATCGTTGGTGAGACCAACAATGACAAACACCCGACCGTGGTTGTGCGGTCAGGGTGGTCCTCGGTGTCAAAGATGAGGGGCGTGCTGGACCACTTCAGCGGCTTCTAAGTGTCGAACGACGGCTCCGCTGCTGTAATCTCACGCGCCCACTTCTTGAGATGGCGGTGAGAAGTATGCAGCGAGGCACCACCATCGACGCACATGGCCTCCGTAGCCTTCTGGAACTCTTGCTCACCGGACTCGTCGTCCTCGTCGTGATCATCGTCTTCTTGTTTCTTGTCACAGCCACGGGCGGGCCTCTCTTGCTGGTTGTCCTTGCCGGGGCGGCTTCCCTGGCCGCCGCGCTTCTTGCCAGATCCCTCGGCACCATCTTGATCTTTCTCCTTGTCCCGCCTTTCATACTCGGCCTTTTGCTTTTCAGCAAGCAGCTCGACTTGTTGGCAGTTCTGGAGGTCGTGGCCCTTGGTGCGGTGGATCTTGCAGTACTGCTTGCCGGAGCCCCCTGACTTGTCGGCAGCTGCTAAGGCCCGGCAGGCGGCGCACCCGGCAATCTCCTTCTTGGCAGCGCCGGTGTCGTCAGACCCCTCGACGGCAAGTACGGCTTTTCCCTTGCGTTTCCTGTTGCGACGCCGGCCCTTCTTCGTCGGGGTGGCAGCGTCTTCGTCGGTAGAGTCGGTTTCCGCACCGGCGTTTTTGCCGGGGTATTTCCTTCCCTCTTCAGCCCGGGCGCATCTATCGGCTAGAACGTAGAGCTCAGCCACATCCTTAACCTTGGTCATCGCCAACTCTTCGAGCATCTTGCGGTTGCGCACGTTCTGATGGAACGCGCTGATCACAGCGGCGGGATGAACGTCGGGGATGTTGTACTGCACCCGGCTGAATCTCTGGATGTACTTGCGCAGGGTTTCCCCTTCCTTCTGGGGAATGATATGCAGATCACTAGCCTGGCCATTAGCTTGGTGGCCTCCTGTGAAGGCGCCAATGAACTCATGGCACAGATCCGACCAAGAAGAAATGGAATCCGCCGGAAAGTGCATCAACCAAGACATAACATTGGGCTTCAGTGCCAGCGGAAAATAATTGGCAAGCACCTTATCGTCGCGAGCTCCGGCCGCCTGCATCACGATGGTGTAGATGTTAAGGAACTCGGACGGATGGGTCTTGCTAGTGTACTTCTCGCCGACGTCGGGCCTGAACATGCGGTGGACGGCCACTGGAACTGCCGCAGCTCACGGGTAAAGGCCGGGCAGCCCACCTCGTAAGGTAGGCCGCCGGAACCCCACGGTGCTGGGTGGTCCATAGCGGGTCCTGCCCATTTGTCCGACTGGTGGCGTGTATCGTGTCGGCGCTCAATAGTGGTCCGAGCATCTTCGTGAGCTCGTTCTCGAAGAACTTGGCGCTGGTCGCAGTCGGTCCGCGGGTCGGACGACGCTATAAAGATGTTATCACAAGCGTTGTCTCGATTGGCAGACGCCCATGGCGGCTGGCGAGGAGGAGGAGAGTGCACCGTGGCCGCAGCTCCCCGGTCCTCCCGTCGCCAGCATGTGGTGGCTCGGTGGAGCGCCGACCCCAGGGCCCCGCCGGTCGCGGATCGTCTTTGTTGGCGACGGCGACGAGGCTCCGGATGGTGGCCCTCCACTCGTCGATCTTCTCTGCAGCAGGAGGGAAGTCGAGGAGCAGCTGCGCGCGCGCCAAAGCTTCTGCTGATGTGGGCGGCGGCGATAGCTGCGTGGATCGCGGCGCGCTTCGACTTCTAACCACGTTAGAAGGAGCTCCGTCACGGCCCAGCAGTTGCGCGCCATTTTCGCCAGCACTTCGGCGGGCATGCTGAACTCCTTCATCCCGTGGACGACGCACAGGGCTCTTCCCACGGCGGTGCCCAGGGTCACCGGCGTGGTGACGCTGCGCGTCGCGCACACCATGGGAAGAGCGCATAGTGGTCGCCGGCGTGGGCGTCTTGGAGGTCGCTGCGCCGCCTGGGGGTGGCACAACGACACTCCTGGAGGGCCCCGTGCCGCCTGCGGGGGGGGGGGGGCAGCTCCGTCTTTGGATCTGGCAACGTGCGGCCAGTCGTCTGGCGCGCGAACGACGCCGCTCGCCAGGCTCTGACTGCCAGGGCGATGCTGGTGCTCGCGGACCGCTGCCCGGGTCCTATCCGTGACCGGGTCACTGCTCGCGCGTACTGGCACGGACCGTTCGGCCCCCGACGAGCCGATCTCCGTGGCCATCTTCTTCTTGGGAGCCATGGCGATGAAGAACCGCTAGGCTAACTAATACGTCTCCAACGTATCTATAATTTATGAAGTATTCATGCTATTATATTATCCATCTTGGATGTTTATGGGCTTTATTATGCACTTTTATATTACTTTTGGGACTAACCTATTGACCCAGAGCCCAGTGCCAGTTTCTGTCTTTTCCTTGTTTCAGTGTTTCGCAGAAAAGGAATATCAAACGGAGTCCAAACGGAATGAAACCTTCGGGAGAGTTATTTTTGGAACGGAAGCAATCCAGGGGACTTGGAGTGCACGTTAGGGAATCAACGAGGAAAGCACGAGGCAGGGGGGCGCCCACCCCCCTGGGCGCACCCACCACCCTCGTGGGCCCCTCGTGGCTCCCCTGACCGACTTCTTTCACCTATATATATCAATATACCCTAAAACCTTCGGGGAACAGAATAGATCGGGAGTTTCGCCGCCGCAAGCCTCTGTAGCCACCAAAAACCAATCGGGACCCTGTTCCGGCACCCTGCCGGAGGGGGGATCCCTCACCGGTGGCCATCTTCATCATCCCGGCGCTCTCCATGACGAGGAGGGAGTAGTTCGCCCTCGGGGCTGAGGGTAGGTACCAGTAGCCATGTGCTTGATCTCTCTCTCGTGTTCTTGAGGTGATACGATCTTGATGTATCGCGAGCTTTGCTATTATAGTTGGATCTTATGATGTTTCTCCCCCTGTACTCCCTTGTAATGGATTGAGTTTTCCCTTTGAAGTTATCTTGTCGGATTGAGTCTTTAAGGATTTGAGAACACTTGATGTATGTCTTGCCGTGCGTATCTGTGGTGACAATGGGATACCACGTGATTCACTTGATGTATGTTTTGGTGATCAACTTGCGGGTTCCGCTGATGAACCTATGCATAGGGGTTGGCACACGTTTTCGTCTTGACTCTCCGGTAGAAACTTTGGGGCACTCTTTGAAGTACTTTGTGTTGGTTTGGATAGATGAATCTGAGATTGTGTGATGCATATCATATAATCATACCCACGGATACTTGAGGTGACAATGGAGTATCTAGGTGACATTAGGGTTTTGGTTGATTTGTGTCTTAAGTTGTTATTCTAGTACGAACTCTATAATAGATTGATCCGAAAGAATAACTTTGAGGTGGTTTCGTACCCTACCATAATCTCTTCGTTTGTTCTCCGCTATTAATTACTTTGGAGTGACTCTTTGTTGCATGTTGAGGGATAGTTATATGATCCAATTATGTTATTATAGTTGAGAGAACTTGCACTAGTGAAAGTATGAAACCTAGGCCTTGTTTTCTATCATTGCAATACCGTTTATGCTCACTTTTATCATTAGTTACCTTGCTGTTTTTGTATTCTCAGATTACAAAAACCTTTATCTACCATCGATATTGCACTTGTATCATCATCTCTTCTCCGAACTAGTGCACCTATACAATTTACCATTGTATTGGGTGTGTTGGGGACACAAGAGACTATTTGTTATTTGGTTGCAGGGTTGCTTGAGAGAGACCATATTCATCCTACGCCTCCAACGGATTGATAAACCTTAGGTCATCCACTTGAGGGAAATTTGCTACTGTCCTACAAACCTCTGCACTTGGAGGCCCAACAATGTCTACAAGGAGAAGGTTGCTTAGTAGACATCAAGCTCTTTTCTGGCGCCGTTACCGGGGAGGTGAGTGCTTGAAGGTATATCTTTAGATCTTGCAATCGAATATTTTAGTTTCGTGTTTTATCACTAGTTTAGTTTATAAAAGAAAGCTACAGAAAAAATGGAATTGAGTTTACCTTATACGCTTCATCTTTTTAATATCTTTCCTGAGTATGATGGGAAGGAAGATTGTGCCAAAGTGTTAGAAGAAGAATGCATTAAAAAATTTGGCACTAAATCTTTGAATGATGAGCATGATTGCAATGTTGTTAGTATGAACTCCTTGAATATCCATAGTACTAATGATGATTGCACTAGTTATGATGAAAATGTCTCCTATAAACATGTCAATTTTTGTGGAGTGCATTGGGTTTGCAAGTACACACCAAATAGGGAAGATAGATATTGCAAGAGGCATAAGCATTTAGAAACTAAATGGTTACAAGAAAGGCTAAATGTTAGCGCTGAAAATTTAAAATTTCTTAGCCATACTTGTGAACTTTGCAATGAACATGGTCATTTAAATATCAAATGCAAATTGTTTCATGATCGAATCGTGTCCAAAAATTGTGATGACTTGATTTCCCTTGCACATTATAGTGAACTTAGTTTGCTTTTGGGTTATGAAGAAATGAAACGTCAAACTAAGATTATTCCAGAATATAACCTCGAGAAATTCCTCGGTATTGAACTAGAAGAAATTTATATGTATTGTGCGGTGAATTGCATTGAAATCCTTATATTGCCAATTACATAAAGAAAAGAAAACAAATAGAAGATGAAGAGAATACTAATGAAAGGGAAGAGACTTCCCAATATCCTCCTATTATTTCTTATGATGAATCAAGTAACGAGGAGGAGCTTTCTATCCAACCAATCTCATCAATAAGGAGCTCAAAAAAGAGGGATAAACCCGCACATGATGTGAAGAAGAAAAAGAAAAAATGCAGAAGCAAAGGTAAAAATGTATCCCTCCCAAATGATGTTGCTCCTACTACTCAATGTGATGATGATAATTGCTATACTATTGGTGATATCCATACTATTAATGATGAGAATGATTATGCTTATGATATGAAAAGGCCCAAGCTTTGGGAAGCTATGTTTGATGAGGATGACATATTAGAGAATATATTTGCTGAAATTAATGTTTGTCCCAATCTTGGGGATGCTATGTTTAATGAAGACGATGTTATTAGCCTCCCAAGTTTTGATATGCAAATTTATAATGATGAGAGCATGCCTCCTACTTATGATGATTATATTGATGAAAGTGGGTTTGGAAGAGTGTCAACTTTAGGAAGTAATGATCCCACTATTTTGGAGGATGTTGAATGTTATAATATTTATGAAAGTGGATTTGGAGAGGTCATGACTTTATTTAGTGATGAGTCCACTATCTTGGAAGAATTTTCAATCAATTATGATGAGAACAAAGTTGCTACTTATGATGATTATTGTGATGAAACTTATGCTATAAAAAGTAGTGATGATTATATTTATAAAACTTGTCATGATTGTGATTACCCTTTTTCTGAACATTGCTCTTTTAATGTGGAAACAATTTATAGTATTCAAGTCTCTTATGATACTCCCACTATTCCGAATGAGAAGAATTTTGTTTATGTGGAGAGTAGTAAATTTTCTATGCAAGTAGATCATGAAAAGAATGCTTTAGGTGCTGGGTATATTGTTGAATTCATTCATGATGCTATTGAAAGTTATTATGAGGGAGGAATGTATGCTTGTATGAATTGCAATAATATCAAGTTTCCTCTCTATGTGCTTAAAATCTTGAAGTTATGCTTGGTTTACCTTCCTATGCAAGTTGATTCTTGTTCCCATAAGTTGTTTTCTCACAAAATACCTATGCATAGGAAGTGGGTTAGACTTAAATGTGCTAGTCATATTCTTCATGATTCTCTCTATATGTTTCAATTCTTATCTTTTATGTGAGCATCATTGAAATCATCATGCCTAGCTAGGGGCGTTAAACGTTAGCGCTTGTTGGGAGGCAACCCAATTTTATTTTAGTTTCTTGCTTTTTGGTTCTGTTTAGGAATAAATAATCCATCCAGCTTCTGTTTATATGTGGTTTTGTGTTTTAATTAGTGTTTGTGCTAAGTAGAACCTTTGGGAAGACTTGGGTGAAGTCTTTATGATCATGCTGTCAAAAAACAGAAACTTTAGCGCTCACGAGATTAGCTAAAACTTTTTACTGGAGAGTTATATTTAGTTGACTCTTTTTGCATATGATTACTAGACAAATTCCTCAGGTCCACAAATTTATTTTAGAATTTTTGGAGTTCCAGAAGTATACGTTTGATACAGATTACTACAGACTGTTCTGTTTTTGACAGATTCTGTTTTTCGTGTGTTGTTTGCTTATTTTGATAAATCAATGGCTAGTAAAAGAGTTTATAAACCATAGAAAAGTTGGAATACAGTAGGTTTAACACCAATATAAATAAAGAATGAGTTAACTACAGTACCTTGAAGTGGTGTTTTGTTTTCTTTCGCTAACGGAGCTCACGAGATTTTCTGTTAAGTTTTGTGTTGTGAAGTTTTCAAGTTTTGGGTAAAGATTTGATGGACTATGGAATAAGGAGTGGCAAGAGCCTAATCTTGGGGATGCCTAAGGCACCCCAAGGTAATATTCAAGTACAAACAAGAGCCTAAGCTTGGGGATGCCCCGGATGGCATCCCCTCTTTCGTCTTCGTTCATCGGTAACTTTACTTGGAGCTATATTTTTATTCACCACATGATATGTGTTTTGCTTGGAGCGTCATTTTATTTTGTTTTGTTTTGCTTGATGTTTGAATAAAATACCAAGATCTGAAATTCTTAAATGAGAGAGAGTCTTCACATAGCTACATAATTATTGAACTACTCATTGATCTTCACTTATATCTTTTTGGAGTAGTTTGTCATTTACTCGTGTGCTTCACTTATATCCTATGAGTAAATGGTTGAATGATTGAATGTCATAAATCTGAAATTATATATGTTTCATATGCCTTTCCCATGGGGGGTAATGCCTTCACATATAAGAAGTAGAGGTAGTAAATTTTTTTGAAGGTTAGCAAACATTATATTGGTCACTTGAACAATTCATGAAAGAATATTGAAGGAAGAGAGATTTCACATATAAATATACTATCTTGGACATCTTTTATGATTGTGATCACTCATTAAAATATGACATGATAAAAGGTTGATGTTGGACAAGGAAGACGACGTAATGGGTTATGTTTTCTTATATCCGAAATAAAGTATATTGTCATGGATCGCCCAACACGTTGAGCTTGCCTTTCCCCGTCATGCTAGCCAAATTCTTTGCACCAAGTAGAGATACTACTTGTGCTTCCAAACATCCCTTAAACCAGTATTGCCATGAGATTCCACCATACCTACCTATGGATTGAGTAAGATCCTTCAAGTAAGTTGTCATCGGTGCATGCAATAAAAATTGCTCTCTAAATATGTATGATCTTTTAGTGTGGAGAAAATAAGCTTTATACGATCTTGTGATATGGAAGCAATAAAAGCGACGGACTGCATAATAAAGGTCCCTATCATAAGTGGCAATATAAAGTGACGTTCCCTTGCATTAAGATTTTGTGCATCCAACTATAAAAGTGCATGGCAACCTCTGCTTCCCTCTGCGAAGGGCCTATCTTTTATTATTGTCTTTTACCTTATGCAAGAGTCATGGTGATCTTCACCTTTCCTTTTTACATTTTATCCTTTGGCAAGCACCTTGTGTTGGAAAGATTCTGATATATATATCCAATTGGATGTAAGGCATCATGAACTATTATTGTTGACATTACCCTTGAGGTAAAAGGTTGGGAGGCGAATCTATAAGCCCCTATCTTTCTCTATGTCTGATTAAAACTTTGGACCCATAAATATCGTGTGAGTGTTAGCAATTGTGAAAGACTATATGATAGTTGAGTATGTGGGGTTTGCTAAATTAAAGCTCTGACATAGACTCTTCCTGAAAATAAGATGAATTGTAATTGTTTGATGACTGATAACACGGTTTGTTAGTTTTCAAGAAAGTTTATGATCTATACTTTAACATGTGAATAGCTTATTACTTGATCATGAGAAGCTTTATGAGTTGAGCTACTGTTATGATATATAATGATGCTAGAAAAGGTGATTGAAATCATCATTAGTCAAACTTGTGCACCTTCTAGCATTCACACCTCATAAATTCTTTCTTTTATCATTTACCTACTCGAGGACGAGCAGGAATTAAGCTTGGGGATGCTGATACATCTCCAACGTATCTATAATTTATGAAGTATTCATGCTATTATATTATCCATCTTGGATGTTTATGGGCTTTATTATGCACTTTTATATTACTTTTGGGACTAACCTATTGACCCAGAGCCCAGTGCCAGTTTCTGTCTTTTCCTTGTTTCAGTGTTTCGCAGAAAAGGAATATCAAACGGAGTCCAAATGGAATGAAACCTTCGGGAGAGTTATTTTTGGAACGGAAGCAATCCAGGGGACTTGGAGTGCAAATCAGGGAATAAACGAGGAGAGCACGAGGCAGGGGGCGCGCCCACCCCCCCCCCCCCCCGGGGGCGCCCTCCACCCTCGCGGGCCCCTCGTGGCTCCCCTGACCGACTTCTTTCGCCTATATATATATATCAATATACCCTAAAACCTTCGAGGAACAGAATAGGTCGGGAGTTCCGCCGCCGCAAGCCTCTGTAGCCACCAAAAAACAATCGGGACCCTGTTCCGGCACCTTGCCGGAGGGGGGATCCCTCACCGGTGGCCATCTTCATCATCCCGGCGCTCTCCATGACGAGGAGGGAGTAGTTCACCCTCGGGGCTGAGGGTATGTACCAGTAGCTATGTGATTGATCTCTCTCTCTCTCGTGTTCTTGAGGTGATACGGTCTTGATGTATCGCGAGCTTTGCTATTATAGTTGGATCTTATGATGTTTCTCCCCCTCTACTCCCTTGTAATGGATTGAGTTTTTCCTTTGAAGTTATCTTGTCGGATTGAGTCTTTAAGGATTTGAGAACACTTGATGTATGTCTTGCCGTGCGTATCTGTGGTGACAATGGGATATCACGTGATCCACTTGATGTATGTTTTGGTGATCAACTTGCGGGTTCCGCCCATGAACCTATGCATAGGGGTTGGCACACGTTTTCGTCTTGACTCTCCGGTAGAAACTTTGGGGCACTCTTTGAAGTACTTTGTGTTGGTTTGAATAGATGAATCTAAGATTGTGTGATGCATATCGTATAATCATACCCACGGATATTTGAGGTGACAATGGAGTATCTAGGTGACATTAGGGTTTTGGTTGATTTGTGTCTTAAGGTGTTATTCTAGTACGAACTCTATAATAGATTGATCCGAAAGAATAACTTCGAGGTGGTTTCGTACCCTACCATAATCTCTTTGTTTGTTCTCCGCTATTAGTTACTTTGGAGTGACTCTTTGTTGCATGTTGAGGGATAGTTATATGATCCAATTATGTTATTATTGTTGAGAGAACTTGCACTAGTGAAAGTATGAACCCTAGGCCTTGTTTCCTATCATTGCTATACCGTTTATGCTCACTTTTATCATTAGCTACCTTGCTGTTTTTATATTTTCAGATTACAAAAACCTATGTCTACCATCCATATTGCACTTGTATCATCATCTCTTCGCCGAACTAGTGCACCTATACAATTTACCATTGTATTGGGTGTGTTGGGGACACAAGAGACTCTTTGTTATTGGGTTGCAGGGTTGCTTGAGAGAGACCATCTTCATCCTACGCCTCCCACGGATTGATAAACCTTAGGTCATCCACTTGAGGGAAATTTGCTACTGTCCTACAAACCTCTGCACTTGGAGGCCCAACAACGTCTACAAGGAGAAGGTTGCGTAGTAGACATCACTAACTACTAGACCAGATTCTCACAATTGCGCCCCCTACCTGGCGCGCCAAAGATGTCGGTGTGGAACGACACCTATGGGATCACAAGAATCCCTACTACGGTTGCCGGGGTGCAGGGTTGCGAGAAGAGCGGGATTAGTAACCAGCACAAGGATCGTTTACCCAGGTTCGGGCCGCGAGGATGCGTAAAACCCTAGTCCTGCTTTGGTGGGTGTATTTCAGAGAGTTCTTGAGCTCTTGAACTAGCTATGGTGGGGTGCGTGATTCCAAAGAGCCGAATCCTTCTCCAGTATGCCATGGGCCTCCTTTTATAGTCGAAAGGGGCTGCCACAGTGGCATACAGGAGGTGGAAAGGCGTACAGTATTGCGAGCTTATCGCTTGTATTACAGGACAAGACGCATTTAATACACCACTAAAGTGTCCCCTAGCTTTATCGGGGACCGGGCGAGGCCCGTCCCGTCCGTCGCTGCTGCTCCTCGCTTTGACACGTGCCCTGGCCGGCGATGCATGCGGCGCCATGTAGGCAGGCAGGCAGCTGAGGTGGCGCGGTGGTGGAGCCTCCACGAAGATCTGCATGCCACCATGCAGGCGCTTGATGAGTTGGCCTGGGAGCTGCATGTTGCCACGCAGGTGCCTGCTCAGCTGGTTGAGCTGGCAGCTGCATGTGAATGGCGGCGGAGACTTGGTTGGTGCGGGCCTGGTAGTGGCCCTGCTGGCGTCCTTGGTGAGGGCCTTGCCGGGTGGCCCGGCAAGGGTCCTACCGCGGTGCGCTGTCGTCCCCGGCAAGGATCTTGCCGGGGGTCTGGTCGCCTTCCTCGGCAAGGATCTTGCCGAGGATCGTCGTCTTCTAATCCTCATCTTGTCTTCACAAAGATCTGCATGCCACCACAGAGGTGCCTGCCGAGCCCTGGCCCAACGTGGTCGATGGTGTTGGGGATGTGGGCTCAAGGGTGGCTCACTCTGGTTGTGTTTGGGCGCGCTGCCTCGGCAAGGGTCTTGTCGGGGCCGCTGAGGCCGTCCCCGGCAAGGGTCTTGCCGGGGGAAGCTGCTCCGCCCCTCTGCTTCTTTGTGTCCTTGGCCTTGGCGTTGCTTTGGCTGTCTTGGGCTTCGGTTTTACCTCGGTTCACCTCCCCTGTTCTGCTTGGTGTGACCGTGGGCGCGGCTCCGACTGCTCGTGCACAGGTAAAGGGGTACAAAGGTGCGCCCCTTCTTTGGTACACCGACAAAGTAGGACCATGATCTTCATGATAGAGAGTCTCCTATATTATCACTTTCATATGCTAGTGGGATTTTTTCATTATAGAACTTGGCTTATATATTCCAACGATGGGCTTCCTCAAATTGACTCAGGTCTTCATAAGCAAGCAAGTTGGATGCACACCCACTTAGTTTTCTTTTTGAGCTTTCATAAACTTATAGCTCTAGTGCATCCATTGCATGGCAATCCCTACTCACTTACATTAATATCTATTGATGGGCATCTCCATAGCCCGTTGATACGCCTAGTTGATGTGAGACTATCTCCTTATTTTTGTCTTCTCCACAACCACCTTCTATTCCACCTATAGTGCTATGTCCTTGGCTCACGCTCATGTATTGCGTGAAAGTTGAAAAAGTTTGAGAACATCAAAAGTATGAAACAATTGCTTGGCTTTTCATCGGGGTTAAGCATGATTTGAATATTTTGTGTGATGAAGATGGAGCATAGCCAGACTATATGATTTTGTAGGGATAAACTTTCTTTGGCCATGTTATTTTGAGAATACATAATTGCCTTGTTAGTATGCTTGAAGTATTACTGTTTTTATGTCAATATTAAACTTTTGTTTTGAATCATACGGATCTGAAAATTTATGCCACAATAAAGAAATTACATGGATAAATACGTTAGGTAGCATTCCGCATAAAAAATTCTGTTTTTATCATTTACCTACTCGAGGACGAGCAGGAACTAAGCTTGGGGATGCTTGATATGTCTCCAATGTATCTATAATTTTTTATTGTTCCATGATATTATATTATCTGTTTTGGATGTTTTATATGCATTAATATGCTATTTTATATTATTTTTGGGACTAACCTATTAACCTAGAGCACGGTGTCAGTTCCTGTTTCTCCCTGTTTTTGAGTTTGGCAGAAAAGGAATACCAAACGGATTCCAAACGGAATACAACTTTCATGATGATTTTTCTTGGACCAGAAGACAACTAGGAGACTTGGAGATGAAGTCAGAAGAGCCACAAGGCGGCCACAAGGACGGACGGCGCGCCCAAGGGCGTAGGGCGCGCCCCCACCCTTGTGGGCCCCTCGTGCACTCCCTGACCTAATTTCTGCACCTATATATTCCCATATATCCCCAAACCAACAGAGAAGCCACGAAAACACTTTTCCACTGCCGCAACCTTCTGTACCCGTGAGATCCCATCTAGGGACCTTTTTCGGCGTCCTGCCGGAGGGGGATTCGATCACGGAGGGCTTCTACATCAATTCTTGTCGGTGTACAAACGAAGGGGCGCACTTTTGTACCCCTTTACCTGTGCATGAGCAGTCGGAGCCGCGCCCACGGCCACACCAAGCAGAGCAGGGGAGGTGAACCAAGGTAAAACCAAAGCCCGAGGCAGCCAGAGCAACGCCAAGACCAAGGACGCAAAGAAGCAGAGGGGCGGAGCAGTTTCCCCCGGCAAGACCCTTGTCGGGGACGGCCTCAGCAGCCCCGGCAAGACCCTTGCCGGGGCAGCACGCCCAAACACCAACAGAGCGAGCCGCCCTTGAGCCCACGTCCCCAACACCATCAACCACATTGGGCCAGGGCTCGGGAGGCACCTCTGTGGTGGCATGCAGATCGTTGTGAAGACAAGGAACTCTCAAGATCAGATGAGGATTACAAGATGACGACCCTCGTCAAGATCCTTGCCGAGGAAGGCCACTAGATCCCTGGCAAGGTCCTTGCCAGGGATGACAGCACACCACGGCAAGACCCTTGCCAGGCCACCCGGCAAGGCCCTCATCGAGGACGCCAGCAGGGCCACTACCAATCCCGAACCAACCAAGTTTCCACCGCCGTTCGCATGCAGCTGCCAGCTCAACCAGCTGAGCAGGCACCTGCGTGGCAACATGCAGCTCCCGGGCCAACTCGTCTAGTGCCTGCGTGGCGGCATGCAGATCTTCGTGGAGGCTCCACCACCGCACCACCTCAGCTGCCTGCCTGCCTACATGGCACCACATGCGTCACTGGCCAGGGCGCGTGTCGAAGCGAGGAGGAGCAGCGACGGACGGGACGGGCCTCGCCCCCGTCCCCGGTAAAGCTAGGGGGACACCTCAGCGGCGCATTAAATGTGTCTTGTCCTGTAATACGAGCGATAAGCTCGCAATACTGTACGCCTTTCCACCTCCTGTATGCCACTGTGGCAGCCCCTTTCCACTATAAAAGGAGGCCCATGGCATACTGGAGAGGGATTCGGCTCTTTGGGACCGCGCACCCCACCGTAGCTAGTTCGAGAGATCAAGAACTCTCTGAAATACACCCACCAAAGCAGGACTAGGGTTTTACGCATCCTCGCGGCCCAAACCTGGGTAAACGATCCTTGTGCTGATTACTAATCCTGCTCTTCTCGCAACCCTGTGCCCCAGCAACCGTAGTAGGGATTCTCGTGATCCCATAGGTGTCGTTCCATACCGACATCTTTGGCGCGCCAGGTAGGGGGCGCAATTGTGAGAATCTGGTCTAGTAGTTAGCCTAGCAGTTTTGCATCTCCATGGCTCCCAAGAAGAAGACGGCCGCGTCGGTCGGCTCGTTGGGAGCCGAACGGCCCGCGCCTGTGTGGGCGAGCAGTGGGCCGGTCGCGGACAGGACCCGGGCCAGACGACCGGCCACACGTCGCCAGATCCAAAGACAGAGCTGGGCCCCCCAGGCGGCGCGGGGCCCTCCAGGAGTGTCGTTGTGCCACCCCCGGGCAGCGCAACGACCTGCAAGACACCCACGCCGGCGACCACTGTGCGCTCTTCCCATGGTGTGCGCGACGAGAAGCGTCACCACACCGGTGACCCTGGGCACCGCCGTGGGAAGAGCCATGTGCGTCGTCAGCAGGATGAAGGAGTTCAGCCTGCCCGCCGAAATGCTTGCGAAAATGGCGCACAGCCGCTGGGTCGTGACGGAGCTCCTTCTAATGTGGTTAGAAGTCGAAGCGCGTCATGATCCATGCAGTTGTCGCCGCCTCCCACGCTAGTAGAAGCTTTGGCGCGTGCGCAGCTGCTCCTCTCCTTCCCTCCCGGTGCAGAGAAGCTCGACGAGTGGAGGGCCACCATCAGGAGCCTCGTCGCCGTCGCCAACAAAGACGATCGACGACCGGCGGGGCCCTCGGGTCGGCGCTCCACCGAGCCACCACATGCGGGCGCTGGGAGGACCGGGGGAGCTGCGGCCACGGTGCACTCTCCTCCTCCTCGCCAGCCGCTGCGGGCGTCTGCCCGTCGGGACGACGCTTGCGATAACATCTCTATAGTGTCGTCCGACCCGCGGACCCGCCACGACCAGCGCCAAGTTCTTCGGGAACAAGCGCACGTAGATGCTCGGACCACTATTGAGCGCCGGCGTGATACACGCTACCAGTCGGACAAGCGGGCGGGACCCGCTATGGACCACCCAGCACCGGGGGGCTCCGGCGGCCTGCCTTACGAGGTGGGCTGCCCGGCCTTTACCCGTGAGCTGCGGTAGTTCCAGTGGCCGTCCCACCGCACGTTCAAGCCTGACGTCAGTGAGAAGTACACTGGCAAGACCCATCCGTCCGAGTTCCTCAGCATCTACACCATCGCGATGCAGGCGGCCGGAGCTCGCGACGACAAGGTGCTTGCCAATTATTTCCCGCTAGCACTGAAGCCCAATGTTATGTCTTGGTTGATGCACTTGCCGGCGGATTCCATTTCTTCTTCGTCGGATCTGTGCCATGAGTTTGTTGGCGCCTTCACAGGAGGCCACCAAGCTCATGGCCAGGCCAGTGATCTGCACATCATTCCCCAGAAGGAAGGGGAAACCCTGCGCAAGTACATCCAGAGATTCAGCCGGGTGCAGTACAGCATCCCCGACGTTCATCCCGCCGCTGTGATCAGCGCATTCCATCAGAACGTGCGCAACCGCAAGATGCGTGAAGAGCTGGCGATGACCAAGGTTAAGGATGTGGCCGAGCTCTACGTTCTCGCCGATAGATGCTCCCGAGCCGAAGAGGGAAGGAAGTACCCCGGCAAAGGCGCCGGCGCGGAAACCGACTCTACTGACAAAGACGCCGCCACCCCGACGAAGAAGGGCCGGCATCGCAACAGGAAACGCAAGGGCACGGCCGTGCTTGCCGTCGAGGGGTCTGACGACACCGGCGCTACCAAGAAGGTCAAGGCAGACGGCCCCGGCAAGGAGATTGCCGGGTGCGCCGCTTGCCGGACCTTAGCAGCTGCCAACAAGCTAGGGGGCTCCGGCAGGCAATACAGCAAGATCCACCGCACCTAGGGCCACGACCTCCAGTACTGCCGACAAGTCGAGCTGCTTGCTGGGAAGCAAAAAGCTGAGTACGAGAGGCGGGACAAGGGGAAAGGTCAGGACGGTGCCGAGGGATCCGGCAAGAAGTGTGGCGGCCAAGGAAGCCACCCCGGCAAAGACAGCCAGCAAGAGAGGCCCACCCGGGGCCGTGACAAGAAACAAGAAGACGATGATCATGACGAGGACGACGAGTCCGGTGAGCAAGAGTTCCAGAAGGCTACGGAGGCCATGTGCGTTGATGGTGGCGCATCGTTGCATACTTCTCAATGCCAGCTCAAACAGTGGGCGCGTGAGATTACAGCAGCGGAGCCATCGTTCGACGCTCGGAAGCCGCTGAAGTGGTCCAGCATGCCCCTCATCTTTGACGCCGAGGACCACCCTGACCGCACAACCGTGGTCGGGTGTTTGCCATTGTTGGTCTTGCCAACGATACTCAAGCTCGAGGTGAACAAGATGTTGGTTGACGGCGGGGCCGGCCTGAACTTGATCTCTCCTGTCGTGATCAAAAGGCTGCAAATTCCTGATGGAGACCTTGAGGAAACGGGCACGTTTCAAGGGGTCAATCCGGGGAGGAGCCAGCCGAAGGGGAAGTTCACACTACCCGTGATGTTTGGAGGAGAGTTGAACTACAGGACGGAGAGGATCATCTCCGACGTGGCCGAGATCCCTTTGCCCTACAACGGGATCCTCGGCCGCCCGGCACTAGCCAAGTTCATGGCAGCGTCACACTACGCCTACAACATGCTAAAGATGCCCGGGCCGTTGACCATCATCTCCGTCCCCTCTGACAAGAAGGACGCGCTGATTTGCGCCGACCAACTCTACCGGGAAGCAGTTGTAGCAGCTGCCGTCAAGGCACCTGCTCCTGCCGCTGAAGGCCCGGGAGGGAAGAAGAAGCCCGGCAAGACCTCTCGCACCCACTCCGGCAAGCACACCTCTTCGGAGTGTTGCGCTACCGTCAAGGACGTGCCAGAGAGCTCTACCGACAAGAGCAAGATATCCAGAGCCGAGCCGCCGTAGACCAAGAAGGTGTCCACCAGGGAGGACGGCACGGGAGGGGCCTTCACAATAGGCTCCACCGTCGACAGCAAATAGGAAGGCGCGCTCGTCACCTTCCTGCGGGCGAATGTCGACGTGTTTGTGTGGCAAGTGTCCGACATCCCTGGTGTTCCCAGGGAGATGATTGAGCACCACCTAGCTGTCTGCCCTCATGCGCGGCCCGTCAAGCAGAAGGTCAGAAAGCAGGCTCTGGAAAGGCAGGAATTCATCACAGAGGAGATCAGGAAATTGGAAGCGGCAGGTTTGGTGAGAGGAGTGGTCCACCCGACGTGGTTGGCCAATCCGGTAGTGGCGCGCAAGGCAAATGGGAAGTGGAGGCTGTGTATTGATTACACAGATATCAATAAGGCTTGTCCTAAAGACCCCTTCCCGTTGTCGCGCATTGACCAGATTGTTGAATCCACGGCCGGGTGTGATTTGTTGTCATTCCCCGACGCCTACTCAGGCTACCACCAAATCTTCATGACAAGGGTGGATGAAGAGAAGACATCATTCATCACCCCATGTGGTACGTATTGCTTTTTTACGGATGCCTTTCGGGTTGAAGAGTGCTGGCTCGACGTTTGCATGAGCAGTGCAAATTGGTTTTGAACCTCAGCTCCATAGAAATATGGAGGCATACATGGATGACACAGTGGTCAAAACCAAGGACGGGCCAACTCTTGTGCAAGATCTGGAAGAGACATTTGCCAACCTGCGCAAGATCAACCTTAAGCTGAACCCTGAGAAGTATGTTTTCGGCATTCCGTCCGGCAAGCTTCTTGGATTCTTTGTGTCGCAGCACGGGATTGAGGCAAACCCAGACAAAATCAAAGCTATTGAGCAGATTGAGGCACCCAAGTGGATTAAAGATGTACGTCGGCTCACTGGCTGTGTTGCTGCCATGGGCCGATTCATCTCCAAGTTCGCCGAGCGTGCCCTTCCCTTCTTCAAAATCTTGAAGAAGGCAGGCCCAGGGGAGTGGACCCCAGAAGCTGAGGCGGCGTTGCAGGATCTGAAGAAATACCTTTCCTCCACGCCAATACTGGTTGCGCCTAAACCACAAGAGCCGTTGCTGCTGTATCTAGCGGCGACGAATCAAGTGGTCAGCGCCACACTGGTGGCGCAGAGGGAGGTCGATGAAGAGGCAGTGGCGACGGCAGAACCAGCGGATGGCAAGACAAATATTCCCCCGGCAGGGCCTCATGCCGGCAAGGCAAGGCCCCCGGCAGAGTCTGAAGCCACCGAGGCAGTGCCTGCGCAGTCGGTTGAGGTGGTCCCGAAGAAGAAGATGATGCAGCACCTGGTTTATTTGTCAGCTCCCTCTTGCTGGGTGCCAGGTCAAGGTACTCCGGTGTGCAAAAATTGCTCTTTGGCCTCCTTATGGCCTCGAGGAAGCTGCATCATTACTTCCAAGCCCACGAGATCACTGTCGTCACTCGCCTCTCATTACAGCGAATACTGCATAACCCAGATGCAACCGGAAGGATTGTGGAATGGGCCTGGGAGTTGTCAAGTTTTGGTTTGAAGTTTGAAAGCACCTCGACAATCCAGAGCAGAGTCCTGGCAGAGTTCATTGTAGAATGGACCTCAACGCCCGACGAAGAAATCCAGGAGACCGCTCTCCCCGGCAAGGAAGCAGACTGCGACTGCATCATGTACTTTGATGGGGCTTTCTCGCTGCAAGGCGCCGGTGCCGGCGTGCTGCTCGTCGCACCCATCGAAGAGCACCTCAAGTACGTGGTCCAGATGCACTTTCCTAGGGAGATGTCCACCAACAACACTGCGGAGTACGACGGGCTGCTTGCCGGTCTCAGGATCGCGGCGGACCTCAGGGTTAAGAAGCTAATCGTCAGGGGTGACTCGCAGCTTGTTGTCAGACAGGTCCACAAGGATTACCGGACCCCATTGATGGAGGCTTACGTAGATGAGGTGAGGAAGCTGGAGGAGCGCTTTGACGGTATCCAAGCGGAGCACGTCCCCCGAGTGGAGAACGACATCACCGATTACCTATCAAAGCGTGTTGCATTCAAGCTACCTATGGAACCAGGTACCTTCTTGCTCCGGTTAACTCAACCATCCGTCGAACCATCAATGGGGCAGAACAAGCGGAGGAAGTCAGGTCCCAGCAAGTACTTTCCTACCGAGCCCCCTGGGGACGCTGGCAAGGGTGCTGCCACGGACACTTAGCATGCCAAAGGGCAGTTGGCTCCGGCAGGGCGTCAAGCCCTGGCCATGGAGACAGCTGCGCCCATGGCTGAGGAAATGCCTTTGGTCCTTGCCGTCGAGCCCCAGGCTCCGGCGTGGCACAGCATACTGTCTGATTCCTCCAAACAGGGGAACTTCCTGAGGAGCAGGAAGAAGCGGAAAAAGTAGCCCGCCGGTCCGCCCTGTACCAGTTCGTCGACGACGTTCTGTACAGGAAAAGGTCGAACGGTGTAAAATTAAGATGCATCCCCCTGGAGGAAGGACTGGAGCTGTTGGCAGAGATACATGGAGGCATATCTGGCTCCCACATAGGGTCGAGGGCCCTTGCCGGGAAGTCGTTCCGGCAAGGTTTCTTCTGGCCCACCGCCCTCCAGGATGCGACGGCACTAGTAACCAAGTGTGAAGCGTGTCAGTTCCATTCAAAGAGACTTCATCAACCAGCTCAAGCCCTTCAAATAATCCCTCTCTCCTGGCCATTCTCGGTCTGGGGGCTCGACATACTGGGCCCCTTCCCCCGTGCTGTCGGGGGCTTTGAGTACTTGTACGTCACAATCGACAAGTTCACAAAGTGGCCAGAAGTGGAAGCAGTGAGAAACGTGACTGCTCAGTCAGCTGTCAAGTTGTTTTAGGGACTGGTCTGCCATTTTGGTGTACCGAACAGAGTCATCACCGACAACGGCACGCAGTTCACAAGCCACACCTTCATGCAATACATTCAAGACCTCAGCAGCAAGGTCTGTTTTGCTTCCGTGGCACACCCCCGGAGCAACGGCCAAGCCGAGAGGGCGAATGCTGAAGTGTTGTGAGGCCTAAGAACAAAGACTTTTGACAAGCTTCGCAAGAGCGAAAGGCACTGGATTGATGAATTGCCGGTGGTTCTTTGGTCGATCAGGACGACGCCAAATCGAGCCACCCGCCAGACACCTTTTGCCCTGGTATACGGGGCAGAAGCAGTTCTCCCCACGGAACTCAGATACGGGTCACCTCGAGTGCTCGCTTATGATGAGCTTGAGCAAGAGCAGTTGCGCCAAGATGACCCGACGCTCCTTGAGGAAGATCGTCTTCGGGCGGCTGTGAGAGCAGCGCGCTACCAGCAAGCCTTGCGCCACTACCATAGCCGCAAGGTTCATGCCTGAAGCTTTGAGGAAGGCGACCTTGTTCTTCGGCGCGTTCAGTCGGCCAAGAATTCCAACAAGTTGACGCCAAAGTGGGAAGGCCCTTATCGGGTAATACGAGTCACCAGGCCCGGCGCAGTCCGCCTGGAGACCGAAGATGTTGTCCCAGTGAGCAACTCCTGGAACATCGAGCATCTTCGTAAGTTTTACCCATAAGGTGCGGCTTGCCGGGCCTCCCGGCAAGCCACCTTTTGTACAAGCTTTGCCGACAAGGCATGTAACCCTTTGTACAAAGCCAGGCGCAGAACCTGAGCATAAATAAATGAAGCGCTGGCGCCCTAAGTTATAGCATGCATGATAGGTCGAGTCTCTTCCTTGGATAGGGTTGATAGTGCTTAGCGGCGACTAACCCCTAGCCTAGAGGTTGAGTGCGTCTCTCTGTTCCTTTTCTGTCCTCTTTTGGTTCGTAGGGCACATGAGCATTTCTGCTGAGCTACTTGGAAGAAAGGGCACGGACCGGCATCTCAACCCCGGCAAACCAAAGTTGCCAGGGGCTGCAAGTGCAAGGATCCAACCGCGGCAAGATGAGGTTGCCGGGGGCTGCAGACCCAGATAAATCTTTTATCCCCTGCCATGCATTTCGTTATGAACTAGGATATGTGAAACCTCGCTTTGTTTCCAGGCCACGGTGCTCCCCTTTTCTAGACCCAAGGATTATCTCCTGGGTCCGTATTTGGTTGTAGTGGCAGCGGCAAGGAAATAAAACGAGGAGCCTAAGCCCACTTCATCCCTGCCTCCGCCAAGGGCGCGAGAATGGTCGAGCGAAGTGGGGGAACGGCAAGGCCTGTTGCCGGGCGGAAAACATTTATCTTGAATAGTAACAAGGATTCACTCCTTGTCGTGGGCTCCATCCACGAACAAAAACCCCCAGCAAACACCCCTTTTCCATTAAAAACATCCCGTACAGGTATAGTTCATACGAGATGAAAAACATGAACAAGGGGGATTACAAGCTTCAAATTTAACAATGCCAGAGGGCCTACAGATTAAAAAAGAGATAAGATGCCCGTAATCCCTTTCTTGTCCCTCGACTCAGGAGGTAGGTCAAGGAGGCAAAAGGGCAAAAGGGGCGCCTAGGCGAGCTACGAGCAGCAGAAAGCACCAAGAGAACACCTCGGTGGCCGCCCACGGATGGGCTGGTGATGACGGTGCCGGGAAAGGAGCTAGAAGACGTGGCGGCAGGACCGGCAATACGCGACGAAGGCGTCGGTGCCCGCGTACTCTGAGTTGACGGCCTTGCCGCCCGCACTCTTCTTCTTCCGCAGCCTCCGGACGCCAGCCGCCCAAGGAGATGGCCCCGAGAAGTTCAAGGAGCTGGCCCCTCCCCCAGCAAAACTCTGCCGGAGAAGCGGCCAGGTGCAGATGCTGCTGCTGCCACACCCGCCCAGGCGCAGGGCATCCGACGCCTAATCGGACTCGTCCCCGTCATCTGCCCCGCTGTCCTCCTCATCACTTTCGCTCGAGGAAGAGCTTCTGTCGTCGGAATCTCCGTCGGAGGAGCTCTCCACGCAGCACTTCAGGCGAGTCCCGAAGTCTCCGAAGACCTTGACGGAGAGCAGGCCATCCTCCATTAATTTGAAGTAGAGGACGAGCCCCGCCGTCAGGCTGTGGATGCGAGCGAACGTCTTCCATCCACGACGGAGGTACATGACCCGAGGAGCCGAGAAGTCAACGTCGACCCGCGTCCCCCGTTCCCGCAGCCCCTCATGTGCAATTTGAGGGATTGGGGCGGGTCACGCTCCATCTCCTGAGTGAACGGGGCAGGAAGACGAAGACAGCGACGCGGAGGCCTGCGCAGCCTGATGAAGAACTCGCGGGGCTGGTCTCCGACATGGCCTTCCATCGGAAAAGGCATCATTGGCGGGGGCGAAGCCGGTGCGCCGCCCCACCCTCCTCTTCCCCGAGCACCATGACCTCTGCCCCGGCCTCGCCCACGGCCTCGCCACCTCCCCCTTCCCCTTGCGGCCGGCTCCACCACCGTGGGCTCAGGAGGGGGATGGACGTGCTGTCGGGCAGCAACCCTCGCCGCCACCAGCGAGGGACCGGGATTCCCTTTCTCCAGGGCGAGTGAAAGGAAGAAGCGGAAGCAGGAGGAGATAGATGACAGAAGAGTGCGGGATGCCATCCCCCCTTCCCCCTCCTTATAAAGGGGTGGGGTCGGGGCTCGGCCGCCCCGCTCGGCCAATCCAGCCACCAGGGGCACAGGGAATCGAGACCGACCCGCTGCCCCAATCAGCGACGGCCCGATTTCCCGCCTCCACCGCTTGCCACCCCAATCGCATGAAGGACGCGTGGCGAACGTGCAGAATCAAGGGGACGGGTGAAGCGACCTCTCCCCGCCCCGTGATCGTGGGGTGTGGATGCCTTGAAGACCGCGACCCGGCCCCGTGCAGTAAATGAGCCGCGCCTCCATGCCTCCCTCTTTTTATGGGGAAGACGCGAGCCGCCTCTTTACCATGATGTGACGCATGCATGCGGAAACTGCCCCACGCATGCCGCCCACGTCACGCGCACCCCTCCACACCGCGCCACGCCGCGCGCGGGCCGGAGGAAGCGCAGCACGCGAAAAGTTTTACCGCGGTAAAAACCGCCCCGCCTGCCCGCGCACTATTTTGGGCCTGGCCCAACAACGTGTCGCGCTTATGTGTGGCCCAGGGCCGGGGGCTCCTGTCGGTGTACAAACGAAGGGGCGCACTTTTGTACCCCTTTACCTATGCACGGGCAGTCGGAGCCGCGCCCACGGCCACACCAAGCAGAGCAGGGGAGGTGAACCAAGGTAAAACCGAAGCCCGAGGCAGCCAGAGCAACGCCAAGACCAAGGACGCAAAGAAGCAGAGGGGCGGAGCAGTTTCCCCCGGCAAGAACCTTGTCGGGACGGCCTCAGCAGCCCCGGCAAGACCCTTGCCGGGCAGCACGCCCAAACACCAACAGAGCGAGCCACCCTTGAGCCCACGTCCCCAACACCATCAACCACGTTGGTCCAGGGCTCGGGAGGCACCTCTGTGATGGCATGCAGATGTGAAGACAAGGAACTCTCAAGATTAGATGAGGATTACAAGACAACGACCCCCGGCAAGATCCTTGCCGAGGAAGGCCACTAGATCCCCGGCAAGGTCCTTGCCGGGGACGACAGCACGCCACGGCAAGACCCTTGCCAGGCCACCCGGCAAGGCCCTCACGGAGGACGCCAGCAGGGCCACTACCAGGCCCGCACCAACCAAGTTTCCACCGCCGTTTGCATGCAGCTGCCAGCTCAACCAGCTGAGCAGGCACCTGCGTGGCAACATGCAGCTGCCGGGCCAACTCGTCTAGTGCCTGCGTGGCGGCATGCAGATCTTCGTGGAGGCTCCACCACCATGCCACCCCAGCTGCCTGCCTGCCTACATGGCACCGCATGCGTCACTGGCCAGGGCGCGTGTCGAAGCGAGGAGGAGCGGCGACGGACGGGACGGGCCTCGCCCCCGTCCCCGGTAAAGCTAGGGGGACACCTCAGCGGCGCATTAAATGTGTCTTGTCCTGTAATACGAGCGATAAGCTCGCAATACTGTACGGCTTTCCACCTCCTGTATGCCACTGTGGCAGCCCCTTTCGACTATAAAAGGAGGCCCATGGCATACTGGAGAGGGATTCGGCTCTTTGGGACCACGCACCCCACCCTAGCTAGTTCGAGAGATCAAGAACTCTCTGAAATACACCCACCAAAGCAGGACTAGGGTTTTACGCATCCTCGCGGCCCGAACCTGGGTAAACGATCCTTGTGCTGATTACTAATCCTGCTCTTCTCGCAACCCTGCGCCCCGGCAACCGTAGTAGGGATTCTCGTGATCCCATAGGTGTCGTTCCACACCGACAATTCTATTGCCCTTCCGATGACGCATGAGTAGTTTACCCCAGACCTACGGGTCCATAGCTAGTAGCTAGATGGCTTCTTCTCTCTCTTTGATTCTCAATACCATGTTCTCCTCGTTGTTCTTAGAGATCTATTCTATGTAATACTCTTTTGCGGTGTGTTTGCCGAGATCCGATGAATTGTGGATTTATGATCAGCTTATCTATAAATATTACTTGAATCTACTCTGAATTCTGTTTTGCATGATTTGATATCTTTGTAATTCTCTTCGAACTATCGGTTTGGTTTGGCCAACTAGATTGGTTTTTCTTGCAATGGGAGAAGTGCTTAGCGTCAATCTTGCGGTGTCCTTTCCCAGTGACAGTAGGGGCGGCAAGGCACATATTGTATTGTTGCCATCGTGGATAAAAAGGTGGGGTTTTCATCATATTGCTTGAGTTAATTCCTCTACATCATGTCATCTTGCCTAATGCATTACTCCGTTCTTTATGAACTTAATACTCTAGATGCATGCTGGATAGCGGTCGATGTGCGGAGTAATAGTAGTAGATGCAGAATCATTTTGGTCTACTTGACACGGATGTGATGCCTATATTCATGATCATTGCCTTAGATATCGTCATATCTTTGCGCTTTTCTATCAATTACTCGGCAGTAATTTGTTCACCCACCGTAATATTTTCTATCTTGAGAGAAGACTCTAGTGAAACCTATGGCCCTGGGTCTATTTTCCATCATATTGTTTCCAATCTACAATTTTAGTTTCTGATCTACTATTCTTGCAATCTTTACTTTTCGATCTATAAACCAAAAATACCAAAAATATTTACTTTACTATTTAGCTATTCTATCAGATTTCACTTTTGCAAGTAACCGTAAAGGGATTGACAATCCCTTTACCGCGTTGGGTGCAAGTTGTTTGATTGTTTGTGCAGGTATTCGGTGACTTGTGCGGTGTCTCCTACTTGATTGATACCTTGGTTCTCAAACTGAGGGAAATACTTATCTCTACTTTGCTGCATCACCCTTTCCTCTTCAAGGGAAAAACCAACGCAAGTTCAAGAAGTAGCAGTGCTTCACTTAAAAAAAGTTGAGCCATGGAATTGCTCTAGTGCTTCACTTATATCTTTTTGAGCACGGTGTGATTTAATATTTTTGAAGAAATTTTCTCATGCTTCACTTAGATTTATTTTAGAGTTAGTAAACTTTTTGAAGAAATTCTCTCATGCTTCACTTAGATTATTTTGAGAGATGAAAATCTTTATGCTCATGTTCTTCACTTAAATTTGTTTGAGCTTGTCAAAAGCAATTGCAATATATGAAATTAGTCCCAAAGTGATAGATATTCAAGAGGGATATAATAAAAACCTTCATGAAGATCATTGGACAAAATAAACTTGATTCTTTGTAATAGTTTTGAGATATGATGATAGTAATATGTGAGTCATGTTGGTGAGTAATTCTGCTTTAGTAAGAATATTGGTGTTAAGGTTTGTGATTCCCTATGCAAGCACGAACGCCAATAGTTATGCAATGAAATTACATCCTACTTGTGGTGCAGTATTCGGTCTGAGTTATGCATAATGCTCGTTTATGAGAATTTTAGTTTCTTGGTTGGTTGCTGCACAATCTTTTTGCTGGCCTCCACTTGTACTAAGTAGAAATACTACTTGTGCATCCAAAATCCTTAAACCAAGTTTTTCCATATGATTCCACCATACCTACCTATATGCGGTATTTCCGTGCCGTTCTAAATTAATTTGTATGTGCCAACTCTAATTTTAAAAATGAATTTCCTTTTTGTGTGCCCGTACTGCTCATGAAACGGTAGGGGGTGGCCAATATTTTCCATGCTAGATGTGTTATTCTCAATATGAGTGTTTATTCACTTGTCATTGCACGAGAGTACAGCGGTAATAGGGATGCCCAGTCCCGGAATGAAAAAGAAATTTACCTTATGTTGTCAAATAATAAATTCCTTGGAATGTGTTGGTATGGACGGTACATGTGGATACGGCTAGCCGTGGAGTGTGAAAGTATGGTGGAAAAAGGAATAAACTTTATTTTATGTTTGGGAACCGCCTATGATATATCTAGCATGGAAAGTGTTGGGAATTACTCGGTCGTTTTTGTTGACAGGAAAAGCATGCCTCTCAAAAAATGTATCACTTAATTTTTGCTTTGAGCTCTGGCTCCTCTACAAATATCTGCTTCCCTTCGCGAAGGGCTTATCTATTTACTTTTATGAAATTTTTATTTTTATTTGAGTCTCCATCTTCTCTTGTAAAGCACCAACTAGGGAGCACTATGATCGTACTTGAGCATTGGATGTAGCAAATATTCGAGTGTGTTTCATGAATGGATCAATGATTGAGCATGATGGGCTAGGGATAACTTTCTTTAGTATTGATATTTTGAAAGACATGGTTGTTTATTGATATGCTTGAGTATTGAAATCTTCATGTAAAAACTAGACTATTGCTTTGAACCATCTAAAAGGTCCAAATTTCCATTCTACAAAAGAAAAGAATATGTGATGAACATGTTAGGCAGCATTCCACATCAAAAAAATTATTTTTATCATTTACCTACTCGACGATGAGCAGGAATTAATCTTGGGAATGCTGATACGTCTCCAGCGTATCTATAATTTTTGATTATTCCATGCTGTTATATTATCATTCTTGGATGTTTTACAATCATTTTATAGCGACTTTATATCATTTTTTGGGACTAACCTATTGACATAGTGCCCAGTGCCATTTGTTGTTTTTTGCTTTTTTTTACTTCGTAGAATATCAGTACCAAACGGAGTCCAAATGCAGTGAAACTTTTTGGAGATTTTTTTGGACCAGAAGACAACTTGGGAGCCAAGGAAGCACCTGGGAGGAGGCCCATGGGGCCCACAAGACACCAGGGCATGCTAGAGGCCCCTGGCGCGCCCTGTTGGGTTGTGGGGCCCACGTGGGTCTCCTCCACCGCCTCTTAGCTCTATAAATACCCAAATATTCTAGAAACCCTAGGGGAGTCGATGAAACACAATTCTAGCCGCCGCAAGTTCCAGAACCACGAGATCCAATCTAGAGCCCTATTCCGGCACTCTCCAAGAGGGGAACACGATCACGGAGGGGTTCATCATCCTCATTCGTGCCTCTCCGATGATGCGTGAGTAGTTCACCATAGACCTACGGGTCCGTAGGCAGTAGCTAGATGGCTTCTTCTCTCTTTTTGATTCTCAATAGAATGGTCTCTTGGAGATTTATTTGATGTAATGATTTTTTGCGGTGTGTTGTTGGGATCCGATGAAGTTCGAGTTTATGATCATATCTATATCCATGAATATTATTTGAGTCTTCTTTGATCTCTTATATGCATGATTATTTATAGCCTCGTATTTGTTCTTCGAATCTTTGGTTTAGTTAGGCCAACTAGATCGATTTTTCTTGCAATGGGAAGAGGTGCTTTGTGATGGGTTCGATCTTGCAGTGTCCTGACCCAGTGACAGAAGGGGTAGCGAGGCACGTATGTATCGTTGCTATTAAGGATAACAAGATGGGATCTATTCCTACATGAATAGATCTTATCCACACCATGTCATCGTTCTTATTGCATTACTCCGTTTCTCCATGAACTTAATACACTAGATGCATGCTGGATAGCGGTCGATGTGTGGAGTGCTAGTAGTAGATGCAGAATCGTTTTGGTCTACTAATCTTGGACATGATGCCTATATATTGATCATTGCCTTGGATATCATCATAATTATTTGTTCTTCTATCAATTTTCCAACAGTAATTTGTTTAGCCACCGTGTGCTATTTTCTTGAGAGAAGCCACTAGTGAAATCTACGACCCCCGGGTCTATGTTTTATCATATTTGCTTTCCGATCTATCTTTTGTCGTATTTGTTTTCAGATCTATTATTCCAAGAACGCAAAAATACCTTGCTGCACTTTTTCTTTATTTATTTTATTTCGTGTTTTATTCAGATCTATTTATCCAAACTCGTACAAATTAATCTATCTTTTTATCGAGGAGGGATTGACAACCCCTCTCATGCGTTGGATTGCGAGGATTTGTTCTTTGTGTGCAGGCACCGTTTACATAGTGTTGCTTGGTTCTCCTACTGCATTGATACCTTGGTTTCATAACTGGGGGAAATACCGACCATAGCTGTACTGCATCATCCCTTCCTATTTGGGGAAATACCGACATAGTTTCTAGCCGCATCAACCACCCCCGATTATCCAAGAGATTGTTTTTTCCAATACGAAGAGATGTGACGTCTGATGATCTAGAAAGTAATAATGGTGATCCAGAAAGTAATAATGAAAATCCAGACACAAATGAGGACCCCCAGGAAAATAATGATCCTCAAAATAATGATGTACCACCACCACCTCCTCCCGTGGGTAGACCACAGCGTGAGAGGAAGAAAGCTATATCAGATGATTATGTCACTTTCATGATTGAAGATATGAATGATATGGGAAAGGTGGAGGATTCAACCTCTTATAGGGAAGCCATTAAAAGCAAAAATTCCTCCAAGTGGTTGTTTGCCATGGAAGACGAGTTGAAATCTATGGGCTCAAATGATGTTTGGGACTCAGTAGAAGTTCCCGATGGAGCTAAGAAAGCAGGCTGCAAGTGGGTCTACAAAACCAAGTATGATTCCAAAGGGAATGTTGAACGGTTCAAGGAAAGGGTAGTGGCAAAAGGGTATACACGTAGAGAAGGAATTGACTATAAGCAAACCTTCTCTCCTGTGTCAACTAAGGATTCTTTCAGAATCATAATGACATTAGTAGCTCATTATGACCTAGAACTACACCAAATGGATATTAAAACGACATTTCTAAATGGTGACCTGAAAGAAAACGTTTACATGGCTCAGCTGGAAGGTTTTGTTGTGGAAGGGAAGGAACATTTAGCATGTTGTCTAAAGAAATCAATTTATGGCTTAAAGCAAGCATCAAGAGGGTGGTGCCTCAATTTTGATAAAATTGTCAAAACTGTTGGTTTCGCCGAAAATGTTGTGGACAACTCCATATATGTTAATTTTAAAGGCAGTAGGTTCACAATTTTATCCCTATATGTTGATGACATATTGTTAGCATGTAGCGATAGGGATACGCTACATCAGACCAAGTATTTTCTGTCATCTAGTTTTGATATGAAAGATCTTGGTGAAGCCTCGTATGTCCTCGGCATTGAGATTCATCGAGATAGGTCCATGGGAATGTTAGGACTATCTCAAAAGGCATACTTTGAGAGAGTGCTGAAGAAATTCAATATGCATAAGTGCTCACCCACACATGCTCCTATAGTTAAGGGCGATTAGTTTGGGACATTTCAATGTCCAAGGAACCAGTATGAAACTGATCAGATGAAGTCAGTTCCTTATGCTTCAGCTGTCGGAAGCATCATGTATGCTCAAGTGTGTACGCGCCCATATTTATGTTTTGCAACCGGGATGCTTGGCAGATACCAATCAAATCCAGGACCGGACCACTGGAAGGCCGCAAAAAAGTCTTGCCTTATATGCAAGGAACTAAGGATTTCATGCTTACATATAAAAGAACTGATAACCTAGAAATTGTTGGTTATTCAGACTCTGATTTTACCGGGTGTGTGGATAATAAGAGATCCACGTCTGGTTATATATTCACACTCACCGGGGGAGCCATATCATGGAAAAGCACCAAACAAACGTTAACTATTGGATCTACAATGCAAGCAGAATTTGTAGCATGTTTTAAGGCCACCGGGCAGGCTGTATGGCTAAAGAATTTTTTTCCAGGGCTTAAAGTGGTTGAAAACATATCTAAACCAATTTTATTATACTGCGATAATGAACGCGCGGTTTTCTATACGAGTAACAACACGTCAAGTAATGCTGCCAAACACTTGACATCAAGTATCGTGTTGTGAAAGATAGAATCCAAGATCAAACAGTTGATTTTAAACATATAAGAACGAAGAATATGCTTGCGGATCCGCTAACTAAAGGCTTACCACCCAGTATTTTTCGTGAGCATGTTGTCGGCATGGGACTACTGGGAGCCTTATGATTCTGGAATAAGAGGACCATTAGAATAAACCACTCCCCAATTAGCAAAACATATTCCATTTTGAAATAGGCGGGTGTGCTATAAGTGTTGGTATTTATGGTGTTTCGAGCTGTTGTAACACCTCACTAGCAACCCACGGGTACCAATCTGATGTTTTGGGACAAAGATTGAATACAAGAGATGATCTAGGGTTTGAGATGAGATGGTGCTGGTGAAGATGTTGATGAAGATTGGTCCCCCCACGATGAGAGGATCGTTGGTGATGTTGATGGCTTTAATTTCCCCCTCCCGAAGGGAAGTATCCCTGGCGGAATCGCTCCACGGGAGAGCAAAAGTGCTCCTGCCCAGGTTCCGCCTCGAGACGGCAGCACTTCATCCCGAAAGTGTACTCTTCTTTTTTTCTAGGCCAAAACTCTTCATATAGTAGAAGATGGGCACCGGAGGCCAGCTGTGGGCCCCATAAGGCATCAGGGCGCCTCCAAGGGGGGTGACCACACCCTGTTGCCTAATGGGTAATTGGTGGGCCCCCTCTGGTATTTCTTTGCTCCAGTATTTTTTTTATATTCAACAAAAAATCTTCATGGAGTTTCACGTCATTTGGAGCTCTCTAGAATAGGTATCTTTGTTGTAGCTCTTTTAGGTCCAGAATTCCAGTTGTCGGTAATCTCCCTCTCCATGTAAATCTTGCAAGTTAAGAGATAAAAGGCATTATAATTGCAACATAAAGTGGAATAATAACCAAAAAACAATATAAATAACAGTAATAAAACATGATGCAAAATGGACGTATCAAATGCCATCGATATCCCATGAGTAGTTCTCTTTGGACTATGGGTTCGTAGCAGTTGCTCGATGGTTCTCTATTTCTTGCTTCTTCATATTGATTTTTCCTTCATTTCTTCATATTGTTGTTTCCCTCATGTTTTCAGCTTTATCACATGCCCTCCTTCACCTCTTCCTTTCTTCTGCATCTTCTTCATTCACAACTGAGTTGTTGGTCTCCCTAGCCTCCAGTCGCAAAAGCCCTTGCTTTGACCAGCATTGCCATCATCATGCACTACTCACGGGCTATCGATGGCATTTGATACGACACTACAATCAGAGACCCTTCGAGAAACTGTGTGCGATGCCATAATCGCAAACGGTGCTGTATGAAAACCATCAGAAATGTATAAAACATTTTCGATGACGGATGCATCAAACACGGTTCAGGTTTTAGTTGCGTGTGCGATGAAGGGCATACGGTTCAGTTCAATTAACTGTTTGTGATGAGGAGGAACAAAAGAAACGGGCAGCCAGATGAAGTCATGTGCGATACACAGCATACGGTTCACTCGGATGAACTATTTGTGATTAGGCAACACAAAAGAAACGGGCAGCCAGATGAAGGTGTGTATGATATACAGCATACGGTTCACTCGGATGAACTGTTTGTGATTAGGCAACACAAAAGAAACAGTCAGCCAGATCAAGGTGTGTGGGATATACGGCATGTGGTTCACTCGGATGAACTGTTTGCGTTGACACAAGAGTACAGAAATGGTTCAACTTAACAAGATGTGTGTGTTGTGCGATGGGATTGCATGCGGTTCACTCGGCCCTTGTCGTCAGTGTGTGACCTCTGTGGAAATTGTTCGCTCCCCAGGCGCCTCTTCGTGTACCATGGCAACACTACAAAAACAATACACTTCCGTGATGATACGTGTTTGTCACAGTAGGTCGCGTTTTCTATCATGCATGTACATCCATGACGATTTTATGACAGAATCAAGATAGTCATACCTGTGCTGTCGTAGAAGTGTTCCATGACATTACCAAAATTATCATCACGGAAGTGTCCACTTCCATGACGATAAATCACGCGTCACAGAAGTGCTTTCGTCAAGGGTGACCGACACGTGGCATCCACCGTAACGGAACGTCGTTAAGCTATCGGGTCGGGTTTTGGATCCGATAACCCGTTAACAGCCCCGACCAATGGGGATTTTCCACATGTAAAATCATCATTGGCTGGAGGAAACACGTGTCGGCTCATCGTTGGGACAGATGTCATCCACTCATTGGACAGAAGGCGCCTATGATATGTCGACACGTGGCACGGCCCAACAGAGGCCCATTCCTGTGAAAAGGCCGGCCCGTTTGAATTGGTCAAAAGGTGGCGGGCCAGCCCATGGAAAGCCTGTTAACGGCCTGTTCACATATAGCCCATTTACAGCCCGCTAACCCAAGGCCCATTACGCCCTATTCGAATTAGGCCCAATAGCGTCATCTGGGCCATCCAATATGATTCCAGCCCGTTTTCACTTCTGGCACATGTATGGCCCATGACGTCTTTCGGCCCATATGAGGCCCTATGTAACTCTTGGCCTATTAACGGCCCGTGGTGAAACTGGCCCGTAATGAACAGTGTATCACTTTACACCCATTAACGGCCCGTGGTGAAACTGGCCCGTAAAGAACAGTGTATCACTTTATACCCATTAACGGCTCGTTATTCCGTTGGGCCGTTTGCAGCGCATGTTATCTTTCGGCCTTCTCAGAGCCCATTTATTCTTGGGCTATTTTCCAGCATTCGATTACTTACGGCCCGTTACTGTCATTTTCTGCTTGTGGGCCAAATTCAGCCCGTGGTTACAGTCGGCCCGTTTGTGGTCCGTTAATATGTTGGGCCGTTTTCATAGCGTCATCAAATACGGCCTATTAACGATGGCCCGTTATGGTCGGCCCATGAACGGACGATTCCAACTCTAGCCCGTTTACGGCCAGAATGCGGTCTGTTTGGCCCATTTTTGGATCATACGGCCCGTATAAGGCCCATTGATGATATGGCCTGTAGAAGGCCCATTGTTTCTACGGCCCGTAGAAGGCCCATTGTTTCTACGGCCCGTAGAAGGCCCACTGTTTCTACGGCCCGTAGAAGGCCCACTGTTTATACGGCCCGTAGAAGGCCCACTGTTTCTACAGCCCGTAGGAGGCCCAGTGTCACTACAGTAAATATTAGCCCATGGTTATTGTGGCCTAGTTTAAAAAAATAGGTTATTGCAGCCACTAGCAAACCGCAGAAAAAGAACTGCACTGACTACAAGCAAACAAATAAACAAGACAACAAGGAAATAAATAAGCAAGCAACTTACACTAGGCTATCACGGCTATTACACATATTACATCCACTGGGCATCAAAGTTCGCCACCAGTGCAAATATAGGGAACATAGCAGCATATAAACGCCGCAGCAAAACAAGTCCAGAACTGAAACCACTTCAGAAGAGCTCAAGAAACAATATCCTGGGTACCCATAATGCTGGCAAGGTGCTTAGCAAGCTTATTAACTTTCTCTTGTTTTGCGCTTAAGTCTTCCAGCGCTTGCTATTGCACCAGAAAGTATGCATCTGAATTCTGCAGGGACTTCCTCAGTCCTTCGGCTTCCTGTCGCATAACATCTGATCGATGTCTTTCAACTTGAAGTTGAGACTCAAGAAGCCGAACTGATTCAGGCAACGAGTTCGAAGAGCTGGTGCCAGCAGTGGTAGCCAGTAACTCGAACACTACATCAAGACAGGACTTTGGGGTTGTCTTAGTGTCTTCAATATAGTTTTTATCAGCTTTCTTGGAGACCAACAGGGATGTCTCCCTATCTTGAACCTTATCTGCATTACTTCCTTTACCATTGCATAACAGGGTGCTCTTCTCCAATATTTTATCCGCGTTCTAAAAGAGAAACAAACAAACACATCTCATGTTTACAATGTAGTATATGAAACTCATTTTGGTAAACCAGTTCCGTAGTAAGGTGGACAGGATAACAGCATGAAACAAACATATATCTATGTAGTATGGTCACTGTATGGTCTATATCATTCTAGTTTATGTTGCCAAATCAAGATAGATACAGTTTGAATCATATCTATTTAAGACAAAGCAGCATAGACAGAATATAAGTGTGGGAAACTACACAGCAATAACAACACTTGTAATGTGCATGGCATGAGAACATAACTATTTATTCAATTGAAACTGAAATCAACATAGAGCAAGTTACAACAGCAAATAGCCAAACACGTTGAAGAAACAGGTTTAAAACATACCTGTTGCGCCATTGGAGTTTCAATTGCATCCTTCAAATTTGAAATTAGTTGGTATCAGTAAATACAGTGATGCAAGAGCAAAGTAGTATGAACCATAGCTACGGAACCTGACCTGAGAACAATTCTTCTTCTGCTTTAAGCGTTGACTTCGGGTTCGGAGTGGTGGTCCTCGTGATTTGGGCACTACAGTTGCCTTACTAACTGCTCGTGCTTGGGTGCTCTGTGGTGGAGACGGTGCTGTGTCAACGGGAACTGGGTGTCTATCTGCTGGGGTTGGGGTTAGAAGGGGTGTAGCTGGTTCTCTGTCCAACTGGGTAGGGGTACAATCTGCATGAGTGTGGGTTATGTGTGGTGGGGCTGGTTCTTGGGCAAGTACAACCGTGGTTCTATCTGCATCGACAGGTAGCACGATCTTTTCTGAAGACCATGTTTTTACTCCCACAGATACTGCCATCACTCCCTCCAATTGAAATGGCTTGATAAACAAGAAAAGTAATTGAATGTACAGACATTGTAAGATAGACAGGTGCAATGGATAGTAGGGAAGAAAACAGGGCATGAAATAATTCACATTTATGTTGTCTAAGCAAACAGAATAGCAGGACATAATTTCACATATATGATGGCTAATTAAACAGGATAGCATGACACAATTTCACATGTATGATGGCTAACTAAACAGGATAGAATGACATACTTCAAAATATGATGACTATGTAAACAGGATGACATGATATAACTATACGATGTGTCTATTAAAGTGGTTGGCATGCCATAAATCACAAACATGCCGTCGATGGAAACATGATGGCATGATATAATTCACGGATAGAATGACATAATTTAAAATATGATGACTATGTAAACAGGATGAGATGATATAACTATATTATGTCTTTAGAAAATGGGTTGGCATGCCATAATTCAGATACATGCTGTCTATGTAAACATCATGGCATGACATAATTCAAATATATGATTTATATACTAAGGAAGTGAGCAGAGGGCAATCGCATATATGATGTGTCAACTAAGGAGATGGCATTCAATATTGTGTATATGATGTAAAAACTAAGCATTGCAATACAACATATGCATTATATGAGTAATATAACCCTGCCAAGTTTGAGCATACACCTCAGGGGGATAATAGGACTGGTCATCTGCCTCTGAATCCTCCTCTGAAGAGCTATCTGTAACCAGCAAGATATCTGCTTCAGCAGGTAGCATTGTCTGCTCTGAAGACCTTGTTTTCACTCCAGATTTCTCCATCACCAATTCAAATGGCTGATGCACAGGAAGAGCAGTTGAATATACAAACATTGTCGACAAAAGCAATGAGAAATACAAAAAAAGGACGACATGATATAATTCACATATATGACGCTTGCCTAAACAGCATGGCATTGCATAATTCACATACATAATGCCTTGCAACAAGATAACATTGCATAATTCACATATATAATGTCTTGCAACAAGATGGCATTGCATAATTCACATATATGGTAATTAGACACTAAACAGGTGGCATTCACACAAAGCATGTCTAAACTAAGCAAATGACATAGCAATGCAAGATACCATACGCACGATATGAGCAACATAACCCTGCCAAGTTAGGGCATGCACCTCGGGGGGGGGGATATGACTGGTCATCTATCTCTGAATCCTCCTCTGAGGAGCTATCAGTAACCAGCAAGACATGCGCTTCGTCAGATAGCATTGTCTGCTCTGAAGACCTTGTTTCCACTCCATATTTTTCCATGACCGTGCCGAATGGCTGATGCACAGGAAGAGTAATTGAATGTACTAAAATTGTTGACAAATTTAACACGTAATAAAAAATGATGGCATGATATAATTCACATATAAGATGACTGGCTAACCAGGGTGGCATTGCAAAATTCACATATATGATGCCTGGCTAGACAAGATGGCATTGCATGATTCACATATATGATAAAGAAACTAAACAGATGGCATTGACACAAAGCATGTCTAAACTAAGCAGATGACATCTTTAATGTATACAGTAAGCAATGCAAGGCACCATATGCATGATATTACCAACATCAGCATGCCAAGTTAGAGCGAAGACCTCATGGGGTAAATAGGAGTGGTCTTCTCCTTCTGAATCCCCCTTCAGAACAGTTATCTTCCTCTTGATTACGATCCGAAATGGGTGGAGGGGGGCTGCCTTTGCGCCCACCATGGAACGACGTCTGCATGAAATTTTATTGCCACGCAAGGCTCGTCTCTTTTGCTCTACATGATCAGTTCCATTGTGTACAATAACTGGCATGCATAGGAATAAAACATAGTGAGATTATGTAAGGAGTGCATGCACAAATCCAGAGTGATGGTAGCAAACTGTGGATAGACCCAAAACCAATGATAGCAGGCAGATAATAGCTTTAGTTAAAAAATACAGATAATGGCTCCTTTAATGTTTGTTTGCACCCAACATGAAACTCATAGTAGACACCAGAGATTAACCAGATAGTAGACAGATAGTACTGATTGCTGCCCCAATATGTACCCCACAACCATTTAAAAACTCAAGTTTCAGCATTAGTTTGGACCTGACTCGGAGTCTAATAGGTGAACACGACGATAATGTAGCATGTCATCATATTAAGCGACGCATAACGTAAGCAGACACGGAAGAGTGCGACCTCTCTTGCGGACCCGTGTAGTCCTCAAGGTCATCTGCTCAGTTGATGATGGTAATGCAGTTGTCGTGGCTGCCGGCGGCGGGGAAGAAGATCTGAGGCGGCGAAAGACAGTCTGGAGAGCGGATCCCTGCTGTGGTGAACCCTTCCGTCGTTGGAGCAGCTGAGCTGGGGTGGAACACAGCGCCGCAGGAGCAGGACAAACCACACAAGGTTTTCTTTGACACATATCTGTAACAGAAGTAATTGAGTAAGGGCTTGTTTGAATTTGAGGATTCTAACAATGCAGGGATAGGAAATAGACAGGAATAGGATAGGAATGCACGTGCAAAACAGAGAATTTAAAAACACAGGATTTCTGCCAATCTGGGTGTTTGATTCACAACAATTGGAAGATCACAGGATGCAAAAAAGCATGGTGAGATTAAGTCAAACCACAAGAAAATGTACGGTTATAATGCTATTATGCTACTATCTCTTAGTCTTGTGCTTGATGAATAGGAATATGAAAAGGAGGAGAAGTGGAAATTAGAATTCCTACGGTTTTTCTTTCAAGGAGACACTAAAGGAACAAATCCTACAGTTTTCCTTTGCTCCATTCCTTTGCACCAAATTCATGAAAAGTAGTACCATAGGAAACTTTCCAATTCCTATGTTTTTCATTCACTTTTCCTTTCAAGCACTGGCGATTCTAGTAGGCAGGCTTGAGCAAGGAAAATCCTACACTAAAAAAATGTTTTTGTGCTACTTCTATTACTTTGGACCCAGGCCACTGCCATACTAGCTCAACTCCCAGGCCCATCGACAAATGCACAGCTCAAACGCGCAGAGATAAATAATGATGGCGTTCAAGAGAGTCCATCACGGATAGCTAAGTTGCCTGGTACCTCACTGCTTGTCATATAGTAGGATAAAATAATCGTATTTCCCGTTACTACGAGTGCTCAGTGGACAATATATATAACATGTAGAGTAAAAAAGAGATGCAACAAGTGTACAACCTCTTTGGCGAAGCCATGTCGATCTCAGCGTGATTGGGTTGGCCGGTGAGGATGCTCTGGCTGACTTGGCTGTCGGAGGAGGGGAAGAAGATCTTAGGCGTCTGGAGATGGAGCCCAAGGTACCGCTCCGCTGTGATGGAGGGTTTCGTCGTTGGAGCAGCTTCGGTGAGTTGTACGACGCCGAGGCTGAAGCAGGACAAGAGAGACAATGAACAACGTTAACCTGAGTGGAATTCTAATAGCATCTCCAATACATGACGTAAAATACATAACCACAAATTGTTAGATGTAAAATACATCAGCCGCTCATCTCTGAACTTAACTGTCGAAACTGAATTTAACCGTCGAAACTGAACTTAACTGTCCAAACTGAACTTAACTGTCGAAACTAAATTTTGCTGTCGAAACTGAATTTTGTTGTCAAAACTGAATTTTGCTGTCGAAACTGAACGCAGTAGCAAGGTGAGGCTACACGTCGATCGACTGACTTTTTCATCTCTGGTCAGTCGATTTTGCAACCGTTGGATACAAAATCAAGGGCATGCGGTTCATCTTCAACCTCCACCCCCCTGAGCCGCCAGCCACCACCGGCCAAACAGCATCCCCCGCCGCCCGTGGCCGGCGGTGCGCGGCCCCGCCCGCCCCGAAAACACTCCCCACCGCTGGTCCGCCGACGCCCCGGCCATCCCTCTAGGCCCCCACCACTGCCTGCGACCACCGCGCCCACCCTGAACCCTAAGATAGATAGTGAGGTACCTCGCGGGCGAGCCCCCCTCCCCGCTGCGGCTAGTTCTTCCTTCACCCTAGCGAGACCACCCCCCTGAAAATCGACTAACCCAAAAGTCGATTCAGTCGACTGAAGTGCTAAATCGGAGCAGCATCGCAAGCAAGAGCAAGAGCGAGAGCAGCAGCGCGAGCAAGAGCAATAGCAATAGCAAGAGCAAACCAGGCAAGGGACCGAGAGCGAGAGCTAAAGCAGCAGCAGCTCCTACTGATGTGGACGTCGCCTCCGAGGGAGCGACACCGTGGAGGAAGTGGCCGGCGATGCCGCCGTGGATGGAGCTGCGTCGTGTCGGCTCGGGACCAAGCGCCGACAGCATCATGAGATCGAATCAAGAAGAAAATGCAGCGATTGGTGTACAACCTCTTTGGTGGTGCAGGTGAAGAGGAAACGGCGATGATGATGCTCTTCCAGTGGTGTAGGTGAAGACGTCGGTGTGGGAATGGAGGAGGAGCGAAAGACGAGGGGAACATCTAGGCAGCTCCTTGGAGGTGGAGGATGGGGTGGCTGAACCGGCGGGACCACGAGATCGACGACGGATCCTCATCCGGTACGATGGATGAGGGACGTCGAGGTGTTGCTGTGGACGACGTCATCGGGGAAGAGGCTCCGACTAGGTGGCGGACGAGCAGGGTGTGGGGCTTCGTCGCGGGTTTTCATGGCCTCGGTGTATGAATGGGTGGGCGGATGGGATGGCAGTGGGGATCCATGGCTTAGGGACGCGCTTGTCCAAAATGTGGGGTATGTTACAAAAGTACCCCCCCCCCCGATTTGAGGCGCTTCTTTCGCTTCAGGGGTATCACGGGCATTTCACATGTCGGGATTTCACAGGAGGTGGGAGTTTTCACGTGTGTTGTAATTTCGGAATAGCAAGGTTTGGGTTGAGATGGAGGGAGTTGTCAGAGCACGACGAGACATAGATATATCTTAAATATTTTTGGCTAACAAGGCGCGGGTTGAAGAGGCGGGAGTTTCGCAGCATGATAGACAGAGACGCTAGCTTGAATTTTCGGCATAGCAAGGTGCGGCTTGAAATTTCAGAAGAACAAGCTTAACGTGTACGAAAAAAAGAGACAATTTGCACCTCAACATGCACAACACACACAAACACCATTTAGACTAGAGTAAGGTACATGTGCATTGCACGCATGAGATTTGGCAACCAAATTATGAATAAATACCACATTATAGCATGTAAGCTTTGAGTCATATATGCATGATGTAGATGTTCGTTTAATTCTTATAGTTCATTTCATTCAAAATCATCTAGTTTTTATAAGAATGCTAATCTATTTTAAGATTCATGGAATTGTGCGTTGTAAGACATAAAGTAAAACAAATAATGGCAAATCATGTAGAAAAACATTTGGGCAATTCTGAAACGGAAGATTCTAGAACAAATAAGAAGTGCTTGTGTTTTGATGTTTGTGCATTATGCTTAAGTTCAACCATGGAGTCTTCTAGATTATACATGTGGCGAAATCTGGTGGAATCTAGATGATATCCAACGGCCAGTAGTGCTCAAATTTGCATCTTTGGACCATCGGATTCGCCTCATCCAACGACCATCTTTCAAAGTTAAAGTTACCCGCACATAATATAAAAATATATATAATATAATATATATAGGGGTATAGATATAGATATGTGATGCGAAAGCCGCCCATCATCTCCAATTAGAATAGTGTGTCCATGCACGGATGCGACGTGGCCAAATGATGTCTGCCATCGGTATCTCAAATTCAAACTAGTCTGACCTTGTTCAATGTGTATACATTACAACATGCTCGTTTCCAAACCACACCGCGCAGATCTCCGTTATATTCATGCATGCATGGGTTTCAAACATCAGGATCTCTTATTCAAATATTTGAATTCAACTTTACATTGATTATGACCTCACCTAGTCTTTGACACCCACATAGTCGTCTTCTCTTTATAATTGTACCACTAACTTTCTCTCGTGCATGCATGCACACACACTACCAGTCGGCATTATCCATCGGGCACATGCAATCTTTTTATTTAGGTCGGTCTCCCATGAAGGCACACACCCACACACATACCCCTCTCCATCATATCGGGCATTCTTTATCTCCCACGCATGCATGCGCAACGATCGATGTTCCTCTATGTATGTATGTATATAGCTAGGTCTTTCATAGTTTTCCACACAAATCGATCAATCGATATATCCAGTGAGGTCTCACCCTCTTTCCCACGTCCACATCGATCAATCTATACCTCTCTATATAGGATTAACATATATAGCTAATACACCCACATTAATTATATATCCAACGTCCCCCTCTCATCATCCATGCCTTCCGCTTCATCTCTCAGACGCATGCAAAACGGCAAAGACAGGGGGCAGTAAGGGCCCTGCCCCCCCCCCTAACATCACTATATATCGAGGCTAATACGAATGTGATCATTAGACAATTGCTGCTAAAAATGGTTTAAGTTCATGAATTGACCCTCCTCGTAAAGGATTAGCAATGCTTGGCCCCCTAGCTCATTTATTTTTCATGGCTCCGCCACTGCGTGCAACAGCGCACGTTCTCGCCCCCTCTCTCTAAATATCGATCTCGCACTTGTGCATTCCTTCATAGTCTCCCTCCACTCGGCCCCACGCACCATCTTCTAGCCCCCCACTGGATTTTGCCACATGTACAATCTAGCAGACTCCATGGTTGAACTTAAGCATAACGCACAAACCTCAAAACAACAGTGGTTCTCTTTTGTTCAAGAATCTTCCATATCATAACTGCCCAAACTTTTTTTATTGTTGAATTGCCATTATTTGTTTTTAGTTTATGCTTTACAACGCACAATTCCGTGAATCATAAAATAGATCAAGGGCTTCTTTGATTCAAAGGATTCTCAAAGGAATTTTGGAGGATTCTAATCATTAGGAATTTTTTCTATCTTGGTTGTTTGATTCGTAGGATTGTAAACCATAGGAAATTTTCCATATGATTCATTTGCACTAGATTTCCTAGGAAACATCCCCTCCACTCAAACCTCTTTGAAAGAATTCTGCGTTTTTTCTATGCACAATCAAACACTCGTACAATCCTGTAGGATTCAAGACGACATTCCACTATAATCCCATGTTTTCCTATTCCCGCGTTCTTAGCTTTTTTATAAAAACTAATTGATTTTGAATGAGATGAACTATAAGAATTAAATGAAGGGCTACATTAGGCATATATGACTCAGAGCTTACATGCTATAGTGTGGTATTTATTCATAATTTGGTTGCAAAATCTAATGCGTGCAATGCACGTGTACCTTACTAGTACTTTGAGTATGTGCAAAACACGTAAATTAGAATACCAATGGCATGCTACACAGTGTCTCTCTTACAGTTCATGAAGCCACGTGGCACATGTGGAGGCGTTGTCGTGACCTCCTTGTGTGGATTGATCATAGTGACGTGCTGCTGGTTCTAGAAGAATGTACTTGTCCTCCCTGAGCCATACTGGCGGTACATGCACGAAGCGAAGATGTGCACGCACGCCACACATGCACTCATTCCCTGGCACGCAAACGCGGGTACACGGGCGGACGCAATTTAGTACCAAGATCCACCCCATGTGATAATTTGACGCGTGTAAAGTCGTTCACTTCATTGATGGTCAATTAATACAGCGCATGCAAATTGAGTGGACGTGAGGGCAGAAGAAAGACATTATTACTCCACTGCGCGCATGCGAGTAGTTAAATCGTGGGTTGCTAGTAGTACTCCCATTGGTCTCCTTCATATTTTGTGCCAATTTTTGACAGTAACATAATACTCCCTCCGTTCCTAAATGTAAGTCTTTGTAGAGATTTCACTGTAAACCGCATACGGATGTATACAAATGCATTTTAAGTCTAGATTCATTTATTTTGCTCCATATGTAGTCCACCTAGTGGATCTCTACAAAGACTTATATTTAGGAACGGAGGAAGTATTTATGCATTTCATCAGTGTAGTAATTGAAATTTATGTTCCGCTAAACTCATCGGGAGCCGTTTCGGGCCTCAAAACCAAAACCATCAATTAATCTTTACCTTGTTCCCATCACATTCGAAAGCCTGCTCACACCTACTAGTACGTACCAAACCTGAATGTGTTCCCACTATGCAGGTATTAGTACTAGTGCTAGTACTCAGGTTATAAACAGGGGAACTACCTAACCTAAAATTACTCTACCTTTCCTCCTCATAAGTGCTTCTTCTTCGTCCGTAGTTGCCATGGCCGGTGAGCAGAGCTCTAGGTCGAGAACTACTCGTAACAAGGGAGCGGCAACCAAGGCTGCGAAAAAAAGAGGGCTCGCCGCCACACAGAGACCTAGAAAGATCTCTCACGGGCAGGCGATGGCTCCCAGGAGCGCCCTAGCTGCGGAGGCGAACATGCCAAGCCGGTGGAGCTGGAGTCGTTATCCCTCGACGGCATGCCCGATCAGCTCAATAAGCACCTCAATAAGCAGAAGGAGTTCATCCAAGGCTTGATGGAGTTGCTGAAGGAGAGCCTCGACGACATGCCCGCTAAGCTCAATAAGCAGGGGGAGTTGACCGCCGGCTTGGTGATGTTGCTGAAGAAGAGCATTGCCTCGGAGAAGAAGGCGATCGGCGAAATCCTGCGACTTCAGTAGGACAAAGCGAAGCTCTGCCACGAGATCGACCTGTTGAAGGAGAAGAACGCCCGCTAGAAGAAGCTGCATGAGAATAGTAGTTCCACGATGAAGATGCTGCAGGCCCTCGTCATGGAACAGGAGGAGGAGTTGGTGAAGCTACGCATCGAGCACCCGGCTGCTGTCAAGGTACGTAATGCGGCCGTGGAACAGATGATGAAGGCTCGCGTCGAGAAATCCCGCGGCATGGACAGAATGAAGAAGATGGCGGAGGAGACGCGCAAGGAGATGGAGGTCGTGGAGGCGATGAAGAAGCAGTTACGACTCCACGGTGAATTAGGTCATTTGGGGTGATAATCTTCCTTCTTCTTTTGCTCCCGTGTTTCATCTTTTGCTTCGGGTGTTTCACCGCACATGTCACGTTCTCTGCGAGGCATGAATAGAACAATGCTTTTTTGAGGGAATGAATAGAACAATGCTAACAATGAGATGATTAGCAAATTAGATCATTTTTTATCGCCATATGGCACTAGGCTGCCCTTGTTTCGTGCTCCTTCGTCGCAGTACTACTCTAGTGGAAAACTTGAGTATACTACACAGTTCTTTGCTCCTCCTCGGGTCGTCGGTGCATTTATACGAGTAGTCAAATCACAAGGCCCCGCCTTCTAGCAGTAATGAGCCGTCAAATCACAAAAGCCCTCGCCTCTCGTGAAACCGACCAAGCTAGTCTGCCCCGCCTTTAGCCTTTAAAAATGTATACTTTTGTACAACAGTAGTATCGATGGATTGTGCCATGGAGCAAAACATGAAATTAAAAAAAGATGGTACATATAGAGAGTGCTCGTCGCCAAATTATGCATATAGTACTATTAAAAAGGCTAGTCTCAATAATGGTGTCCAGCACAACCCACCCCTCAAATAAAACAAAGCATCCTGGAATTCTTTGACAAAACTAAGCACCCTAAAATTCTTTGACAACTAAACTGCTGGCTATATGATCTTGGCCATATATATTGTACGTATATAATGTGAAGAAACGAGTGGTAGTACTATACCAACTAAAAGATGAAATTTAAGAAATACTAGTATGTACATACTGAAGAGTTAAAGTAACGAGAAGAAACATAACATAGTTCTGCTGGGGGCTTAGCAAAACACACCCCTCAAATTAACTTAAGCACACCTGAAATTAAACTTTGCAACTATTCCGGTAGACACTGCATTAGAACCACCATGAGCAACGACACTGCCACCTTACTCGGAGTCCTCGTCCACGTCCTCGACTTCGTCCTTGTCCCTCTTCCTCTTGGCCGATACTTCTTTGCTTGAACCGCACACTTGGTTGTTGCTCTTCATCCAACCCTTGTCGATATTGAAGCAAAGGTAGCCATCCATTGCAGCGTAGTGGATGTGGTCTATATCTAGTACATTCCTCTGCCATGCATGACGATGAAACGTGTATGGAGGTTTCTCCAGTTTACCGTACGAAGGATGAACCGTGGCTCCTGCCAGGGTCAGCATTGAAGGCTGACGAGAGGACACCAACCGATTCTTCTGGAGGTCGAAGGTGTTTCCTACAACGAGGCCTATCCGACGCAGGACTTCTTTGTCATTACCAAAGTCTACAATAACGAATTTGACTAGGTTGCTCTCGAGGAAGTCCTTAAAATCCTGGCACTCAACGTCGGCATAGCATATGCGGTAGACCAAGCATAAGTCATGCACGCAAACCTGGATCACGGCGGGCTTCTTCCTCTCTTCGTCCTTTAGATCCTTCTCTCGTCCCAGGACTATGGTGTACTCAACATCTAGCCCAGTGACCCACTCATCATCTGAGTCTTCGAACATGCGTCTGAAGCGAGAAAGGCATCCTTTCACCATCGCGGAAGAACGGGTATAGATGACGTCGAACTCATCGTCGGTGATGGTTCTAACCTTGTACTCACCGCCGATCATGGAGATTTGGGACGCCATGGACTTGGGAGGAGGGTTAGGATTAGTGGAACTGCCGTAATGTGAATGGACGGGACGACTAGGAGCGAACCGCCATAGTATTGAAGGACGTGCGGGGACGAATAGGAGCGAACTGCCAGCGTGCGAACGGTAGGGTAGTGGCTTTCCATTCTCCCATGATACGGGCTTCCGAGAGCCCTTGGATCTGAGATCGAACGGTTGCATGGCGTGATTCTAGACCTATGGGTGAATATCCTATCCTGGAGGGTTATTCTACAAATTTTCAGCAACTTAGCATGCGACCGTTTGATCTCATATCCAAGGGCTGCCAGCAGCCCGTATCATGGTCGCGCCTACCACGACCGTCGCGTCGCTCGCGCGGTCGCGCCCTTGGAGATTTAACACGGTGCGTTAGGCTATCTGATGTTGGCATGTCATACATAGTCATCACTTAGTCACTCATACTACAAGAAGGTTGGCTATAAGGTTGGCTATAAGTGTATTTTTTTTACTCCTCTCTATCTCTTTCTTCGTACTCCCTCCGTCCCATAATATAAGAACGTTTTTGACACTAGTGTAGTGCCAAAAACGTTCTTATATTATGGGACACAGGGAGTACTAGTATTTATTGCATTTGCCAAGGAGTGACCTCTTCCAATGAAATGGTGTTGCTAAGTTTGCTTCATTTAATTAGCTATAGACTCAAAATTGTCTTTTCACCTAGGTACACGCGCTTAGCACCGTTTCTTCCTTGGGTCACCAAACTAGTCTCTCTCTTCTTGATTAACTTGCCACATCAGACTTTATGCCTATGTGGAAAGCTTAAGCACCTGTAGGAGCAAGTAAAAGTAAGTACAATAGTGCGCTTTACATGGCATTTTTGCATATGTGGAGGAAAGAGAGGCAAGGAAAAAGTGGAGAAGTGGGCTCTCATGCAAGAGCCATCCTCTACTACATGGTGGAACATTGGGAGAGGCACCTGTATGGAGGTGGTCAGGAATCGGGAGACTCGCGCCAGTCGTAGCGCTGCAGTTAAAATGATAATGGCAAGTCAAATCACGGGGCCCCACCTGTCCAGCAGTAACTCGCTGTCAAATCACACAACCCTACGTTTGCAGCAGCCTACTCCCTCATCTTCTCGCGTCTCTGTCGAACCGACTAGGCGGAACTGCCCCGCCGCCTACCGCGCAGGAAAAGCCCCGCCCTCGACTTTTAAATAGTATCCAGTATACTAATTTTGTATCCATGGATTGCGCCCGCACCATGGAGCAAAGCGTCTAGAAAATGGCGGTACACATGTACGGAGTATACAACACGCCCGTCGCGTTCGCGTCGCACCCTAGACGGTCGGTCGGTCTGGCACGCTGCTCTCCGAATGGAACGCGCGTCATATTGCGTTTGCACACACATGTGGGACGGCAATTGAGAACCGACCATAGGCACACTCCCCGGCCCCACAAGTCGGGTGACTTAATAGAAGAGGGAGACGAGCGATAGTACTAGAGAAGTGTTGTACTACGTTGGTGCGTGGACGATCCCTGCAAGACACGGAAGATCAGTTCGTCCATGCATGTGACCAGACTCCAGCAGACACGCCTGGATTGGCTATCGTGTACATATTGTGCAGGTTGTGTTGTACATGGCTGTAGTTGTGGTGAGAAATCTAAAAAAAGGTTTCTTGTCATCTCGCAAAATTAGGTGTCATGTGCTTTGGATCACTGCGAGGGTTAAACGGCGACAATTGAGTTGGGCTAGTCATTGGGGGCACATGCACGAACAGGGACTACTCGGCTGCCATCTAGGTCAAGCCGGCTATGTTAATTAGGACATCTATCGACGGACCCCTTTTCTACGAGTTTATCTTTAATTTGAGCTTTGTTCCTCGTCTGGTTTGTCCGTCGGGATTCATGTTGTCTCCTTTGGGCAGTGAGGTTATGATTTCTTGTCATGTGGCATTTTTTCGTGTTATATGTTATAATCCGGCGCTTCAGATCAAAATGACAACAACGGCGCCTCCGAGCCACGTGCATGAAGACTTCTCAACTGTCATTGACGAGGTCAAGCCGGCTCCGGTAGACAAAAGAAAACTAGTACTACTCCACTATATAGGCAGGAGCCTCCGCGCTTGCTTGCTAGTGTTGCTCTCTTCACACTGTCTCGGCCTCTCCAGATCTAAACACGACAGCGGTGGCCACACTCTCTCTCTCTGCTCACCGCTGGTCACAGATCCAGCCGGATCCTCTCCTCCGGGGAAGGTGAGAAGGTGCAACGTTCACGCGGTCGTCCTCGGCGATGGCTCTTACCCACTGTTGGGCGCGTCCCGATCAGCCCGCCTTGCCGTTCTCTCCCAAGCACCGCTGGCGAGGGAGGGCCTCCGACCCCTTCTTCCTCGCTGCCATAGTGTGGGCAGATCCGGCCTCCCTCCGCCCACCTAGCGACATCCCGACGACCATCAGGTATAACTTCCTTTGAAACCGGCCTTGCTCTACTTCCCGAGCTCCTGACGTCACTGCATTTGTATCTTTTACTATTTCTCAGGCCCCCTCGTAGATAGGATCGATCGGCTATTCGAAAACCACCTAATTTTTTACGTTTAAGAGGTAAAACTAGTTCATGCCACTCGAATCTAGTACTACTTGGTTCAAACAAGGAAGAAAGGGGGTGGGGGTGGGGGAGGATTTGTTACCTGAATCTAGGACTTGGTCGAAAGAGGAAATAATGGGGGCGAAAAGTAGCAGAGACTGGCTATCCAACTGGTCTCTAGGTCTAATAGGGAAATAAAGGGAAACGCAGTACAAACTCAATATAAACCCGATCTATTGGTTGAAAAAGGAAAGAAAGTGGGGACTGGGGGACAAGTCAACAGAGTAAGTCCAGCACTAGATTTGCTAGCCTCACAGTATAAGGTGGCTATACCGAACAAAAATGGGACCAACCCAGATATCATGTTCTGATGTTTGTTGCCCCGAGCCACTCTTATGTAATGCCACTGGTAAAATGTAGCAGTCGCACTGTTAAAAGTAAGGACACGTTAAACCAATGTTGTTTTCAATGTAATGCCTCCAGTAATATGAATCAATGGCACTTCTTTACATGTCCTGCTAAAATTTCCCATTAAGATAAGTTGGTTCTTTTCGTTAGAAATGCAACTGTCCTGGTCTGCCTACTCTCCCGTGCCCAAAGTAATGTCATATTTAACGGTTGTCATAGTTAATCCTAATGCCCACACTAATATCTAGCAATGCCAGTGCTTTAGAAATTGCTACTGTCCTTGTAGGATTGCCATTCAGATAAGGAACATGCTTCTTTTCATTTGATGCATGTTTCATCACTTGTTAGTCACCCTCCTTTCCACCTTTTTTTGTGCAAACAGAGATATACATTTCACGCTCGATCTTAGTTGAACTGCACAAATGATATCCAAATTATAGTTGAGCATTCCAGGAGCTTCACAACCAACCTTGATGTTGCTCAATTTTATTGCAACTAATGAAGAAGAAGCCCTGTGGGTTTCGTTTTCTGATGGAAATGGAACCGGGGCTGGAGCCCTTTTCTTAAAAAAAATTGAAGAAGAAGCTGCTAGCTCACGGGACATTGCTTCATTTTTGGTGAACTGCACCAAAAGGTCCCATGAATTGAATCATCCATGTTGGTGACTGAAAGAGCCAGCTTTAGCATCCCAGTCTAAGCACCCCCGGCCTCCATCCTTGCGACGCACGGTACACCTCATTTGCCACCTGCTCGACCCTAGTGTTACTGATAAAATGAAGTAATAATATAGTTAAAATAGAGCGAGTGTCATCTCAATCATTTCATTTCCAATGTAGATAAAGAAAGTGCTTCTCTTTGTTAATGTATGTTTCATCAACTAGTACCATTGTTAATGTTTAAGCATTTCTGCAAACTGGGGTGCTTAATTTTAGTTGATATGTACAAAAATAGAGATTTGAATGTCTCAAGGCGCCTCCTTGTACTACCGCTGTACACAGATGTTCATCACTGGCAGAAGGTGTATCTGGGAGACTTGGCACGATGTCTAGTATGAGGCGTACCGTATGAGGCACCGCAGGGCCCATCTCGCCCTCGCAGCATGGCATACTATGATACTATCGCAATATTTTCTTCTATTTATTTTGTGTGTTTCATCAACTAGTGCCAGTATAATGTAATCACGCTTTTTCATTATCTGTGCAAACAGGGTTATTCAGCTGCATTTTGGTGGAACTGCACAAATGTACGTATGGAACCGGCATATATGCAGAGTGCGAGGTGTGCCAAGTAAAAATTACTGACACCAACCATGCTGCATGCACGCATTGGCATCCACCACCACCAGTGGGATGTGTGGCGCTCTCTGTGGAGGGATCTTTCTTGGCAGCAAATCATCTAACCAAATACTAGTAGCTTATATTGGCAGTTTTCTAGGGAGTACTCTTTTCTGAAAGAAGCACCAATCTATTTTTCTTTATTTGTACACTGTGTCACAACTTTGACCCAAAGGTCCAGAGCTATTTTAGGGTGATTGGCGTAGTACTCGGAGACTAATTGTAAGCATGATTTTCATTAGCTGTCACACTGATTGTAAGCATGAGCAGGTGGAAGATTAGGTTAGTGCGAAGCTTACCTTAAACCCTACCGCCGCCGTTGAAACGAGGCGAGCGTCAAGGGAACCGTGGAGAATGGCGGGGAAGCGACGTCACGCCATCCGGCCTCCTCTTGCGGTGGGAGAACGAATACTCCTGTGGCTCCAGCTGGCTCTGCACCCTCACGAACGGCACACCATACTCGATCGATTCGTTATCCTCTGGGTGCTCGACCTTCGACCTGTACGCCCACCACCTCCGCCTGACTGTCGCCTCGGGCGAATCTGTCTGCTCCATCGCCCAGAGGAGATACTCGATGAACTCGGAGGACTGCGGCGTGACTGCCGTCGAGGAGTACATGTACATCGCCGCCGTCTCGCTCTTTCGCATACATTGCCACATGGCCTGCACCGTCCTCAAAATCTCCCACTCATTGTCAAACCAACTAAGGATCTCCTTCAACCTGGCTAACTTTGCTTGGTCGCCGCCGGCGATCTGCCTGATTCGCTGCTGCATCCTCTCCATAGATGTCCTTCTGAGTGGTCCGGTGCTAGCTTTGGAAGATGGGAGGAGAGACGGTGGTCTTGCAATAGAGAAGAGGGAGAGGCGAGACGGTGGTTTTGGAATGGAGATGATAGAGAGGGGAGGAGGTGGTTTTGCAATGGAGAAGATCAGAAGAGGGAGAGGTGAGACGGTGGTTTTGGAATGGAGATGATGGAGAGGAGAGGAGGTGGTTTTGCAATGGAGAAGATCAGAAGAGGGAGAGGCGAGATGGTGGTTTTGGAATGGAGATGATGGAGAGGAGAGGAGGTGGTTTTGCAATGGAGAAGAGGGAGAGGAGCGTGCGGCAGCGATTTAGGATTGGACGAGAGGGCCGGCGCGCTGTGACTGGATCAAAATCAAAATCAATTTACCCTTCAATTAAGAAAGCGACCCCACATTAACTAGTCTCCCTTTTATTCTGGGTCATAATTGACCATGATTTTCGCACATAAAATATATGTTATACGTTGCAAAAATAATATAATTTGAAAGTACATTCAGATACGAACCAAACGATACAATTTTTGGTGACATGCCTTCACATTTGCTTGTCAAATACAGTACGTGGTCAGACTTTGACCCAAAATATGCAAAACAACAAAAAAATACTTCCAAGACAAGCGCCGCTCTTCCGCTCTTCTCCTCTTAAACCACCGCCGCTCCTCTCCTGTTCCAATCTAAATGCAGCGCCGCTCCTCTCCTCTTCCATTTCAAAACCACCGCCCCTCCTCTCCTGTTCCAGTCCAAAACCAGCGTCGCTCCTCTCCCGTTCTAATCCAAAACCAGCGCTGCTCCTCTCCTCTTCCATTCAAAAACCACCGCCGACGAGTGAAGGTGCTGTGCAGAAGTAGATCGATGGAGGAGTACAACCGATACGTGAGGATTGCAGACGGCGACCCTGTGAAGCTAGCTAGGATGTTGGAGATACAGTCTTGGTTTGACAACAAGGACCAACTAGCGGCGACGGCGACATCCATGGCCAAATAACTGCAACAGAGCGAAAAGGCAGCGATATTCCCGGAGGGAGTCGCGCCGGAGTACATAGAGCTGCTCCTCTGGGCCATGGAGCAAACAGATTCACCAAATCCGATCGTGAGGGAGCGGTGGTGGGAGTATCGATCCCAGATGGAGCATCCACCAGAGATTGAAGGATTGAGCATCTACAGGGTGTTGTTTGTGAGGGTGTCCTGCCAGAGCGAGCCGGTGGAGTCTTCGTCGACCGAACCCGACTGCAAGAGGAGAAAAGCAATTGGACCGACGACGCTTCCCCGCCATCGTCTCCCTCGACGTTCACATCGTCTCACGGGGCGGCTGTCTGCCACCGAGGAATAGGAGGGGGCTGCCCCCCAGCCCAATAGTCAGGCAGGTTGTGAATTGTCAGGAGGAGCTTAGGGTTGTCAGTATTTGCAGGTTGTGAATTGTGTTTTGTGTTGTGTATTTTGAGAGTACTTTCAGATATGAATGTCTTTTGAATTTCAGATTTGCAGTATTGAGCATATGAAATATTTTATGAATTCTAGAGATCTATTTTTAGCACTTAAAAATGTAGTTTCATAGGAGTATAAAAGTGCAGACAATGTGATTCTCAGAGAAGAAACTGCAAGTTTCAGTTTCAGATAAGAAACTGCAAGTTCAGTTTCAGATAATAAACTGCAACTTTCAGAGGCAGAGCATTTATATTAACACGCCCTTTTCAAACAGGGTTAACATCATATTGGAAGTTTTATTCATGGTCGAAAATGGAACTACCAGCCAGTTAACATCATGTTGATCAACATTCATGCATAGCACATCTTCATATGATGCACAGTCAAAATGCCCACACAATGTCGACTGTGCGAAACACAGAGAAAACGAGGGACGAAGTTTTGGCAAGTGTTGGACGTGGTTTTGGGCTGCCCCGTCTAGGCTTTCATTTTTAACATGCGCAGCCCACGACCTCGGATGGGAGGTCCATAGGCCTGTTTGTATTTTCTTAGGGCCGTCATGTATCGACCGGCCTATGGACCTCCCATCCGAGGTTTTATTTTTGGCAGCCCAATTTATGTTTTTTTTAAGAAAACGCAGAGGTCTGTTCTATTTTTCTATATAAGAATAGGAACGCCAGGTCCAACTTATGTTTCCCTTCTAACTATATTATATATATATAAATTATTTTATATGTTATTATATATTATTTTTATTGTCATCATATATTTAACAGATACTTACATATGTAAGAAAACAATATCCCACATCTTATTAACTTATAAAAATAATTTCTTAACAAATAAAATCCTGGATTGTTTTGGCACGAAAATCCTAGTGATTGTGTACAAAAGCTTGGTAAGATTTAAGGACGAATGTAATAATATCACTTATTATTTAAATATATTTATAACAACATGCTCAGCCCCTTTTTATTTTTTGATAACATTGCTGGCCCAACCCAACATTATAATTAGAATCAGCCCAGCAAAATCGTGTATTTCGAGAAAGTGCAAATGGCCTGTAATTTTTTAGGAAATAAAATAAATGGGCCGCATGGACGCTACATTATTTGTTCACCCAGCCCAGCTAATGGCTGTAATTCAAAAAAAAGATCAAATTGACTGTAAATTCTACCGGGCAAAAAAAAGACTGTAAATTCTGAAAAAAAATGGGTTGAATACGGGCCACATTTTTGGAGGCTGAAATGTGGGCCAATAGGTCGAAGCCAACGCAAGTCGTTGTCAATTTAGTCAACAAATGATTCTGACATGTTAGCCACTGGATTTACATCCAACGACCGGCATCCATCTTCAATCTCTCGTCTTCTTCCTCCAGCACCGCCGGGACCACCTCCCGCCTCCTGCTGCTAGCAGCTGTGCTTAGCACGCTTCGCTATGAAGCGCTACTCCACCGTTGGCCAGGCCATCCCTCCACCCCTCCACACCTCCTGTTCTTCTCCACCGACTGCCGAACCACACCGCACTAGAACCAGTTAACCCTCGTACACCTCTCTGTCTGCGACTCTACTCCCGCGTCTTCCCATCTCTGGCTCATTGCTGTCCGGGGCCTCGCCGTCGTCCACCACCTTGGATGCGCTCGGCGCGGCGTGGTCAACGTGGTCAACGAACGACACCACCGGAAGTAGACTGTGCGTGGAGAGGCTGACAGCTGGGTCCACGGCCGCACATAAGGAAATGCCTCCTTATTACGCGCAAAATAATGATTTCACCACCTGACATCTGGGACCCACCGGAAGGGCCTCTGTATTTCACGAAAATAACGTGCCCCCCGCTGACATGTCGGACCCACCAGCTATCTTCGCACGCAAGGAAGTGCCTCCTTATTACGCACAAAAAAAATGAATACTCCCCCTGCCAGCTGGAACCCAGCATAGTGGGAGACTGACTTGTGGGCCTACCAAGTTGACGGGGACGGAGGGCTTTGTCAACTTAGTCAATATGAACGATTCTAGCTCCTGTTACCGTACGATGTTCATCCAACGGCCGTAGTGCTTCTTCAACCTCTGGTCTTCTTGCTCCAGCCGCCCAAACCAGCGCCGGTCGTGCCGCGTGCTCCTGCCTCCCATGGTCGGCTGTGATGCCGCGGAGGCCTCACCGCTCCCTACTACTCCCACCGCTGGCCATGCCATCCCTCTACTCACCCACACCCCCTGTTATTCTGCGGCGACAGCAGCCTCACACCGCAGCCGAACCAGTGAACCCTCGTACTCCTCTTCGCGTGGGCATCCACTGCTGCGTCTGCCCCGGCTCCGAGTCGTCCCCTTCCTAGTCCTCGCCGTGGTGCTCTCGGCGCGGCGTGGTCAACGTGGTCAAGGAACGACTTCCATCGGACATGGACTATACGTGGAGAGGCTGACAGCTGGGTCCACGGCCGTAGCAAGGAAGTGCCTCCTTATTACGCGCAAAATAATGATTCCTCCACCTGACAGCGGGGACCCACCGGACAGGGCACCGTATTTCACGAAAAAAATGTTTCCCCCTGACTCCTGGGACCCACCAGCTACATCTTCGCACGCAAGGAAGTGCGTCCGGGCAAAAAAATGATTCGCCCCCTGACTGCTGGGACCCACCAGCTACATCTTCGCACGCAAGGAAGTGCGTCCGGGCAAAAAAACGATTCGCCCCCTGACTGCTGGGACCCACCAGCTACATCTTCGCACACAAGGAAGTGCCTGACAGTCGGAACCCACCTGGTCGAAGCGTACGTAGCGTTGTCATTCTGGTCGCGAACGTGTACGTACATATATACTGGTTGATGTAGAGGCGTGCACGTGTCGTAGTAGAGGCGCGTACGTGTCGTAGTAGAGGCGCGCACATAGCATGTACACGTACGTACAGCGGCCAGGGTGCAAGAAAGAAAATACGACCACGTATGTGTACATACGGGCGGGGTCTCGAACGCCTACTCGCGCATACATACGGCCAGGGCTCGTGTACATGGCTGGGTCGGAACGGAGAAACAGCGTCGTCGTCGTGTTCATGGGGAGGCAACGGAATGCATCGTGTTCATGGGGAGGCAACGGAATGCGTCGTGTTCATGGGGAGGCAACGGAATGCTTCGTGTTCATCGGGAGGCAACGGAACGCGTGGGAGCCAACCGGCTGGGTCAGAACGGAATGCACGGTCGTGTTCATCGGGAGGGCTTGGACGGAACAGGCGATGGAAATGAGGCCTGGCGTACCGCAAAACAGAGGAAACAGACCTCCTACGTTCGGAACGGGGTCCTGTTGATCGGGAGGGGTGTGGCATACTGCAAAACGGAGGAAACGGACCTCCTACGGTCGCAACGGGGGTCCTGTTGATCGGGAGGGGTGTGGCGTACCAAAAAACGGAGGAAA
>NC_057802.1:306472227-306499014 GCF_018294505.1 Triticum aestivum | reverse complement strand
ACCTCCTACGGTCGAAACGGGGGTCCTGTTGATCGGGAGGGGTGTGGCGTACCACAAAACGGATGAAACGGACCTCCTACGGTCGAAACGGGGGTCCTGTTCATCGGGAGGGGTGTGGCGTACCACAAAACGGGACTCCACGGGATACTGTTCATCTCCACCGTCGACCTCCTCCAGCCTCCACGGGCTCCTGTTCATCCAGCCTCCACCGCGCGCTACTCCACCGGCTACTGTTCAACCACCCCTCCACGGGCACCCCTCCACCGTCTACTGTTTATCCAGCCCTCCACACCACGGGGTCCTGTTCGACCACCCCTCCACGGGCACCCCTCCACCGTCTACTGTTCATCCAGCCCTCCACACCACGGGGTCCTGTTCATCCAGAGGCAACGCCACCGCTCACTGTTCATCCAACCCCCCCGGGCAACGCTCACTGTTCATCCAATCGATCGGCTTCAGTTAGTAGCAGTAGCGAAGGAATCGCTCGATCGGGTTCAGTTAACAGCCATCGATCGATCGCTTGGGTTCAGTAACGCGTAGCCTGCAGTGCAATCGCTCGGGTTCAGTTAGAGCCCAACGCCTCGCTCGGGTTCAGTTCGAGCCAATGCCTCGCACACACGCGCGTACGTGTACAAGAGAAACGCGCATCGCTCGGCCCCCGACCTCCCACCGTAACCGGGAACTCCCCGAAATTTTCCTCCCCCTCGCTTCTACCACGGATTTTTCCGTCATAGACGGCCCAAAGAATGTCATGCAGCTGCGTCTCCGGCCCGCCCAGGACGAAAAGCCCATTTTCTGTCATGATTTTTTGTCATAGAAGTAGGAGCCCACCACATCTATGATGATACTGGGTTTTGTCACATTTATCGTCATAGAAGTGTCATATGTATGACAGAGAAAAAATTCGTTCGGCCCAAAATGTCACGGATGTGTCTTTTTTTGTAGTGCAACCGTCCACCGACTCTTCGCCTTTCGCTCTCGATTTGGAACTGCTGTCGCACGCTAGCTCTTCCTCCCTCCTCCATTTGCCTTCACCCTTCCTTCTGCCATTGTTTGATCGTCTTCTCCATGGAGGGAACAAGCCGGAAACGACCCCGTTATTCTTGCCCCGATCTGAATGATGACGCGGTGGAGGAACTCATTGATCGGTGCGACGTCATCACCTCGGCTAGCATGGCAGGTTCGTTCAAGACCATTCTCGACTCAACTAATAACGTCATTACAAGGAACATAAGGGTTCAGGAGCGGTTTGATCTCCCCTATCTTCTTTGCCATGACCCTGCTGATTGGCGCGGGGACGAGGGAAGCCTCACCTTGTGTAAGTTTATGCCGCTTGATAATGATACGTATGATGTTAAGATGCCATCGCTTGAGGGCAAGGCTTGGGCAGGCGCAAATGGAGATTGGGTTGTTTATATTGGGTACAATTGCGAGTGGGAACTTGTGTATGTGTACACTCGTCACCGGGTTCCACTTCGAAAAATCTCAGACGACTGCCCAGAGGTTGAGTACACCGGTATTCTACGTGAGTTCAAATATGATCATGCTGACTGTCGTCTATGGAAGATAGCAATTTGTCGAGTTCCCAACCGCTCTTGGGGTTATAGGAATGCTTATGTTGTCACTATCTTCGACAAGCTTGTTGCCATCCTTCATGGTTCGACTCGATGGATATTGCTCAAAAATCAGTTTCTATACATGGATGAGTATTGTGATGCAATTCAATATGAGGGTCTTGTGTTTGCTGCCACCACTCGTGGCACTGTTTTTGCATGGAATCCTCATGATTTCGGTACGTTTGTCTTCCACCGTAATTATAATTGTTTCATCCACATGTATGCGTGTTAGCTAGTTTCCCTTTACTAATTAACCTTCTTGTGTTTCCAAGGTCCTGTGAACATTCCACCACCTATACTTGAAAATTTTATTCACGAGCATGAGGATGAGTAGGACCCATATACTCAGTGGCGCCTGGCAACTTATTCCGATGGATCACTTCTTCTTGTCTGTATACGGGGCACTACTGATGTTACTAAGAAAGCAGGTGTTGTCTCGTATGGTCGTACTCTCCGGACCTATTCCAACATCTTTTGCGGGGTATTCGGGATGGATACTAGTGTACTAGCGCCAACACCTTCTCCCTGGTTCAGCATTTAAAGTCTTGGAGGAAACTCGCTCTTCCTTGGACAAAACTATCCAATGATGGTGGAAGGCGATCCAGCTGCTGTTGACACAACGTTACTACCATTTATGAGAAGCAACTGTATCTATACCTCGGACATTACTATGCTTCCCTACTGTCCCAATATGGGTATTGAAATAGGCCGCTTTAGCCTAAATGATCAGTCCTGCGTTGGTCTCGGGATTGACAGTAGCTGGCCCTTCCCAGAGAATCACTTCTGGTTCAAAGCAAGTGTTTCCAACGCCGACGAGTGGTTGATCTGAAGTTCATTTCATCGCTTTGTTATTTGTTGTGTGAGAAAAAACTTTACTAGAATGTTTTGTTGGAAATGATCTATAATCCAACGTGTATCCTTGTTGTCGTTGTGGGTTGATGACTTGTTGTATGTAATCAATGGTACATTTGCATATGCGTCCATGAACTCACGCCTGCTAGTGGTGTTCATATGAATAGTGCTAGTGATTTTAGTTGCAAAAATTAGATAGTGCTAGTGATTTGTAGCTGCATATTTTGACAAATCGCAGTGCTACAAGGTTGACAAATGGCAATGTTACTAGATAAACAAAGGTCAATCTTTCCAGTTTGAGAAATGGCAACATACCCAAAATGACAGATATGCAAATCTTATCCAATTGTTTGTACGTGGTTGCACACGGGTCATGCAAAACAACCATTTGCGTTGAAGGGATGGAGACATCCTGCTCGGCACATTTTCCCTTGGCTTCCTGGGGAAGCTGTCGGGTTTGCATACGGGTGTTCTAACTAAAACATTTGCGATGAGTGTTTTATATTTAAAAACCGTTGACGTTTTTTTCAAAAGAAAATTGTTCGATAATTCTATACATTAAGAGAGAAAAATGCAAGTTCGTTCACACCATATATTTCATTCAATCACACTATGAATTTATATTCATATGATCGAGAATTCGAGATACAATATTAAACCCCAAAAAAACTATTTCCGACGGCGGCGGAGGCGGCGTGCCGCGCCGTCATTGTCGTTTTCGTCCTCCGGGACGCTTGTTGAAGTCTTCAAGGCAGCACAAAATGTTCTTCACTTGTAAATCAAACATCATGTCGTCGCGCGATCGACGGGCGGGGCGCGGGAGGACGGCAACTGGCACCGCTGAGAGGTAGCGGTCGACAGCATCGTCCCATGCCGCTGAGGGGGGGCACGTGAAGGAAATATGCCCTAGAGGCAATAATAAAGTTATTATTTATTTCCTTATATCATGATAAATGTTTATTATTCATGCTAGAATTGTATTAACCGAAAACGTAATACTTGTGTGAATACATAGACAAACAGAGTGTCACTAGTATGCCTCTACTTGACTAGCTCGTTGATCAAAGATGGTTATATTTCCTAGCCATAGACATGAGTTGTCATTTGATTAACGGGATCACATCATTAGGAGAATGATGTGATTGACTTGACCCATTCCGTTAGCTTAGCACTCGATCGTTTAGTATGTTGCTATTGCTTTCTTCATGACTTATACATGTTCCTATGACTATGAGATTATGACAAGTCCCGTTTACCGGAGGAACACTTTGTGTGCTACCAAACTTCACAACGTAACTGGGTGATTATAAAGGTGCTCTACAGGTGTCTCCAAAGGTACTTGTTGGGTTGGCGTATTTCGAGATTAGGATTTGTCACTCCGATTGTCGGAGAGGTATCTCTGGGCCCTCTCGGTAATGCACATCACTTAAGCCTTGCAAGCATTGCAACTAATGAGTTTGTTGCGAGATGATGTATTACGGAACGAGTAAAGAGACTTGCCGGTAACGAGATTGAACTAGGTATTGAGATACCGACGATCGAATCTCGGGCAAGTAACATACCGATGACAAAGGGAACAACGTATGTTGTTATGCGGTCTGACCGATAAAGATCTTCATAGAATATGTGGGAACCAATATGAGCATCCAGGTTCCGCTATTGGTTATTGGCCGGAGAGGTGTCTTGGTCATGTCTACATAGTTCTCGAACCCATAGGGTCCGCACACTTAACGTTATGATGACAGTTATATTATGAGTTTATATGTTTTGATGTACTGAAGGTTGTTCGGAGTCCCGGATGTGATCAAGGACATGACCAGGAGTCTCGAAATGGTCGAGACATAAAGATTGATATATTTGAAGCCTATGTTTGGATATCGGAAGTGTTCCGGGTGAAATCGGGATTTTTCCGGAGTACCGGGAGGTTACCGGAACCCCCCGGTAACTTAATGGGCCTTAGTGGGCCTAGGTGGAAGAGAGGAGAGGAGGCCAAGGCAGGGCCGCACGCCCCTCCCCCCCCAGTCCGAATAGGACAAGGAAAGGGGGGCGGCGCCCCCCCTTTTCCTTCCTCCCCTCCACCTCTTCCCCCTCTCTCTCCTAGTCCAACATGGAAAAGGGGGGAGTCCTACTCCCGGTAGGAGTAGGACTCCTCCTGGCGCACCTCTCCCCTTGGCCGGCCGAACCCCCCTTGCTCCTTTGTATACGGGGCAGGGGGCACCTCTAGACACACAATTGATCTATTGATCTCTTAGCCGTGTGCGGTGCCCCCCTCCACCATATTACACCTCGATAATATCGTAGCGGTGCTTAGGCGAAGCCCTGCGTCGGTAGAACATCATCATCGTCACCACGCCGTCGTGCTGACGAAACTCTCCCTCAACACTCGGCTGGATCGGAGTTCGAGGGACGTCATCGAGCTGAACGTGTGCTGAACTCGGAGGTGCCGTGCGTTCGGTACTTGATCGGTCGGATCGTGAAGACGTACGACTACATCAACCGCGTTGTGTTAAAGCTTCCGCTTTCAGTCTACGAGGGTACGTGGACAACACTCTCCCCTCTTGTTGCTATGCATCACCATGATCTTGCGTGTGCGTAGGAAATTTTGAAATTACTACGTTCCCCAACTGTGGCATCCGAGCCTGGTTTTATGCGTTGATGTTATAAGCACGAGTAGAACACAAGTGAGTTGTGGGCGATATAAGTCATACTGCTTACCAGCATGTCATACTTTGGTTCGGCGGTATTGTTGGATGAAGCGGCCTGGACCGACATTACGCGTACGCTTACGCGAGACTGGTTCTTCCGACGTGCTTTGCACAGAGGTGGCTAGCGGGTGTTAGTTTCTCCAACTTTAGTTGAACCGAGTGTGGCTACGCCCGGTCCTTGCGAAGGTTAAAACAGCACCAACTTGACAAACTATCGTTGTGGTTTTGATGCGTAGGTGAGAACGGTTCTTGCTAAGCCCGTAGCAGCCACGTAAAACTTGCAACAACAAAGTAGAGGACGTCTGACTTGTTTTTGCAGGGCATGTTGTGATGTGATATCGTCAAGACATGATGCTATATTTTATTGTATGAGATGATCATGTTTTGTAACCGAGTTATCGGCAACTGGCAGGAGCCATATGGTTGTCGCTTTATTGTATGCAATGCAATCGCCATGTAATTGTTTTACTTTATCACTAAGCGGTAGCGATAGTCGTAAAAGCAATAGTTGGCGAGACGACAATGATGCTACGATGGAGATCAAGGTGTCGCACCGGTGACGATGGTGATCATGACGGTGCTTCGGAGATGGAGATCACAAGCACAAGATGATGATGGCCATATCATATCACTTATATGGATTCCATGTGATGTTTATCTTTTATGCATCTTATCTTGCTTTGATTGACGGTAGCATTATAAGATGATCTCTCACTAAATTTCAAGATAAAAGTGTTCTCCCTGAGTATGCACCGTTGCCAAAGTTCGTTGTGCCCAGACACCACGTGATGATCGGGTGTGATAAGCTCTACGTCCATCTACAACGGGTGCAAGCCAGTTTTGCACACGCGGAATACTCAGGTTAAACTTCACAAGCCTAGCATATGCAGATATGGCCTCGGAACACGGAGACCGAAAGGTCGAGCGTGAATCATATAGTAGATATGATCAACATAGTGATGTTCACCGTTGAAACTACTCCATCTCACGTGATGATCGGACATGGTTTAGTTGATATGGATCACGTGATCACTTAGAGGATTAGAGGGATGTCTATCTAAGTGGGAGTTCTTAAATAATATGATTAATTGAACTTAAATTTATCATGAACTTAGTCCTGATAGTATTTTTGCAAATTATGTTGTAGATCAATAGCTCGCGTTGTTGCTTCCCTGTGTTTATTTTTGATATGTTCCTAGAGAAAATTATGTTGAAAGATGTTAGTAGCAAAGATGCGGATTGGATCCGTGATCTGAGGATTATTCCCATTGCTGCACAGAAGAATTATGTCCTTGATGCACTGCTAGGTGACAGACCTATTGCAGGAGCAGATGCAGACGTTATGAACGTTTGGCTAGCTCAATATGATGACTACTTGATAGTTTAGTGCACCATGCTTAACGGCTTAGAATCGGGACTTCAAAGACGTTTTGAACGTCATGGACCATATGAGATGTTCCAGGAGTTGAAGTTAATATTTCAAGCAAATACCCGAGTTGAGAGATATGAAGTCGCCAACAAGTTCTATAGCTAAAAGATGGAGGAGAATAGCTCAAGCAGTGAGCATGTGCTCAGATTGTCTGGGTACTACAATCGCTTGAATCAAGTGGGAGTTAATCTTCCAAATAAAATAGTGATTGACAGAATTCTCTAGTCACCATCACCAAGTTAGTAGAACTTCGTGATGAACTATAGTATGCAAGGGATGACGAAAGTAATTCCCGAGCTCTTCGCGATGCTGAAATCGACGAAGGTAGAAATCAAGAAAGAGCATCAAGTGTTGATGGTTAACAAGACCACTAGTTTCAAGAAAAGGGCAAAGGGATAGAAGGGGAACTTCAAAAAGAACGGCAAGCAAGTTGCTACTCAAGTGAAAAGCCCAAGTCTGTACCTAAGCCTGAGACTAAGTGCTTCTACTGCAAAGGGACTGGTCACTGGAAGCGGAACTGCCCCAAGTATTTGGTGGATAAGAAGGATGCAAAGTGAACAAAGGTATATTGGATATACATGTTATTGATGTGTACTTAGTAGTGTTTATAGCAACCCCTCAGTATTTGATACTGCTTCAGTTGCTAAGAGTAGTAACTCGAAACGGGAGTTGAAGAATAAACAGAGACTAGTAAAAGGCGAGGTGACGATGTGTGTTGGAAGTAGTTCCAAGATTAATATGATCATCATCGCACACTCCCTATACTTTTGGGATTAGTGTTGAAACTAAATAAGTGTTATTTGGTGTTTGCGTTGAGCATGAATATGATTTGATCATGTTTGTTGCAATACGGTTATTCATTTAAATTAGAGAATAATTGTTGTTCTGTTTACATGAATAAAACCTTCTATGGTCATACACCCAATAAAATGGTTTGTTGGATCTCGATCGTAGTGATACACATATTCATAATAATGAAGCCAAAAGATGCAAAGTTAATAATGATAGTGCAACTTATTTGTGGCACTGCCGTTTAGGTCATATTGGTGTAAAGCGCATGAAGAAACTCCATACTAATGGGATTTTGGAATCACTTGATGCTTGCAAACCGTGCCTCATGGGCAAGATGACTAATACGCCGTTCTCCGGAACTATGGAGAGAGCAACAAATTTGTTGGAAATCATACATATAGAAGTATGTGGTCTGATGAATATTGAGGCTCGTAGCAGGTATCATTAATTTCTGACCTTCACAGATGATTTGAGCAGATATGGGTATATCTACTTAATGAAACAGAAGTCTGAAACATTTGAAAAGTTCATATAATTTCAGAGTGAAGTGGAAAATCATCATAACAAGAAAATAAAGTTTCTATGATCTGATCGTGAAGAAGAGTATTTGAGTTACGAGTTTGGCATTCAGTAAAAACAATGTGAAATAGTTTCACTACTCACGCCACCTGGAACACCACGGTGTAATGGTATGTCCGAACATCGTAACCGTACTTTATTAGATATGGTGCGATATATGATGTCTCTTACCGATCTACCACTATCGTTTTGGGGTTATGCATTAGAGACAGCTGCATTCACGTTAAATAGGGTACCATCTAAATCCGCTGAGACAACATCTTATGAACTGTGGTTTGGCAAGAAACCAAAGTTGTCGTTTCTTAAAGTTTGGGGTTGCGATGCTTATGTGAAAAAGTTTCATCCTGATAAGCTCAAACCCAAATCGGAGAAATGTGTCTTCATAGGATACCCAAAGGAGACAGTTGGGTACACCTTCTATCACAGATCCGAAGGCAAGACATTCGTTGCTAAGTATGGATCCTTTCTAGAGAAGGAGTTTCTCTCGAAAGTAGTGAGTGGGAGGAAAGTAGAAACTTGATGAGGTAATTGTACCTGCTCCCTTATTGGAAAGTAGTTCATCGCAGAAACCAGTTTCCGTGACGCCTATACCAATTAGTGAGGAAGTTAATGATGATGATCATGGAACTTCAGATCAAGTTATTACTGAACCGCGTAGGTCAAGCAGAGTAAGATCCGCACCAGAGTGGTACGGTAATCCTGTTCTGGTGGTTATGTTACTAGACCATGACGAACCTACGAACTATGAAGAAGCGATGGTGAGCCCAGATTCCGCAAAATGGCTTGAGGCCATGAAATCTGAGACGAGATCCATGTATGAGAACAAAGTACGGACTTTGATTGACTTGCCCAATGATCGGCGAGCCATTGAGATTAAATGGATCTTCAAGAGGAAGACGGACGCTGATAGTAGTGTTACTATCTACAAAGCTAGAATTGTCGCAAAAGGTTTTCGACAAGTTTAAGGTGTTGACTACGACGAGATTTTCTCACTCGTATCTATGCTTAAGTCTGTCCGAATCATGTTAGCAATTGCCGCATTTTATGAAATCTGGCAAATGGATAAACAAAATTGCATTCCTTAATGGATTTATTAAAGAAGAGTTGTATATGATGCAACCAGAAGGTTTTGTCAATCCTAAAGGTGCTAACAAAATATGCAAGCTCCAGTGATCCATCTATGGACTGGTGCAAGCATCTCGGAGTTGGAATATACGCTTTGATAAGTTGATCAAAGGATATAGTTTTATACAGACTTGCGGTGAAGCCTGTATTTACAAGAAAGTGAGTGGGAGCACTACAGCATTTCCGATAAGTATATGTGAATAACATATTGTTGATCGGAAATAATGTAGAATTATTCTGCAAAGCATAAAGGAGTGTTTGAAAGGAGTTTTTCAAAGAAAGACCTCGGTGAAGCTGCATACATATTGAGCATCAAGATCTATAGAGATAGATCAAGACGCTTGATAAGTTTTTTCAATGAGTACATGCCTTAACAAGATTTTGAAGTGGTTCAAAATGGAACAGCCAAAGAAAGAGTTTCTTGCCTGTGTTACAAGGTGTGAAATTGAGTAAGACTCAATGCCTGACCACGGCAGAAGATAGAAAAAGAATGAAAAACATTCCCTATGCCTCGGCCATAGGTTCTATAAAGTATGCCATGCTGTGTACCAGATCTATTGTATACCCTACACTGATTTTGGCAAGGGAGTACAATAGTGATCTAGGAGTAGATCACTGGACAGCGGTCAAAATTATCCTTAGTGGAATAAGGATATGTTTCTCGATTATGGAAGTGACAAAAGGTTCGTCGTAAAGGGTTACATCGATGCAAGTTTTGACACTAATCTAGATGACTCTAAGTCTCGGTCTAGATACATATTGAAAGTGGGAGCAATTAGCTAGAGTAGCTCCGTGCAGAGCATTGTAGACATAGAAATTTGCAAAATACTTACGGATCTGAATATGACAGACCCGTTGACTAAAATTATCTCACAAGAAAAACATGATCACACCTTAGTACTCTTTGGGTGTTAATCACATAGCGATGTGAACTAGATTACTGACTCTAGTAAACCCTTTGGGTGTTGGTCACATGACGATGTGAACTATGGGTGTTAATCACATGGTGATGTGAACTATTGATGTTAAATCACATGGCGATGTGAACTAGATTATTGACTCTAGTGCAAGTGGGAGACTGAAGGAAATATGCCCTAGAGGCAATAATAAAGTTATTATTTATTTCCTTATATCATGATAAATGTTTATTATTCATGCTAGAATTGTATTAACCGGAAACATAATACTTGTGTGAATACATAGACAAATAGAGTGTCACTAGTATGCCTCTACTTGACTAGCTCGTTGATCAAAGATGGTTATGTTTCCTAGCCATAGACATGAGTTGTCATTTGATTAACGGGATCACATCATTAGGAGAATGATGTGATTGACTTGACCCATTCCGTTAGCTTAGCACTCGATCGTTTAGTATGTTGCTATTGCTTTCTTCATGACTTATACATGTTCCTATGACTATGAGATTATGCAACTCCCGTTTACCGGAGGAACACTTTGTGTGCTACCAAATGTCACAACGTAACTGGGTGATTATAAAGGTGCTCTACAGGTGTCTCCAAAGGTACTTGTTGGGTTGGCGTATTTCGAGATTAGGATTTGTCACTCCGATTGTTGGAGAGGTATCTCTGGGCCCTCTCGGTAATGCACATCACTTAAGCCTTGCAAGCATTGCAACTAATGAGTTTGTTGCGAGATGATGTATTACGGAACGAGTAAAGAGACTTGCCGGTAACGAGATTGAACTAGGTATTGAGATACCAATGATCGAATCTCGGGCAAGTAACATACCGATGACAAAGGGAACAACGTATGTTGTTATGCGGTCTGACTGATAAAGATCTTCGTAGCATATGTGGGAACCAATATGAGCATCCAGGTTCCGCTATTGGTTATTGACCAGAGAGGTGTCTCGGTCATGTCTACATAGTTCTCGAACCCGTAGGGTCCGCACGCTTAACATTACGATGACAGTTATATTATGAGTTTATATGTTTTGATGTACCGAAAGTTGTTCGGAGTCCCGGATGTGATCACGGACTTGACGAGGAGTCTCGAAATGGTCGAGACATAAAGATTGATATATTGGAAGCCTATGTTTGGATATCGGAAGTGTTCCGGGTGAAATCGGGATTTTTCCGGAGTACCGGGAGGTTACCGGAACCCCCCGGTAACTTAATGGGCCTTAGTGGGCCTAGGTGGAAGAGAGGAGAGGAGGCCAGGGCAGGGCCGCACGCCCCTCCCCCCCCCCCAAGTCCGAATAGGACAAGGAGAGGGGGCGGCGCCCCCCCTTTTCCTTCCTTCCCTCCACCTCTTCCCCCTCTCTCTCTCCTAGTCCAACATGGAAAAGGGGGGAGTCCTACTCCCGGTAGGAGTAGGACTCCTCCTGGCGCGCCTCTCCCCTTGGCCGGCCGAACCCCCCTTCCTCCTTTATATACGGGGGCAGTGGGGCACCTCTAGACACACAATTGATCTATTGATCTCTTAGCCGTGTGCGGTGCCCCCCGACACCATATTACACCTCGATAATATCGTAGCGGTGCTTAGGCGAAGCCCTGCGTCGGTAGAACATCATCATCGTCACCACGCCGTCGTGCTAACGAAACTCTCCCTCAACACTCGGCTGGATCGGAGTTCGAGGGACGTCATCGAGCTGAACGTGTGCTGAACTCGGAAGTGCCGTGCGTTCGGTACTTGATCGGTCGGATCGTGAAGACGTACGACTACATCAACCGCGTTGTGTTAACGCTTCCGCTTTCGGTCTACGAGGGTACGTGGACAACACTCTCCCCTCTCGTTGCTATGCATCACCATGATCTTGCGTGTGCGTAGGAAAATTTGAAATTACTACGTTCCCCAACAGCACGGGCACGGGCGCGGCGCAGCCAAACGCACGGGGACCAGCGCCGCGGTGGGTGGAGGGGCGCGCACGGGCGTGGCGGATGCAACAAAATGCATGGGGCCGGTGATACGATGGGTGGAGGGGCGCGCACGGGCACGGGCGCTGGTGCTGGCATGTACACGAGCTCGCGTGGGTCCGTGGAGACCTCGCTGACGCCCGCGGCTTCCAGCTCTGCGAGAGTGCTCGGCGACCAGCCCGTCAATGCTACGGGGATGGTCGCTGGCGCGGGCGTGTGGATGGGAGCTGGGACGGGAGCGGTGGCAGCAACCGCCGCGGGCAGCTCGTTCTGGGCCATGTCCATGAGGCCCCATTCCTCCTTATTTTCTATCTCCTCCGGCTTGGGTCGACTTCACCAAACTTGAAGACTAGTGGCAGATGATCATTCTGCGCCATGGCGGTGGAGGTCTGCGGGGGGAAGGGAATGGGAGGCGAACAGTAAGGCCACCCGTATTAAACAGCGGCTCGGGCGCCATTAATGGAGAGGAAGGCGGGCAGCCATGTAAGTCAAAGAGCTCGCTTCCCAGTGAGCCTGCGCAGCGTAAAGCTCACACACTTCTCGGTGAGCCTGCGCATTGGAGGACAGCTTGCACGCCTCTCGGTCAGCCTGTGCACCGGACTGCACTCGCACGCCTCCCAATCAGTCAAGGTCAAGGAGCTGTCCGCACGGCACCTCCTACAGCCATTAAAACCAAGACACGTGGCGTCACGTGAATGGTTAACAGAACGCACACGTTTTGAATTATACAAACGTATAAGATATTAAGTGGCAGCTATTTTTTCAAAATGCCTTTGTTGGCTGTCATTATTCGAGTGCGCCTTCTCCCAAAATGGACACGAAAAATACCACATCATGTCGGGCGCCATTCCATGATAGCATGCCAAGTTTCATGAATTTCAGACGAGTTTTGGATTTACTAGAATTTGAAAACTAGGCATCTCAATGTTTTGTCGGCAATCAACGGTGCCCTGGTGTTTCAAATTCATTCCCATTTATTGCATGGGACCTAAGCATGCACAGATTTAATTTTTCAACCAATTTATATGCACTGGAGCATGTGCATGTAGTTCAAATTTGAATTATGCACATAAATGCATTGAAAACTCAATTAATGCATAAAAATGTCCAAAAGAACCCCAAAAAATCACAAAAATTGACACAACACTCCTGTTGTTCTATGTTGACACGAGAAAAATTTTAGAAGCAATAAGAGGCAGTGGATATCGTTTCGTCCCCAAAGGTGGGACATTCCCTATGAGGGAGTCCTGGATTAGGGGGTCCTCGGACAGCCGGACTATATACTTTGGCCGGACTATTGGGCTATGAAGATACAAGATTGAAGACTGCGTCCCGTGTCCGGATGGGACTCTCCTTGGCGTGGAAGGCAAGCTTGGCAATTCGGATCTGTAGATCTCCTCCCTTGTAACCGACTCTGTGTAACCCTAGCCCGCTTCGGTGTCTATATAAACCAGAGGGTTTAGTCCGTAGGACAAGAACAATCATAATCATAGGCTAGATCCTAGGGTTTAGCCTCTACGATCTCGTGGTAGATCAACACTTGTAATACTCATATCATCAAGATCAATCAAGCAGGAAGTAGGGTATTACCTCCATCGAGAGGGCCCGAACCTGGGTAAACATTGTGTCCCCCGCCTCCTGTTACCATCCGCCTTAGACGCATAGTTCGAGACCCCCTACCCGAGATCCGCCGGTTTTGACACCGACATTGGTGCTTTCATTGAGAGTTCCACTGTGCCGTCACCATAAGGCTTGATGGCTCCTTCGATCATCGGCAACGATGCGACCCAGGGTGAGGTTTTTCTCCCCGGACAGATCTTCATATTCGGCAGCTTCGCACTGCAGGCCAACTCGCTTGGCCATCTGGAGCAGATCGAGAGCTACGCTCCTGGCCGTCAGGTCAGGTTCGGAAGCTTAAACTATACCGCCGACATCCGCGGAGACTTGGTCTTCGACGGATTCGAGCCCATGTCAGGTGCGCCGCACAGTCACGACGAGCATGACTTAGCTCTGCCGTCGGACGGTGTTCGGGAGATCACACCTATGGCTACTCCAGCCCTTAATCTGGAGCAGATTGCGCCGTCCGTGGACGAGTGGATGGACCCCGCCACGGCCGCACACTCAGTGGCGATAGAGCCAAATACTGACCTCACCTCCTACGAGACCTGTGTTGCCGGACTCTTGGATTCGTCCCTGGCCACGGGTTCCGAACCGCCTGTGTCAGCGCCTATCAAATCTGATTGGGCACCGATCATGGAGTTTTCCTCCGCGGATATCTTTCAGCACTCGCCCTGGGCGATGTGCTGAATTCATTAAGGTCTCTCTCCTTGTCAAGAGGCCCTTGGTCGAACTGTGACCGGCTTGAGTGGGAAGCGGACGACGAAGAAATTCATTCCCCACCCACCACCCACTTAATAGCCACTGTTGACGACTTAACCGACATGCTTGATTTCGGCTCCGAAGACATCGACGGTATGGACGATGATGTAGGAGAAGAACAGGAACCACCGCCCACAGGGCGCTGGACTGCCACCTCATCATATGATATATACATGGTGGACACCCCCAAAGAAAGCGATGGCAATAAGGCAACAGAGGATAATCCCCTCGAGAAGCAATCTAAGCACCGGCGTCAACGGCGCCGCTCTAAGCCCCGCCATAGCAAAAGCAGCGATACCGGCACAAGGGACAATAACACTGCAGATAGTGCCAAAGACAAAGACAATCCCCTCCAGCCAAGCTCCGAGCAGGAGGGTGGGTAAGCTAGCCCTAAGAAACAGGCGACAGACGGAGAATCAGAAGATGACACTCACATGTCCCTCTCCGAAGATGATACGTCGGGAGTTCGGGAGTTCCACCGCCGCAAGCCTCTGTAGCCACCAAAAACCAATCGGGATCCATCACCGGTGGCCATCTTCATCATCCCGGCGCTCTCCATGACGAGGAGGGAGTAGTTCACCCTCGGGGCTGAGGGTATGTACCAGTAGCTATGTGTTTGATCTCTCTCTCTCTCGTGTTCTTGAGGTGATACGATCTTGATGTATCGCGAGCTTTGCTATTGTAGTTGGATCTTATGATGTTTCTCCCCCTCTACTCCCTTGTAATGGATTGAGTTTTCCCTTTGAAGTTATCTTATCGGATTGAGTCTTTAATGATTTGAGAACACTTGATGTATGTCTTGCGTGGGATAACCGTGGTGACAATGGGTTAATCTATTGATTCACTTGATGTATGTTTTGGTGAATAACTTGCGGGTTCCGCCCATGAACCTATGCATAGGGGTTGGCACACGTTTTCGTCTTGATTCTCCGGTAGAAACTTTGGGGCACTCTTTGAGGTTCTATGTGTTGGTTGAATAGATGAATCTGAGATTGTGTGATGCATATCGTATAATCATACCCACGGATACTTGAGGTGACATTGGAGTATCTAGGTGACATTAGGGTTTTGGTTGATGTTGTGGAATTAACACGTCAGATGTCCTAGGTGTAAGGACTTAGTCGTGAGGCCAGCGCATCTATGTAGTAGCTTGAGAGGGGTTGATTGGGATGAGAGACGCAGGGCGGTCCAACGCACGAGACAAGGGTTTAGACAGCTTCGGGCCCCGGGAAACATCATCCGGTAACAACCCTACATGCTGTTTGTGGCTAGGTCTCATTATGCTTATCAGAGAGTCGCCGGTAAGCCGGCTCTTTGAGTCTAGCCCTAGAGATTGTTTTTCTCCCCCTCTTGGGGTGCCCCGCCCCTCCTTATATAAGCTGAAGGGGCGGGTTACATGTAGAGTCCAACTCGGACTTAAGATTTAACCTTACTTTGACGTCTCACCATGGGCTTCTTAACGTCTTGGGCTTCTTACAATCTGGCTTACGATCTGACTTACCATCTGGCTTACCATCTGGCTTACCGTCTGGCTTACCACCTGGCTTAACATGTGCCGGGTTACATGAATGTGTCTGCCAGGTTACATGACCATGTCTGCCGGGTTACAATGCTCAACTGTTCCCGCGAGCTTAACCTACTTAACTGTTCCTGCCGGCTTATAGTCTGCCGGGTCATCAATGAAACACCCAATCCCAGCCGGGTTATATCTCCAGCCGGGTCATACTGCGGGGTATATCCCCGACATTAGCCCCCAGTTTAATTTGGATTCATCCATGTTAAACTGGTCCTGTAAAATAACACAAGAACAATTTTAACAGGTTACGCTCCGGGTTAAAACATCTTCGTAAGCCATCACCTGATCATCCTTAACTCCTTGTTATTTCCTTCTTCAAAAATCCGGGTCAAATAAGCCAACTTCATAATCAATTTGCTGACCCGGCTTAAATTCTGGTCTTGAAATACTCATGTGACCTTCAACCGGCTTAAAGATGAAAAAACTTGCCAGGTTATAAATAGATGATGCCGAGTCATAATTGTTGCTGATGCTGGGTCAAAACTGAGAATTTTGAAGATTTCTCTCCCTCATATCCATATTACCTGTAGCCCCCAAGTCTTGAGGGGAGCAAAGCGATGACTTAAGACTTGCCTCAATATAAATATTACCACTTTGAAGAAATCCATGTTGCTCATCTCAATCACTAGTCAAAACTGTGTATTCCACATATGTAGCCCCCAAGTGCTGGGTCATTATACAATAATGAGCAGGGACTTTATAGATATGATCATGTAGACTGGAGCAGCAACGTGTAGTCCCCAAGGGCCGGCTCATTAAGATAATACTGAGCTGGGACTTTGTATATAATTTATTGATAATAACATCACATGATGTAATCTCCACCATGGGGCTTGAACCCACGTCCATAAGGTTAAGAGCTTTGTACTCTACCAACTAAGTAGTGGACCTTTCAATATAATGAACTGAGGCTTGTGTACCTTGAATTTTTGACATGAGCAATTGGTAGCCTCCGAGGGCCGGCTCATTACAATGGGATGAGTCGGGTCTTCAATGAAGTGAGCAAAAAATGACTTTGCATTAGCCCCCAAGTGCCATGGTGCATGCTGGCAGTGACCTGGGACTTGCATATTTGATGTGATCTCAATGTAAATAATGTAGCCCCCAAGTGCCAGGTTGTAAGCCTGCAGCGACTCGGGACTATTCCTTTCATTGTAGAATAAATCATATCCATTGATAAAATAATATCCATTGCGCCAAAGCGACTTTGAAAACCTCAACCATAACATTAGTTACTGATAACCATAATAAGAATCCAGCCATGCTGGCTATTAAACATTTGAATAACCCGGTTTGAAACCTCAGTCATTCAATATCATAGTGAAAATCCAGCCAAGCTTGGCTATTTAAAGATTCAAATACCTTATCTGTTGACAAATAAATCCGGAGTTTAAATACCCGGAAATTTTAGAACCCGGCGGCTTATAGCCTTTGAGAAAACCAAGAATTGACAACCCTTTCGAGACACCAATTTCAATCTTTGATGATGGGCTTGAACTTAATCATCTATGTAAGTCATAGCCCTGTAAATCCTGCACAGAGTTTAAACAACATATGCCCTGGCGACTTAACGTTAAAAACCAGAGTGGGTAATCACCCAAATGTAGTCTTATCCTGCATACAAGTAGATCACAAGATCCCTTGGCGGTTTACCGCAAGTCGGGTCATAATATCTCACATATAACCACTGTGATATTGATTTTGTACTGCCGGTTTACATGACCTGTAAAGTAAGGGTGATAACCCAATCCTTTAGAAGCCAATGCTTCCACATAGATGATGATTGTTATAAGCTGGCGATTTACCATTGAAAATCAAACCGGGTTAAATAACAACCACTCATATACACTTTAGATATGAAAAAGAGCTTCAAATAAAATCCAAAAATTGTTTGCAAAAAGAGACTTCAAAATTTTTTGAGGCTTCTGATTCGAATACGATCAGAAAACCGTCCCAAAGGGGTTAAGCTAAGATTCGAATACGATCATATAGCCCCCAGTGGCTTTGGCGTTGCCGATCAAGAGGGTACCGACAGCTATGTTCTCTTTGGTTCGAATACGACCTATGTTTGAACAGGAAGCCCCCAAATGACCTTGAGAATTGTTTAACGACGCTGATTCAAATACGATCCACGTCGGTTCCCAAAGGGGGTTAAGCTATGGTTCAAATATGACCAAGAAACTCCCCAATGAGCTCGGCAGTACGCCGATCAAAAGGGTATCGACAGCTATGTTCTCTTTGGTTCGAATACGACCTATGTTTGAACAGGAAGCCCCCTAGTGATCATAAGAATATTTAACGACTCTGATTCGAATACGATCAGGGTCATACCAAAAGGGTTAAGCTAAATTCGAATACGATCAGCTCCCAATGGTCATTAAAGCAGGGTACCTATATTTGAGTTGTGCTTTGTAATAGACTCTCTTTGGTCCCTTTAATTTTTCCTGAGAACTCGAACTTTGCAAGAGACAACCTCTTTTTGAACCGGAAATTTGTAAACCGGATATTGAGAGCTTCAAAGCTTTATAAGATATAAATTTACCTTGAGCCGGATGTTTGAACCGGATATGAAAGCTTCAAAACCTTGCGGGAGAGAGATATCTCTTGAACCGGATTTTAAACCGGAATCATTATTTTGAACCGGCAATTTTCTGACAGCCTTTAAATTTTCATCAATATGGTAGCAGCCTCCAGAACCGGGTTATCATTCCCTCCAACGACTCGGGGTTCCCGAGTCATGCCATTGTAGCCCCCGAGTCTTAAGTCGACTCAAGGAGTTGGCTTAAGATTCTCCGTAGTTGACCGTGATATAGACCGGTTTGAGTCCTACATGGGAGAACTTGCAAGCCAAAGTAATTGTTCTTTTTAAAGAAAATAATATGCAATATAGAATATACTGGATGGATTTCACCTGATATGCCAGGCTAGTGATTTATCCACCGCGGAGTTGTAAGCCAGCGTGGACGCTGGTGCATGATGATGCTAACATACACTCCATATGCACAGTATGGCACCACCTTTATAATGAACCTTTGTCCTGCACACATAAAAAATATACAGACCAAAGTAGTTGTTCTGTGATGGAAATAATATGTACTAATAAAATGGATTCAGATAGATATCACCTGATTTGTTCAGATGACAGATGATCCGTGTCTGTGAATGACTTCTGATAACTTCAATGGTGTTCTAGTCACTCTCTTCGTTAGAGGCAAGGCGGCATTGACGGTACCATAGCAAGGGTGGAGGCTTTAAAGCACTGGAAACGGGCGGCTTAAAACGGATCGTCCGGGTCATGTTGACTTTGCCTTTGTTTACATCCCACAGATAATTGAAACTGTATGTGCAACGCCCTTGTGATTGAAGTGGCACCTAGGCTGAGCGTGCACGCATTGTTTCCTGGCGACGTCGAGCCCTCGGTCTCCTAACCGATAGATCTTGTTGTCAGGACATTTGCTATATTATCTCAAAACACTAGCACCCAGAGCGGCTGGTTTTTGTCTTCACTGAAGCCAAATAAATAATTAATCTTGTACCCGCTTTGGCTATTGAGGCCAGAGCCAATACAGTCCTTGGTGATGTGAGTACATGCTTTCCTTTGCTGATCTCCTAACCTCCGCATCTTTTTTGAAACCCACTTGAGACCAGCATTCGAGCAACTCACCCGTGCTTTGCATGTAGCACTAGTAAATATACGTTACTGTCCAGGAACTTGTTGCAAATACAGCGGGCTTGTTTTTCTTAACAAACAAGTACGCGGCGGCTGACAGAGCGAGACCTGCTTGGCGCGGCCAGCAGTGACGATCTTGTAGAAGAAGCAAGGCGTCTTGAGGTGGAGACGGCACCGCGAGACCCGGGCGACGGCGACTTGAGGCGCGAGCGACGGAAACGGAGACCACAAACGCAGCCCGGCCAAAACAAAAAACCAGTTGACAATTGGGCGACAGGCAGTGGCAAAAATGCGTCGATGGAGCAGCTCCAAGGCGGGGCCGTTCTCCCGCAGTAGAGCACATCGATGAACGAGGCCCTGGTCAAGCTCGAAAGAGCCCGGGCACGCAGGCGCGGCGCCGGGTAGCAGGTCGGAGGGAGGCCAGGCGGCTCTCGGCGCGGGGCGGCTCTGGCGGCTGCTCACAAGGAAGCCCGGAAGCGCGGAGCGGTTCACCAGCAGCGGTTCAATGTCGATCGGTACATAGGTGCAAGTGGGTCGGCGACAGCCGGTCCGGCGTAGGCGACTCAATACGCGGCAGTAGGGACAGCGGCTCAGAAGTAGTTGGTGGCCCAAGGCGCATTGTAACCCGCCGCGAAAGAGGCGCGAGGGTGGCTCGATGAAGCTGTAGTGGCTCCACGCGTCGCGGCGGAGGTGGTCCGTGGCGACTTAGCTCTCTTGGTGACGGCGGCTCACGGCGGCGCAAAGCCACGGCGGCTGAGGCGGAGGAGTGGCAAAGACAACAGCAACAAGAGACGGGCGTAGCGGCATTCGAACGGCGGCTCTGGGCAAGCGGCGCCTTGCCCTTGCTGCGTTTAAGGCAGAGCTTGGAGAGGCGGATGGACGGCTCAAACACAGTCGGTCGAAGCCGGCGAAGCGGCGCGCGAGATTGACTCGGTGGTTCCATGGCAGCCAATGAATTGCGGGAGAGGTGAGGTGAGGCGAAACCAGGCGGGTCTCGGTGCAGACGAGGCCATCACGTGGCAACTATAACTCGGACGGCCGCAGGGGCGGCGGTGAGGCCGGGTCGATTTGATCCAGTGGCGATTCAACACCGGGACGGCGGATCCACGGAGGGGGAGGCGACTCAGGCACGGAGACCTGGCAGGGCGCAGCGGTGAAGCGGAGGCGATTCAGGCGCGGAGACCCGGCAGGGCGCTGGAGGTCGAGCGCGGGGCGGAGGCGCGAGGCCAGCCGCGGCCAGAGATGGCTGCGCGACCGGGCGGCTCACCTGCGGAACGGCTCAGGCAGAGGTGCGGCGCGGCGAGCTGCAGAGGGTCCCGGCGACTCACGGCGGCTCACTTGCGGTGGAGACAAGGCCGTCCGACGGCGGGCGGGTCAAGGCGACCCCAGCAGAGGCAAAGCCGGCAGCGCAGCAACGGCCCGGCGGGGTGGATGCGCGACCCGGTGACGGCAGGGGCGCAGTGGGTCAACGAGCCGGATGTTGGAGGAGTCCGAGCCCGTGGATCACCCGTGTCTGGGTCGCTGACTGCTTTCCCTCTTGGGGTTGACTCTGGATTGACTCTGGAGATCCTGTGGTTGGCCCGGTTTCCGGGTCGTGGCAGGTTTGACCGCCCACGTCCGGGTCTTCCTTCAGGTTTCCATGCTGGATTTGCTCGTTTGGTGACAGTAGATGATCCTGCTGAGAAACATGGCGGCTTATGCCAAATTTTCGGGGGCTTCTCTGATGATTTTGTTAACAGAGATGATGGTTACTGCCCATAAAATTTCTGATCTCAATCCAGTGAACTCGAAGTTGATGCAGATCCCTCCAAAAAATTGGTCTTTTCTTTATCCAGACGCGAACTTCTCAATCCCTAGATGAAATCCCTTCAAGGACTCAACACCACCGTGCGCGAGCCCCACGGTGGGCGCCAACTGTCGTGGAATTAACACGTCAGATGTCCTAGGTGTAAGGACTTAGTCGTGAGGCCAGCGCATCTACGTAGTAGCTTGAGAGGGGTTGATTGGGATGAGAGACGCAGGGCGGTCCAACGCACGAGACAAGGGTTTAGACAGCTTCGGGCCCCGGCAAACATCATCCGGTAACAACCCTACATGCTGTTTGTGGCTAGGTCTCATTATGCTTATCAGAGAGTCGCCGGTAAGCCGGCTCTTTGAGTCTAGCCCTAGAGATTGTTTTTCTCCCCCTCTTGGGGTGCCCCGCCCCTCCTTATATAAGTTGAAGGGGCGGGTTACATGTAGAGTCCAACTCGGACTTAAGATTTAACCTTACTTTGACGTCTCACCATGGGCTTCTTAACGTCTTGGGCTCCTTACACTTTGGCTTACGATCTGACTTACCATCTGGCTTACCATCTGGCTTACCGTCTGGCTTACCACCTGGCTTAACATGTGCCGGGTTACATGACTGTGTCTGCCGGGTTACATGACCATGTCTGCCGGGTTACAATGCTCAACTGTTCCCGCGAGCTTAACCTACTTAACTGTTCCTGCCGGCTTATAGTCTGCCGGGTCATCAATGAAACACCCAATCCCAGCCGGGTTATATCTCCAGCCGGGTCATACTACGGGGTATATCCCCGACAGTTGATGTGTGTCTTAAGGTGTTATTTTACTACGAACTCTAGGGATGTTTGTGACACTTATATGAATAGCCCAATGGATTGATCAGAAAGAATAACTTTGAGGTGTTTTCATACCCTACCATAATCTCTTCGTTTGTTCTCCGCTATTAGTGACTTTGGAGTGACTCTTTGTTGCATGTTGAGGGATAGTTATATGATCCAATTATGTTATTATTGTTGAGAGAACTTGCACTAGTGAAAGTATGAACCCTAGGGTTTGTTTCCTAGCATTGCAATACCGTTTACGCTCACTTTTATCGCTTGCTACCTTGCTGTTTTTATATTTTCATATTACAAAAACCTATATCTACCATCCATATTGCACTTGTATCACCATCTCCTCGCCGAACTAGTGCACCTATACAATTTACCATTGTATTGGGTGTGTTGGGGACACAAGAGACTCTTTGTTATTTGGTTGCAGGGTTGCTTGAGAGAGACCATCTTCATCCTACGCCTCCCACGGATTGATAAACCTTAGGTCATCCACTTGAGGGAAATTTGCTACTGTCCTACAAACCTCTGCACTTGGAGGCCCAACAACGGCTACAAGAAGAAGGTTGCGTAGTAGACATCAAGCTCTTTTCTGGCGCCGTTGTCGGGGAGGTTAGTGCTTGAAGGTATATCTTTAGATCTTGCAATCGAATCTTTTTGTTTCTTATTTTATCACTAGTTTAGTCTATAAAATAAAACTACAAAAATGGAATTAAGGTTGCCTCATATGCTTCATCTTTTTAATGTCTTCCGTGAAAATAAGGATTCCGATAATTGTGCTCAATTGCTAGAGGAAGAATGCATTAAAATGTTTGGCACTAAATTTTTGAATGATGAGCATGATTGCAATGTTGTTAGTATGAATTCCTTGAATACCCATTATGCTAATGATATGCAAAGCCACAAGCTTGGGGAAGCTATGTTTATTAAGATGATATTTTTTTGTCCCCCAAGTTTTGATGAGCAAATTTATTATGATGAAAGCATGCCTCCTATTTATGATGATTATTGTGATGACACATATGCTATAAAGAATAAAGATAACCATGAAACTTGTCATCATGATTTTAATTTTCAATTGGATTATGCTTCACATGATAGTTATTTTGTTGAGTTTGCTCCCACTCTTATTCATGAGAACAAATTTGCTTATGTGGAGAGTAATAAAATTTCTATGCAAGTAGATCATGAAAAGAATGCTTTATGTGCTGGTTATATTGTTAAATTCATTCATGATGCTACTGAAAGTTATTATGAGAGAGGAACATATGCTTCTACATATTGCAATAATATCAAGTTTCCTCTCTATGTGCTTAAAGTTTTGAAGTTATGCTTGTTTTGCCTTCCTATGCTAGTTGATTATTGTTCCCATAAATTGTTTGATCACAAAATCCCTATGCATAGGAAGTGGGTTAGACTTAAATGTGCTAGTCATATTCTTCATGATGCTCTCTTTATGTTTCAATTCTTATCTTTTATGTGAGCATCATTGAAATCATCATGCCTAGCTAGGGGCGTTAAACATTAGCGCTTGTTGGGAGGCAACCCAATTTTATTTTACTTTCTTGCTTTTTGGTTCTGTTTAGTAATAAATAATCCATCTAGCTTATGTTTAGATGTGGTTTTATGTTTTAATTAGTGTTTGTGCCAAGTAGAACCTTTGGGAAGACTTGGGTGAAGTCTTTATGATCATGCTGTAAAAAACAGAAACTTTAGCGCTCACGAGATTAGCTTCAACTTTTTACTGGAGAGTGATATTTAGTTGATTCTTTTTGCAGATGATTACTAGACAAATTCCTCAGGTCCACCTATTTATTTTAGAATTTTTGGAGTTCCAGAAGTTTGCGTTTGATACAGATTACTACAGACTGTTCTGTTTTTGACAGATTCTGTTTTCATTGTGTTGCTTGCTTATTTTGATGAATCTATGGCTAGTAAAATAGTTTATAAACCATAGATAAGTTGTAATACAGTAGGTTTAACACCAATACAAATAAATATTGAGTTCATTACAGTACCTTTAAGTGCTGTTTTGTTTTCTTTCGCCAATGGAGCTTACGAGTTTTCTGTTAAGTTTTGTGTTGTGAAGTTTTCAAGTTTTGGGTAAAGATTCGATGGACTATGGAATAAGGAGTGGCAAGAGCCTAAGCTTGGGGATTCCCAAGGCACCCCAAGGTAATATTCAAGGACAACCAAGAGCCTAAGCTCGGGGATGCCCCGGATGGCATCCCCTCTCTCGTCTTCGTTCATCGATAACTTTACTTGGAGCTATATTTTTATTCACCACATGATATGTGTTTTGCTTGGAGCGTCAATTTATTTTATTTTGTTTTGCTTGCTGTTTGAATAAAATATCATGATCTGAAATTATTAAAGGGGAGAGTCTTCACATAGTTGCATAATTATTCGACTACTCATTGATCTTCACTTATATCTTTCGGAGTAGTTTGTTGTTTGCTCTAGTGCTTCACTTATATTTTTTAGAGCATGACCGTGGTTTTATTTTGAAGAAATATATGAACTCTCATGCTTCACTTATATTATTTTGAGAGTCTTTAGAACAGCATGGTAATTTGCATTTGTTATGAATTTAGTCCTAATATGATGGGCATCCAAGAGGGATATAATAAAAACTTTCATATAAAGTGCATTGAATACTATGAGAAGTTTGATTCTTTATGATTGTTTTAAGATATGAAGATGGTGATATTATAGTCATGCTAGTTGAGTAGGATTGAATTTGAGAGATACTTGTGTTAAAGTTTGTGATTCCCGTAGCATGCACGTATGGTGAACCGTTATGTGATGAAGTCGGAGCATGATTTATTTATTGATTGTCTTCCTTATGAGTGGCGGTCGGGGACAAGCGATGGTCTTTTCCTACCAATCTATCCCCCTAGGAGCATGCGCGTAGTACTCCGTTTCGATAACTAATAGATTTTTGCAATAAGTATGTGAGTTCTTTATGATTAATGTTGAGTCCATGGATTATACGCACTCTCACCCTTCCACCATTGCTAGCCTCTCTAATACCGCGCACCTTTCGCCGGTATCATACACCCACCATATACCTTCCTCAAAACAGCCACCATACCTACCTATTATGGCATTTCCATAGCCATTCCGAGATATATTGCCATGCAACTTACCACCGTTCGGTTTATTATGACACGTGTCATCATTGTCATATTGCTTTGCATGATCATGTAGTTGACATCGTATTTGTGGCAAAGCCACCGTTCATAATTCTTTCATACATGTCACTCATGAGTCATTGCACATCCTGGTACACCACCGGAGGCATTCATATAGAGTCATATTTTGTTCTAAGAATCGAGTTGTAATTCTTGAGTTGTAAGTAAATAAAAGTGTGATGATCCTCATTATTAGAGCATTGTCCCAGTGAGGAAAGGATGATGGAGACTATGATTCCCCCACAAGTCGGGATGAGACTCCGGACAAAAAAGAAAAAAAAAGAAAAAAAAGAGGCCATAAAAAAGAGAAAGGCCCAAATAAAAAATAATAATAATAAATGGGAGAAAAAGAGAGAAGGGACAATGCTATTATCCTTTTACCACACTTGTGCTTCAAAGTAGCACCATCATCTTCATGATAGAGTCTCCTATGTTGTCACTTTCATATACTAGTGGGAATTTTACATTATAGAACTTGGCTTGTATATTCCAATGATGGGCTTCCTCAAATTGCCCTAGGTCTTCGTGAGCAAGCAAGTTGGATGCACACCCACTTAGTTTCTTTTTGAGCTTTCATACACTTATAGTTCTAGTGCATCCGTTGCATGGCAATCCCTACTCACTCACATTGATATCTATTGATGGGCATCTCCATAGACCGTTGATACGCCTAGTTGATGTGAGACTATCTTCTCCTCTTTTGTCTTCTCCACAACCACCATTCTATTCCACCTATAGTGCTATGTCCATGGCTCACTGTAACACCCCGGATGTAACTTGCCATATTTGTAACTCCGACTCTTGCCATTTTCGGCTATGTGATATGATATTCCCTCCGTGGTCGGGTTTTGTTTTTTGTTTTGTATTTTGTTCATGTCATGCATTTCATATCATGTCATCATATGCATTGCATTTTCATACGTGTTCGTCTCTTGCATCCGAACATTTTTCCCGTTGTCCGTTTTGCAATCCGGCGCTCCTATCTCCCCCGGTGCACCCCTTTTGTTTTCTTTCGTGTGCGGGTGTCAAACTTTCTCGGAATGGACCGAGGCTTGTCAAGTGGCCTTATTACACCACCCGGAGACTACCGGTCAAGTTTCGTTCCATTTGGAGGTCGTTTGGTACTCCAATGGTTAACCGGGCATCCGCAAAGTCCATTTGAGTGTCCAGCAAAAAAACCCCTCAATACCAGCCCAAACCCACCAAACTCTCTTCCATGCTCTAGGTCGTTCGATCACGATCGTGTGGGAGAAAACCGCACCTCATTTGGGCTCTCCTAGCTCCCTCTACCTATAAAACTCCATCCCCTCCCGTATACATTCGCAGTCCCCGAAACCCTAAAAATCCCCTCTCCGCGGGCGGACGCGTCCCGCGCC